>NC_134732.1:14361277-14664307 GCF_049634645.1 Pelodiscus sinensis | reverse complement strand
TATCAGAGCTGGAGCTGGGGCCATGGTGTGGCTTTCCTGGAGCCAGGGATTCAGTACTAAAAATAACATTGCAGCCCCGGCTCCAGCCCTAGTACATGGGGCAGCCTGCCACCACGCAGCCCCGCCTCAGGAGCATTTGGAGCTGGGAGCTGCGTGGCAGCTGCTGAAGCTAGAGCTGGGGCCACTGTGTGGCTGCTCTGGGGGCCAGAGATGTGGTACTAAAAATAACACTGTGGCCAAGGCTCCAGGAGCAGCTGCACTGTGGCCCTGGTTCCAGCCCTTGCACATGCAGCAGTGGCCCCCCTCACAGCCCAGAGCTGGAGCTGGGGCCAGGGCTGCATAGTGACTGCTGGGGCTGGCGCCAGGCTGCTGTGCCCCACAGCTCCAGCTCTAGCTCCAGTTCTTGCAGCTGCCTGCCACACATCTTATGCAAAGTAGGGAAAAACTCCTATTTGATCAGTCTTTTGTGTAAAACAAAAAAGCAAAGGCATAGGAACAGGAATTCACATTGTATAAGCTCTAAAATATTGAGTCAGTGCAATGTTTTATCTGCTGCTTTACATGTATGGCTCCAGTGTAATTAGTACATGTAGATGGATTTTTCCAATAAATGTTGGCTAAGAAAAAAACCCAATTAAACACCAGAATGTTTTGTGAAAAGGCACTTTAATTTCCATTTTGCGTGTGTGTGTCGTGCAAGTTTTATCTATGATGCAGGCGGTGTAAACCTTCGTGATCTGGAAAGCGTTTTAAGTAAGATGCTTTGATAATAGCAACTGCTGTTTTCTTTTGTTCATGGGCAGCTGTAGTTTTGGACTACGTTTCCCAGCAGGTTGTGCATACAGAGCATGCTAGTAAAAAGCTGCACCCCCACAAACACGCACTTCCAACCAGAGCGGAACTCCTCCCCGTTCTATTTGGTTTTTGTTTGTGTTGCCATTAAATGTATGCTGCACAGCAATAAAAACCCAGTAGCATGGCTCTGGTTAGCCCCCCCAAATCCAGTCAGTTGACTCAGTATTACAGGATGGGTGGCTGCCCAGCTGCTCCTGGAGTGGGGCTGCGTGGCAGCTGCCCCGTAAGCCGGAGCTGGAGCTGGGGCTGTAGTGTGACTACTCCTGAGTCTGGGGCTGTGCTGTGGTTTTGGTATTTTGTTTTTGTTGCTATTTTTTAGCTTATTCAGAGTTTCATTCCTGAAACACTGTTATGGTTTTGGGAAATGTGAAATAATCCTTAGGGTGTGTTCATCCAGGGACTGGTGTCTATGCTGAGTTAATATGATGGTCTTAAAAAAGATCTACTTTTAATACTAGTTTTTATATTTAAAGGGCATTCTCTTTGGATGATACCAGAGGCATTAAAGTCAAAACTCTAAGCCTATATCTGAACAGTTAGATGATCTTAAAAAAAGTGGCAACATAACACATCAGTTGGCTAATTTATTTAAAATGCTCTTACCCTATTTTGAAAAAATGGAATTGTGGATATATTTGGGCTCTGGGGGGGGTTCCATTATTTTTTCTTGATGATTTTTATATCAATTCCACATAGTTGGAGCCCAGCTTGCAGTTACTGGGGTTTCTTACATGTTTAAAAAAGTAAGCATGCACTCAATCACTTTGCTGGATCTGGGCCTTTAGAGAAACATCTTTTAATGTGCATCCTTACTGATACATCAGGGTTCAGAGACAAACAGGATCCCCTCCATCTTGTGTTTAATCACTAATAAAGGTTTTATTAGTCAAATATGCTATTCTGTGGCAGGTGTGCAACTCTCCCAGCTATAACAGCTGAAGTATTAATTTTCTTTTTATTTGATTTAATTTTAAATAAGCATTTAAAGTCATGCATCTTGTTAATTATCTCTTATTTTAGTATTTTCTTTCCTAACATTTAAAAATATATATATACTTGTTAATAACTTGAGTTCCACAGTGACGCACAGCTGAACAAGTGCACACAATTTCAATATTGGTGGACAAGACAAAACTCACTCCGATCATGGATGGAAAATCTTAGAGGAAATGCCATCTGCCTCGTTGCTGATGGAGGGCCCTCTAGCCTGGGCCTGTTCACCATTTAAACATGTAGTTTAACTGGTTAACATTTTAAATGGAATTTTACATCCATAGACTCCAGAGACAGTAATATAAAAATGATCAGGGCTCAACAATTAGTGTAATCTACTCGCCCGCTGCGAGTAGATTATAAACTGGTTTATTGGGTATTCAGGTCACTACTTGACTATTCCCCACTCCCACCTGCTGCCTCTGGGAGGGTGAGCAGGAACTGGTGCTGGGGAGGAGCTGGCTTAAAAGCCGGTTCCCCTCAGCACCGTCTCCAGGGGGGCAGAGGAAACCAGGGGTTCCCTGCTGCGCCTCTGACTTTTAAATGTAGTAAGAGCCTGTCACGGCTGAATTCCCCAACCTGGCACTTTGAATGTAGGTAATGGGGCCTGGATAGCAAAATAAAAATACTGTCAAATCCTGTCTCTGCAGTTCCCAGAGACAAAAAGTTTTCCTGATTCAGTTTCACCTGAAATCCGTTGGCACTGTCACCACCAAGTGTACAAATCCCTTTTTCCAGGGAAGAAATCACTTGGAATCTCTTCCTTGAGAGCAATACCCCCAATTTCCTTTCCCCAAGGATTTGGGGGGGGGGGGGAACCTTTGCTCCCTCTGGTAATGTGTCTGCAGCTAGGTACGTAAGTTTAAGGACACAAAAGATCAACCAGTACTTACAAAAACCCCACTTTTTATTACTAAAACAAGATTGTTGTTGCAAACATAGTAAATGGCTTGGTGTTAAAAAGTCATGAATTGAAACAAAGCTCAGGGATTCTCCTTGGATTATTTCTTAGTTACAGGAAGGTATTCTCCTTGGATTATTTCTTAATTACAGGAGAGGGGAAAAAAACCTAATTAACCAGCACAGACATAAATTCCAAACAATGAAAACAATAAACTACCTCAGCTTTTTCCTACTCATATTCCGACGAACCCAGGGGTTCTGTTTTAGGAGAACTCATTTCTTCCCTCCCTACCTGGAGAAGATCCCCGTCTCTCTCTCACAAAGGAGATTGCTGCTTCTCAGTTTGAAATTCTTTAGCTGCATTTCATTGACTCAGTGCCCAAAGCCCCTTCCCTCAGATGCAGAATAGCTTATCATAGAATACTAGGACTGGAAGGGACCTCAAGAGGTCATAGAGTCCAGTCCCCTGCCCTCGTGGCAGGACCAAATACTATCTAGACCATCCCCAATAGACATTTATCTAACCTACTCTTAAATATCTCCAGAGATGGAGATTCCACAAGCTCCCTGGGCAATTTATTCCAGTGTTTGACTACCCTGACAGTTAGGAACTTTCCTAATATTCAACCTAAACCTCCCTTGCTGCAGTTTAAGCCCATTGCTTCTTGTTCTATCCTCAGAGACCAAGATGAACAAGTTTTCTCCCTCTTCCTTATGACACCCTTTTAGATACCGGAAAACTGCTATCATGTCCCCCCTCAATCTTCTCTTTTCTAAACTAAACAAACCCAATTCTTTCAACCTTCCTTCATAGGTCATGCTCTCTAGACTTTTAATCATTCTTGTTGCTCTTCTCTGGACCCTCTCCAATTTCTCCACATCCTTCTTGAAATGTGCTGCCCAGAACTGGACACAATACTCCGACTGAGGCCTAACTAGCGTAGAGTAGAGCGGAAGAATGACTTCCCGTGTCCTGCTCACAACACACCTGTTAATGCATCCCAGAATCATGTTTGCTTTCTTTGCAACAGCATCACACTGCTGACTCATATTCAGCTTGTGGTTCACTGTAACCCCTAGATCCCTTTCTGCCATACTCCTTCCTAGACAGTCGCTTCCCATTCTGTATTTGTGAAACTGATTGTTCCTTCCTAAGTGGAGCACTTTGCATTTGTCTTTTTTAAACTTCATCCTATTTACCTCAGAACATTTCTCCAATTTGTCCAGGTCATTTTGAATTATGACCCTATCCTCCAGATTAGTCGCAACCCCTCCCAGCTTGGTATCATCTGCAAACTTAATAAGCGTACTTTCTATACCAATATCTAAATCGTTGATGAAGATATTGAACAGAGCCGGTCCCAAAACAGACCCCTGCGGAACTCCACTTGTTATGCCTTTCCAGAAGGATTGTGAACCATTAATAACTACTCTCTGAGTACGGTTATCCAGCCAGTTATGCACCCACCTTATAGTAGCCCCATCTAAGTTGTATTTGTCTAGTTTATTGATAAGAATATCATGCGAGACCGTATCAGATTCCTTACTGAAGTCTAGGTATACCACATCCACCGCTTCTTCCTTATCGACAAGACTCGTTATCCTATCAAAGAAAGCTATCAGATTGATTTGACATGATTTGTTCTTTACAAATCCATGCTGGCTGTTCCCTGTCACCTTGCCACCTTCCAATCATTTACAGATGATTTCCTTAATTACTTGCTCCATTATCTTCCCTGGCACAGAAGTTAAACTAACTGGTCTGTAGTTTCCTGGGTTGTTCTTATTTCCCTTTTTATGGTTAGCTTAACCCTTTCCTTGCTCTCCAGGGTAAGTTTAGGCTCTCCTTTGCAGCTCCCACTCATGACAGAGCCCTGCGGGGCTTTTACTACATTTAAAAGGCAGAGGTGCCACAGTCAGGACCTGGCGCGAGTGGGAGCTGCTGGAGTCCCCGCTCGCCCTGCATTCTCTGCTGCATCTTCTCTGCCTTCTAAAAGTAGTAAGAGCCACCTGCAGCTCTCACTACATTTAAAAGGCAGAGGTGCAGTGTGGATAGCGAGTGCCTGGCCTGCCCCCCCATTATCGACTGATTGAGTAGTGGATAGAAATTCCATCGACTACTCGATTCACTGATTAATCGAAATTTAACATCTGTATGTTCAAAAGCCTCTGACAGTCCAGATTTGGCCTGCAGTCTGCCTATTGATTCTTCTGCTTAAGTTAGCCAGGCTCTTCAGTGGACTTTACCCCCTATTCTGCAACCACTCATTGTGAGAGACTAATGCAGGAGATGGAGTGGGGAATGGAATGCCAAATGTTGGAGAATGTTTTCCAAGTTTTCAGTTTATTTGTGGGGAAGCAAGTGTAGTTTTATCAAAAATACTTCCAGACTTAGGAGAGAACTGAGTTTTGATTTTGCTCTTCAAACTAAACATGTAAAGAGGGTGCAGTTAGTAATTCAAGTCATCTATTTCTCTACAGCCTTTTCCAAAGCAACTGGTAAGTACGTCTGAAAAATATGATCTGATTTTCCACATTTCCATGTCCTAGTGGATGAGATTTGAGGTTACACACCAGGCTGAGTTGAGTTGTGTAAATTCGATGCTTCAGGGCATCTTTTACTGAAGGATTCACCTTTGCTATCTTGCAGCTAAGCTGCTGAACCTCTGTGCAGGTTGTTAGCAATTATGCTATTCCCAAACCGTCTGAAATAATGCAGCTTTGCTTGCTGGTCTAGAGAAACACCAATGACGTCATCCCATAACCTTGGAGACACATAAACAGTTGCAGCAACATCAGGTTATAATCTTTCAGCTCTGAGCTTCTACCCAGACAGCCACCGGACTGAAACCAACATCTATCAGATTTAAAGGCTACAAATATGTATGAGAAGAAGGGGGAAGAGAAATTTTAACTTGAGCTCTGTGGTGTAGCCCTTTCTTTGGTCCCAGCATTAATCCAAATGAGATGTCAGCTGTGGCGCACAACCTTCCTCTTTTGGATAGGTGTGACTCTGATAGTGTACGTGCAGATCTGAGCCTGCCCTGCTTTATTTTTACATGTTTGAATTGTTGTCGTTATTCTGAAAATGTTCTCTTTAAGCTGCAGGAGTTGAAGAGGTTGTTTTGGTGGGCCTAGTTTAAGACCTGTTTGCACACAGTAAAGCGATGTGCTGCTCAGCCATTGTAAGGCTTGAATAAGTAATAGGGATGTAAGCGACTAGTCGAGTAGTAGACTAGTTGAGTTACTACTCGACTACTTGCTTCCCCCACCCCTTGCTGCCTCTGTATCAGAGGCAGCAAGGCGGGGAGCAGGAGCTGGTGCTATGGGGAGTCGAGTTTGGTTCCCTCCAGCACCATCTCCATAGGGGGGAACGGGAGGCAGAGTTGCAGCAGGGAACCACTGCGCCTCTGCTTTTTAAATGTGGTAAGAACCACCTGGCTCTTACTACATTTAAAAAGTAGAGCTGAATCAGGGGACACGGCATGAGCTGGGACTGGGTTAGTCCCAGCATCCCCAATCACTGAACTTCTGCTTTTTAAATGTAGTAAGAGCCACCTGGCAGAGATGTAGTGGTCCTGGAGTTAGGACAAGCCCAGGACTGCCCAGTCCCAGCTTGCACTGCCCGTGGGACTAACCCCACTGCAACTCTGCAGTTTAAATGTAGTAGGAGCCAGGCTGCCTGCAATGTTAGTCAGTCAGACTCCTAATCTGTTACTTGGTTTGGATTCTTTTTCTTGTTCCTCCCAGCCTGCTGTGTTGCTTCTGAGTGAGGGAAATAGAAATCTGAAAGGAAGAAAGGTTGTGCTGTAAAATTAATGTGGTTGACTGATCCAGTTTCTTTCACTGCAGTCGAGAGATGTGGCTGAGCCGGTGGATTGCTGTGTATGCCTTGCCAGTTCCCTTACATGTTCTCTGAGCTTTCCCCAGAGATGCATGCAGCTGGAGATGTCTCATTCATGGTTGCTTAGAAAAAAAAATCAAAATGTGTTCCCTGACAAATAAAAATGTTTCACTTCCTCTGGAGGCTCTAGAGGGCGGCATAAAAATAATGAAACCTGTGAGTCACTAAACATTGCCGGGCCAGCTGAGGAGGAACTGAGCCTCCCTTTTCCATTGAAGTTTGTGTGCTGTCACTACAGTCATTAATGCTCACTGTTTTATGGCCACTCACTGTAATATTGCCAAGAAAGAAAAAAGACAATTGGTCTTTCGGCTTGGAAATGCTGACTGCTTAGTAGGTGACATGTGATATTCCTTTAACACTTGAGCAGTGTTGTTTAAATTCTGAAGCAGCTCCTCCTCCACCTTTTCCTCCGAATCTTGGCAGCTTTCCTAACACAGAAGTTCCCTGGAGAGAGACTTACGGCAGCTTACAAACAGCTCCACCTAAGATACAAAGGTTAGGGTGGGCACATTTCCTGGTTGATGTAGGACTCTCCCTGCTGGATCCCCCTTTCATATATTAAAGGGTACTCTTTGCCTCAGTCTCTCTGCCTAGCTGCACACACCAGGGAAAGGAAGGACTCAGCTTATAAATGCTATGAGACCAGGCTGCTAGTGAGAGAGAGGGGTGAAATGTTCTCAGGTTAAAAATGTACATTGTAGTCCTGCTTTGCCATTTCCACAACAATTGACACCCCATCTGATGCTCTTTGAACATGGGAGGCGCCATGGAAGCATTACGTGATAATTATTATTACATTCCTAAACATCCCTGGGAGTCTGACGGGTGGGGGATATGAACCATAATTGTAAAAACACTTACAGATCAATTCGGCTACCCCTCTGAGACTGTAAAAACAGTCTACCCCACAATGTCAGAATGAAGTGATGAACAGCACTATTGAAAGAATGGAGAACAGATGTTAGTCTGGTCCATGTTTATGTTTATCATCTTCAGCTATTTAGTTTTTTAAAATATTCCTTGAAAATCCTGCAGATCTTCAATTCTTCCTCTCTACAACCAGGGCTGTGAAAATAGGTAGTCTTCTGGTCAAGGCTCCAAGATACCTTGTTTCAGAGTCCATCCTATTACACTGTGTACTTTACAAATATATAGACACAATTATCCCCTTGCAAAGTAGGGTTTCCAGATGGTTTAATAAAAAATACTGAACACTCCCCCCCCCCAAAAAAGGGGGAAAAAATTCTGCTGGGGGGGGAGGGGAGACCAAAGTTGTTGAGCGCAAAAAACAAAGGACTCTGAGAGTTAAGCAAGAAAAAAATTAAATATTAAAACAGCATGTCTGCTTTCAGAGTGCCTGCAGAGTCAGAATAGAGATAGGAAGAGGGGAGAAGTTGAGCACTAAGACCCCTTGGTCTTTAGGCTTTTTGCCAGCATCAATTTTGTTTTATTGATCAAGCCAAAATGCAGCTTCCCTGTGGAACCAGGTAAGCAGGTGGGGCTGGGGGTGTCAGAGGCCAGGGGCTGGGCCCAGTTGCTGAGTGTGTTGTAGGGTTGCCAGCAGGGCCGCATTATGACTTTTGTGGGCCTTAGGCACTTTTGCCTTCGTGGACCCCTTCCTCCATTTAAAAAAAAAAATTTTTTTTTGATGTAACTTTAAATACTTCAACATTTTATTTTTTTTCTGTTTTAGGCAAAATTTAATAGATTTTCGTGAGCTCTAAGTTTCATTTTTTTCTGATGTGAGAAAAAAATTAAAACATTTTCTTCGACCCTAAAAGTTCTTTTTTTTCCTTCTGATTTTAAAAGAAATTAAAACATTTTCATGGGCCCCTAAAAGTATCGTGGGCCCTAGGAACTGTGACTACTGGATAAGTCGGCTCTGGTTGCCAGGTGTCCGGTATTTTCGCCTCCTGGCCAGGAAAAGAAATCAGAAAATACCAGACATTTTAGGTGTCCGGTATTTTCTGATTTTTTTTTACCGGACAGGAGGCTAAAATACCGGACTGTCCAGGTCAATACTGGACACCTGGCAACCTTGTTGCAAAGAGTTTATAATCTAAAAGGGCAAGTGATTCATTAAGGGTTATGGGCAATGATAATCAAATATAGATGATGTTGATACACCTATAAATTTGCATTTTTTCCTTATTTTAGATGGGTTAAGTCCCACTTTTCTTTACCTGCTCCTGAGTCTAGCCATTCTAAAATGGCTGGTTTCTTGTAGTAGAGACAACAGAGGTGAATCTAGAGAAGGACAAATTGCCTTACTCTTGTAGGAGACTGCTCCCAACCACCAATGTGTCTCACATGACAGTGCATTACAGTGCCAACTGGACAGGCATTTTGAAGTGTGTGTTAGCAATAACCATTGGCAGTAACAATTAGGAATATGTGCAACAGCTTCATTATGACATGGGTGGCTGGTTTTATCTGGTGTCTTTTAAATATGTCCTTCTAGAAAAGACCTAAGTGGAATAAAATTGTAGGGATATCTTCATTCTTTATCAGTTCTGTGTTTTAAGGACTGCTTTGAATCTGAAATTGAAGACTGACCTTTGTCCTTTTTAAAAGGCTTTGTCTATTCTAAAACTTGGGGTTTTGATGGTTTTTTTGTTAAATACCATCCATACGATCTGTTTGCATGATATGATTCAGATGCTAGATATGCTGAACATTTTAATTGCAAGTCCCTTCTAGTCCAACTTAGTTGTCTTGATGATTGATCTATGCCACAGTAACCAGAGTCTTAAAACAAAAATCCCTCTCCTGTTCTTGAAATATCTGTAGTCTGTTCTCTGAAATGCTGTCAATAATCAGACCTCCTGACAGCACCTTACTCATACTGTGTGAGAGTGAATGATAGAGGGGAGGCTGGAAAGTCTGTAGTGACTGATCTGTGAAGTGGTAGACCTTTCATTTTGACTTAACCTAAAGTCACATGCAGCTAGGTTTTAAGTTGATGGAATTCACCAGCACCTGAAATGTTTGGCTCTATTTCTGCCATTGATTTGAGTCCATCTGGATTGTCGTCATCTTTCCATTCTAGTCATGTTAGAAAACTAGGGCTTTGGCTAGAATTAAGCAGAGTTTAATTTTGTCACAGCTACATTCATCTCATAGACTGATTTATCTCTTAATCCTCAGTAGTTTGAAATCAGCAGTTTTTTCTCATCAGACGTAACATTCTGTCAGCAGACTGGCGAGCACTGCAAGTTTGTTCAAGTTGATGATGCTACCTTTCTCAGACCACACAATCAAACAAACAGACCAGCCTTCCTAGCTAAAGACCCTGTGTGAAGGCCGTAGATGAACATTTAAAGGACAGGGATTTGTGAGATGTTCCATTCGCACCTGGTTCCAGGGAGATTTAGGCTACTTTTATAACTTGTGAGCTTTCTAAGATTCTGTGTGTGGTCAGAACCTAGACACGTGCCGAAGTGGGGGAGACTGGCTTTAAAGTTGCCGCAAGGCCATGACTCAACAGCTGGAGCATGTTCAAACATAACAGAGCAAGGTTTCTCTTTAATAGGAGGATGGAAATAGCAATGAAAAGGTTGGCATTTTAAAACTGCTAATGACAAGCTGAAACACATGAATCCACAGCAAAATAATCTTGAGGGTTTATTATTTTCTTTAAGATTTGAGCAAGTAGCAAACTATTCAGGCAGATGAAATGTGAGAGGATGGAAATCCAACAGTTCTTTGGGTCAGAAACCCTTTGATTTGTTTGTATTCTCCCCTTCCCCCATGTCCCCCCATTGTAATAGTTCCATTTAGGAAAAAAGTCAGGGTAAGAAAGCTATTAACTTTGAAGCTGTTTGAATGTGCCATATTAAGACGTACAGAATACCAATTCTTATGGACCAAAAGGGGAAGAGATATTCATAAGTACAGTGCTGGTATTCTGATGAAGCGCTGCCTGCAGATGCTTAATAAGGGTAAGTGTAATATCCTGAAGTCATTTTAAATGGAATGAACATCTAACAAATTATGTGGCAGTTCAACAAATAGTTCAAAGAGGAGACACTAGAATTTTCATACTTGTGTATTAAATAGTTTAAGGTATTTGAAATTAGATATGTTAGTAAAGTGCTTTAAACATAGAAGGTGATATTGTAAGTGGCAAGTAAAATGTTGTTAAATGTAAGAAATTATTGTAGGTTGATGTGTTAGCTATTCGCTTACATTAAAATGCAGCAAAATCTTCTGACCAGGTGAGTTAGGAAAAATGCTCATTGTAGACAAAAAGACAGGGTAAGAAATATAGTCAAAGTAGGGCATTAGAAGTGCCTGTAAATACTAAATATCATCTGACTTCAGCTAACAGAACTGATGGTTTAACTCATTTAAATAGGTCCTTGCCGTTTAATGGTGGAGGAGCCAAAGATTCATTCTATTGCCATTACCATTCTTTACCCTCAGATTAATTATTCTAATTGCGATGTTAGCCTGGATATTTAAAATACTTTGATCTGTACCTTTTCATGCCACATGTGAATGTGTGTGTAAAACCCTGGCAAACTGTGCAAATTAGATACCACTGGTGTCTTTGTAAAAGTAAAGAACAAAAGCATTCTTAAAGCTGCTGGGAATTGCTGCCCACAGTGACCTTGAGCACTTTGTGGGGCCAGCAAGTGTTTAAGAGTTGGAAGACCCCAATGGATGTAAAGCAATGACGTAAATTACTGCTAAGTCAGGATGCCAGTTGCTCTGAGTGATATTTCAGGTCGATTGATGTGTGTCTGGGTTTGTCTGCAAGATCCAGGGATAGTAATATATTCCTTGGTGGATTTAAAAAACAGGATTTAAACAACAGCTGGTAGTCTGGGGACCACGCTTTGAAAAACACCTAATTGGGGAACAGTTCTCTGCCAACCTGCTGTACATAGAGAAATTTTTCCTTCTCTTAAGTTCATTCCCCTTTTACCACATAGGTCACATTCAATTGTCATGTGTCTTTGTTTTAAAAAGGGAGTTCCTCTCATTCCAATGCCAGCATCCACCTGAAGTTCTGACCTATTATTAGCATCTTAATTTTTTGCACAGCAACCAGTTGTTATGCCATAAAATACTGCAGCAAAAGCAAATTAATATGCAGCTTTTATGCAACTAACGATATTAATAATATTTTCCCACAGGCATCAAGTCCTTACATACATAAATGTTTATAGGGGTCTTTAAGATACCATGAGCCTTAACTTAGGAAATATAAGAAGAAAACATCCAGTCCTTTCTATTAGTGACATGGTTGGAGCCCAGCCATATCTAGCCTTGACATGACTGGATTGAGTTATGAATCGTTTGTAATGACCAGAAATGTACTTTCCTGGCCTCTGTAAAATCCTTACAAGGCATAATTTTATGTTAGAATTTAAACAAAGAATAATGTAACAAGCTGATCTCTGACTTGTATTACTCTGAGGGAAGACTTGCCTATTGTATTGAGCCAGACTTTGGTTATATTCTCATATGGTGTCTCTTGTTTGTTGAGAGCTGGGGGATTTCCTTTTTATTTTCTGCTTTACTTGGTACAGATGAAGGAATATAACAGGCGGCACCTCCTATATTATGAATATGAATAATTAAATAATCTGCCTATATTGTAAACTTATCTATTTTAGCTTGATGGTCTTACTTCCCCTCCTTAAAAGCAAACAAACAAAAAAAACCAACAACTTGTGATACTAGAAGGGAAAGAGATTTAATTTGACCCGTCAAAATTCGCTTTTCAAAAATTTACTTTTAGTTTAAACATCCCTCTCCTATGGGAACAATATATAGTTATTTATAGTTTCTAAAAGATCTTAACTCTGATTTCCTAGTTTTTTGAAGTTATGAGTGACTTACTGTAATCTGATTGGATTTATTTGCTCACACCACTGTATCTAGTAGTTTTTACCTTTCTTTCTGGCTTTCCGCTGTTAATTGACTTAATTGGTATACGAAAATGAGGATAGAAAGTTGAAAGGTGTTTTTTATGGACCATTGAAAGGCACACTAAACATTTTAAAATCCTAATAACTTGGGCCCAAATTTTCAAATTAAATTGGTTAAGATTAGGCAACTAAACAAGTGAGTTGATTGTTAGCTGTGCTGATCACCCCCTGAAATTAATGGGAACTGAGTGCACTCAGCAACTTTGATAATTAGTACATTTTTCTTTAAATTGCCCAGCCTGGATTTGAATGCCTGTACTAAATTAAGTTTGAAAAATAAGAAGTGCCTTATTTTTAAAAAATGTCTGAAATGTTCTGATGCTAAAATTTAATTTTCACCATCTATGCTGCTTTATTTTTTTCAATTTTATGAACTTGGACAAAGAGCATGCTTCCTTTTCTCCCAAACTTCATCTAGTCATTTTTAGGTTCTCCTGCAATATCAAGCCTGCTAGAATGTTTAGGTTGCACACACTACAGGAGAGACTGTGTATTGGCATGACCCATTTCTACTGCAGTTTTCTCTTGGTCTCAGGTTTTACAAAAAGCTTATTTCTATAGAGTGCATTTTTGGCCTGATAGTCCTGGAGTACCATGCGTTCGGACTTAAGTAATGACAGCAGGCGGCTACTAGAGAGCTAGTAACTCTACTTGAATAGATGGTAACTAGTGAGCACTGAGCACCAGCTAACAGAGTGCCTGTAAAATGGAGACATAATACCTCGTTAAGTTAAGTTGGAATTTTTGCTCCACTGAAGGGGGGGAAACAGAAAAGATTTAAATCTGCCTTCCTGATAGTAGTTAGTAATGACTTACATGGAGGCGGAAAGCCCAGACTCCCCCCCCCCCCCCCTTCCCGTTGTGGTTATGGTTTTCTGATCAGTGTGCGGAGGCAGCTCAGCAGCACTCAAAGCTATGTGGTATTTAGCTGCCGAGCGCTAGATTTGACTCAGCAGCCTAGAAGGTACAGCACTACATGCATGGGAAATGTCACTGTTATTCATTACAACCAATGCAGTCAATTCCCAGATAAGCCAAAGGGGCAAGAGAGGGTTCAAGGAAAATTGTTTACTTTTGGAGATAATGTGTTTGAAGGCAAGTTCACTGTTTGCTGTCAGAGCTATCTGGCTCACTGAAAGAGCAGTTCATACTTTTGCCTATTAAAATGCTATTTGCTCAAAATACAATCCAGTTTGCTCTCTGCCAGGAAGGCAGTTTATAAACTTTGTTCTATTTATCAGCAGAGTTAAACAGTTAAAAATATCTTGGCAGAAAATCGGTGTAAAAGCATCATAGATTTTTTGAGCCTTCTGTTTTTCAGACACTCATGAATCTTTAAAAAAAAAAAAAAAAAAAAAAAGTTGATTTCCACAATGAAAAATGTGTCCTCCCATGAAGGAACTACTTTACTTAGTCTTCTAATTAAAATGCTTTAGGGTGTACTCATCTGGAAGCAATGTGTACTGCTTGTGTTTTAATGGTCCTCCCTGAGATGCAGGTCACTGTTTGAACTTAAACCCTTTGGAGATATCAAGATCCACGTTTTTGGGGAAACTATTCATACAAAATCATTCAAAGGCCATGTGTCCTAGGGGACAGACAAATGGCCTGGAATTCAAGAGACTCTGGTTCTATTCCCTGCATTGCCATGAGCTTGCTGAGTGACTTTGGGCAAGTCACTTCCTGTGCGAAATAGGGGTAATGATTTTGCCATTCTTTCTAAAGCACTTTGAGATCTACTGATTAAAAAGCACCCCTCAAAGATGATATTCTTATTCTTCTGTTCCTCATATAGTAAAGGAAAAGCCATTCCTTCTGCCTTTAAGCTTAGCTGTGTCTGTGGTGAAACAGAGAATGGTGGTAGTTACTATACTTGGAAGTATAGTGATAGTTCACACTATCCTATATATATTTATCAGCGCTGATTTGTATTTCACAGTCTGCTTTTCTAGATGATTTTGTAGCATACCCTGCCTGTCCCCAAGAAGTCTACTCCAGCTTAATAGTGCATCTGTGCTTCTTTCCAGATTCTCAGCGCTCCCATCTCTCATCTTTCACCATGAAGTTGATGGACAAGTTTCATTCACCAAAAATAAAGCGAACACCATCAAAGAAAGGGAAACAGGTCGACCTGACAGTGAAAACATTGGAGAAGCCAGTGAACAAAGTAAGCATATGAATTGCACTATCTTCATTTGACGCAGTCTTGCCAGTTCCCCGCCTGTTGAATAGTCTGTACTGTAACTATACTGAAATCTGCTGCTCTGGCAATGTTGCTCTCAGTTCATGGAGCTGTGTTTCTGTCAAAAAAAAGTTTGCAGTTTCCTGAAGTACTCTTCAGAATTCCTTTCCAGAGGAACCTTATAGATGGTCCTTTGTAGGTAGTATATTTGACTAGAGACAAGGTCAGCTGACATACATAATTTTCCTTTTGAGATCTTGATGTTCCTTCCATAGCATTGAAATGACTCATTATGGAATGTAGTTTATGGCCTGACATTCCCTCCCCAGACACAAATGCCCTATAGTGCACTTATAACTTCTAAATAACTGCTTGACTTCAGGGTGTGTTCAATTAAAATGCAAGCAGGCCCTTGAAGCCAGTCCAAAGATGTCCTCAATCTCTGGTGTCCTCAACAGAGCATGTCAAACAGATGTATCCAAACAGCTGCTGACTTTTTTAGCTCACTCTTCCTCAAACCTAAACTTGTATTTCAAACCTTATAAATTGCTGTTGAGACACTAATCCAGTGGCACCTTACCACCTCTTCAAACTTGAGTTGTTTATTCCTAATAAGGTACAGTAGGATTTGTACAATGGGGTTGAATGGTGTCTAGAAATGAGATAAAGTAAATGTATCCTTGTGCTCTACATCATCATGGGGAAGACTTTGGCTTTCATTTTCTGGGCTGGATTTTGCAGTGGAAAGGTGGGTGTCTGCATATTCGGAAATTGCTCACGTTCAGGGGTTCTCAAACTTCATTGCACCACGACCCACTTCTGACAATAAAAATTACTGCATGACTAAAGTGCAGCTTCTTCATTGAGTGCTTGCTCATGTCCATTCAACGTAAGTGTGCTTGCTCACCACAGGCCCAGATGCCGGAAGATTTTTCCCTCAGCAATATCCGTAGGATCTTTTACACTAAGCCCTGTAATGGTCTTAGGGCTGATATGCCTCTTCCCCAAGCCTTGGAGCTGCTGCAGCCTGTGGAGGTAGGGGGCACCTCTCTCCGCCAGCCTCAGCACTGAGCTTCCACAGAGAGGTCAGAGGGGCACCTCTTCACCATCCCCATCGTAGAGCTGCTCCAGGTCATGTGGCCAGCAGGGAAGTGGCCAGCGCAGCAGGTCTGGCTCCAAGCAGGGAGACCCTGGGGCCGGTATGCTGTCTCCGCCCTGCCGGCAAGAGCAGCGTGTGTGGCACCACAGAGCCTCAACTCCCGGCCCCAGGATACCTGCTGCCCATTTCTGGGGCACAGCATGGAGCCCCAAGACAGGCCGGCACCTGCCAGCATGCCTTAGTGCTGCTGTCCAGGTAGGCCCGAGCCCCAACCCTCTGCCCATGCTGAGTCTCCTCCCTCCCTACCCAAACCCCTCTCCTGCACCCCAAATCCCTCATCCCCAGCCTCACCCTGAATTCCCCACCCCCAGTCCAGAACTTGTATCCCTTCCAGATCCCAACGCCCAAACCTGGAGTTTCCCTCTTGCATCCCAAAACCTTCATCTGCAGCTCCACCCCAGAGCCAGAACTCCCAGCCAGAGCCATTGAACCTCAACCCTCTGTCCCAGCCCCAGGCTCCTCAACTTCAGCCCCACGCTAGAGCCTGCATCCCCAATTGGAACCCTCACACTCCTGCACCCCAACCCCCGGCCTCAGGTCTGAGCCTCCTCTCACACTCAGAACCCCTTGTCCCCACTCCCACCACATGAATTGTGCAATGTGGTGCTTGTAACATGTCACCGCCACATTGATGCACATAACATTCATTCTTCTCTGGGGTGGGAAAAATTAGAGAGGACACTGCTGCATGGCCCTGAGGCTGGGGAGGAGGAACCAATGCCCCAGCTTCACCGCCATGGGCAAGGAGTCTATAACCTGAGCCCTGTCACCCATAGCCAAAGTCATCGGGATTTGGCTTTAGCTACAGGTGGTGGGACTTGGGCTTCAACTTTAGCCCCGGGCCCCACCAAATTTAAATCAGCTGCGGATGGTGAGCTGATTCAAACGGGTCGCAGTCAGCTTTGGGGTCTTGAACCACAGTTTGAGAACCGCTGTGGATTCACAACAGACTGTTAAGGAGAGAGGATGTCTAGTTCGAGTGTTATGTCCTCCACTGAGAGGAGGAATTCTAAACAGGTGAAATAAAGAGGGTTTTCTTTGGTTCTCACTCCTCCTCAGAGAGAGACACAAAAAGAATGGACTTGTACCTGCCCTCTTGTTGAGAAAAGGGTACGTACAACCTATTACTAGAGAGAGATGGGGGCAACAGGTTTACGATCATCCTTAGGAGCTGCCTTGCTAAGATGAAATTTTATTACTACTTTCTTGATGCCCTGCAGCCCAGAAAGTGCACATTATCATGCAGATCCGAAATTGTACAGATACCAAAGAAATTGATAGCAACACAGAAGAATCCAAACCAGTAAATGTTGTCTTAAAAAAAGCAACCATCTGCCAAGTTTCCGCTTTGAATGAATATAATGGCCACGGCAAAATGGGGGTTTATTATGGAGCTCTGACATTAAATTCTATGATGAATTTTTTTACTTTTGGTGTCTGTAATAGCACAAAAAAATCTTTATTTTTCCTCAATTGAGGCTTTTCATTGGTGGGCAGGACAGGGGGAAGTGGGATAAGTGAGAATACTGAGCAGAAGAAGTTGTACTGAAAGTAAATTTGATATTAGGGAGCAGAACATGACTAACAACACAATATGGTCTGTTCCACAATTTTTTTTAAATTGTCTAGGAATCCTCCTTAGAGATTATAATGTTTTATTTCCAGGAAAGTTAATACATAGTGACTACTTCAAAGAGTTATTGTATAGAGCATTTTTTAGTTCTATGTACAACCCAACAAGCTGTTCACTGGGAGAATGTGTGCTATTTTTTTTTATTGATTGATGTAAAACAGTGACATAGTCTTTCCTTTTAATTGCTATCTGACCACAAAGAGATTAGTCCAATTGGAAATAGATAATATATATATTTGCATTTGAATGAAAGGCAAATTTCTTCTTCTGCATTATTTCCCTCAAAATGCTTAAAGAAAGCAACTCACCAGAAATCTGCTGAAGATATAAAAATATTTGTTTCAAATCCAGGTGCTGGAAATTGCATTTATGAGGAAAATAAATCTTGCTTGAAGTCATTGCTCAGTAGGAAAGACTGCTCAGTTGCTGTTCATGTTGCGTAAATTGGCTATTATTGGTCTGCATTTAAACTGTAAACTTTGTGACTTGTGAAATGTTGATCTCTGATTTAGTTCTAATCCCTTTTAATTATGGTCTCTAGCTAATTGATTAGTTCTGTGGTAGCCAACTGATTAGCTTTGTGGGGGAAGGAAAGGGTGCCACTGGGTCATTATGACAGAGTTTAGATGAAATACAAGGAGAAGCTGATGAGAGAGTTTCCTAAGCTACATGCTATCAAAAGACAAACCACTGAGTTGGTTTCGTATCCATGCTTGTACTATTATCTCTTTAAATCTGGGGGTTAAATATTATTGTACACACTTACAGTAGATAATCTAGCTCAAATAGAAGCAACAGTACCAACAGATTAACTGTAAATTCAATAACTTAGCAAAAACCTATCCATGCATTCAAAGGATGGTTTATTCCAGATCTAATAGTCAACTAGTCTCAGAGGGGTAGCCATGTTAGTCAGTAACTTTAAAAATGAGTAGTCCTGTGGCACCTTAGAGACTAACAAAAATATATAGAATCATGAGCTTTCATGGGTAAAACCCACCTCATTAACATGGGTGCTACAACTGACAGGTGGTTCTTTTGTTATTTCTACTCCAATTCATCTGATGAAGTGGGTTTTACTCATGAAAGCTCATGATTCTGTATATTTTTGGTAGTCTCCAAGGTGCCACAGGACTACATGTTGTTTCTAATACAGGTTGAACCTCTCTAGTCCAGCACTCTTACGGGAGGGATAGCTCAGTGGTTTGACCATTGGCCTACTTAAACCCTGGGGGGTGTGTTCAATCCTTGAGTGGGCCATTTAGGGATCCTGGGACAAATCTGCTAGGGATGGTACTTGGTCCTGCCGTGAGGGCAGGGGACTGGACTCCATGACCTTTCAAGGTCCCTTCCAGTTCTGAGAGAGAGAATTTTGCATACAGCAAGAGGTCAATATTGTCTAGCAGCATTACCAGCACTTCTGCTGCTTACTGGACTGTTAGAGGACATTTGGGGTAAATTAGAACTAAATAACAGCATAGAACACTGAGAGGCAGGACCGGTGGCTGTAAACAAACTTTATGGGACTACAGGAAACTTGGAAACCCATGAAAAGTGGATATCCAGCTAACTAAAATAATTCCGGATGACAGATGTTTCTGGACCAGAGAGTGCAAGACGAGAGAGATTCAAGCTGTAGTGAACTGAATGCTGTCACTGGCCTATTAGTTCTATATAGGTTCTTAGACTGTACTCATCACCAAAGTATCTGAGTGCCTAACCCTTTTTGGGTCAGCTGTATCTCATACATAATGCATTTGTAATGATTATTTAAGGGAAACTTTCCAGAATCATGCAGTGATATATCTGCATGTGTGAGTCAAATGAGGGGGTGGAGGAATGTATTGGTTTGGCTGAGTAGTAAATCCATCTAATTTAATGCCCCAAATGGAAATTGCTGGATCAAGTGGAATTGCTGTTTTAGTAAATCTGGCTGTTGTAGATCTGCTCTCCTGCTAGTATAAGGTCACCCCTGGGGCGGGTCCATCACAAGTGGAATTTGAAATAAGAGCTTCATTCAAGTTCCATACAGCAATCTGGATAGGGACCACTACTCACCCATCTTAGCTGTAGGAATGTTTGTTCAATGGGCCTCAGCTAGAGCTCATAATGCCTTGCAGCATTTAGACGTTTTAGGTGTGTTAATCAATATTCATCCCACCAGCTCTCTCTTTATACATCATTGCCCATTATTCCTTGTCTCTAGATTTATAATTAACCCCGGAGGAGGCAGAGTTTCCGTCATTTGTTTTGGGCTCGTGCTGGACTGTTCAGTCTTCTGAGTTTCAGGTTGATAGATTTGGCTTCATATTCTTCACATGAAGTTGATCTCTTGTTCAAGCCTTCTGCATACCAACCAGTATGACAGTATGATCCCTTATGCCTTGTGCAATGAAGTTTACAGAATCGGTCAGAAAAGGCTATCCTTGTCAACCGATCCCTGTCTAGACTGCCACTTTTTGCCGGCAAAGTGCCACGTCGGCAAAAAGCAGTGGCCATTTCTATTCAAATGAAGCACGGGATATTTAAATCCCCGCTTCATTTGCAATAGTGATGTGCCTAACCTACATCCCTCTGTCGGCAGAGGGGTGTAGTTTAGACACACCCTAAAAGTGCTATATAAGAGGTATTATAATAATAAAAGTTTGTGCTAGAATTTGCTTGGCTACAAACATGAATACTATAATATACAGGCAGTCCTCGGGTTACGTACAAGATAGGGACTGTAGGTTTGTTCTTAAGTTGAATTCGTATGTAAGTCAGAACTGGTACATATTGTAGGGGAAACTCTAGCCAAACATTTCTCCAGAGCTCAGTTTTATTCTCCCACACCTCACTTCCCTCAGTCCTTTATTCTCAAGCTGAGGTGTCTGCTGAGAAAAGCCGCTCCGCGTCTCCCTGGTCTGCTTTGGGGGGGCACTAGCTTCGCGTCTCCCTGGTCTGCTGGGGGGAAGCAGCTAGTGCAGGGTTGCCTTACCCTGTTTGTAAGTAGGGATCCGATGTAAGTCGGATCCATGTAATCCAGGGACTGCCTGTACACTGACATGTAAGCTTGCCTTCTGCCTTAATGAGGTACATTGGAACAGCAGCTGAAATAAAGTTAAGGGATTGAGTTCATGTTACTAGCCAGTGCTGTTTATGAATAGATCATCTGAAGAAGTATGGTCCGCTGGCCCTGTTTTTCAGGAAAGCTGCAGTTTAACAGCTGAAGAGACATGGGGAGGACACAATACCCATAGGTCATTAATTCTTGAAGCTGAATTAGCTGAAGGGATAATGGATGAAACCTGACTCTGTTAAGCTCTCTGCTCCTTTACTAGCAATGTTCAGTGTTAATTTAGATTTTCCTCTCAGGAATTTCCTGCCAGTATTGATAGACCCTTAGGCAGGCTCTGGCAAACTTTAAAAAATATCCTTTACCAGAACTCTATTAAACTGTCATATGCCACTTCTGAATTTCCTTTTCCAAATAGCTACATGCCAGGATGTTGGAGGCATTCTCTAAGTGTTTTTTTTTTTTAGTTGATCCCTTCGTTCCTTCCCAGTTTGTTCACTGATGCCAAAATCTCACATTTGTGTGTGATAGTTCATCCTCATGGGAAAATGAATAATTTCTTTCTGTCCAGCAGTATTGCTGAGTGAATAGGACTTTTTATTTATGAATGAAAGGCCTGAGCCCTTACTCACATGAGTAGTGCTATTGAAGTTACTTGGGATAGGGCTAGACACATATTTATTATTGTAAATATCAATAATGGAAATGAAAAATATAGGAACTTGGTTTTGATCATATCTGTATTGGGGTTTGCCTGATTGATTAATTCTCTCGCTTTTTTCATTATGTAACTATTTGCACTAAAATGACTCAAAGTAACATTTTTCAAAAGCACCTAAGCCCCATTTTCACAAGCAACAAAATAATTCTGGCTTCTGATTTCCAATGAAACCCAATGGAGCTTAGGCTCTTTAATCACTTAGGTTTGACAATTTTACCTGCAATACGTTTGCAGTTCTGTTTCATTTCCATGATGTCACTACATTGCATCTTTTTTTCTATTATTAAATCCCACATAAGGAAAGAGAAGCAAGGTTTAAAGAAAAGAGTTACCACCAAACCGTTGGTCACTTGAAAATAACTTTTGTTTTATGATTTAAAAATAGAGCTCACACAATGTTTTTATCCCCTTTCTTAATTAAAGCAAATAGAGTTGTAATCAATGGGGAAAAATCCCATCTGTTATCATATCCTTCCTTGAACCGTTCTTGCCATCTGCTCTTAGCACATGTGCATGTCTCACCTGGAAAGTACAGGCTCTCTATCTTTGCTGACACCAAAGCAGTGTGGTGATAATTCATCAATAAGGTAGGAGCTTTGTTTAAAAAAATCTTTGCTATGAATAAATGAGAGCCTGATTATCTTCCTAGGAGAAAAAGGATTAAACTTGGGAAAGTTTGTGGAGAGGACTTTGTGTGTCTCTAAAGCAGAAGGTACATCATTGTTGGTTTCTCTGTATAGCAGGTGAATTAAAATAACTTCCTTTAAAAAAAAAAAAAGACATTTTGTAATCTCTTCCTTTCTGACCCCCATTTTTTTTCCTTTAGAATTTAAGTAGGCTTGAGGAGCAGGAAAAGGAGGTTGTAAGTGCGTTGCGCTACTTTAAAACCATTGTGGACAAAATGGCAATTGACAAGAAAGTACTGGAGATGCTGCCAGGTTCAGCGACTAAAGTGCTGGAGGCTGTCGTAAGTCTTGTCCAAATAGAGCCACAGATTCAGCAAAGGTGAGTTTCCCTTGGGTGGGAGATTATGATGGGGGGCGGGATGTCAAGCAATTTGAAACGTCTGAAAAATCATGGCACACAAGTGGCATGAAATGCTGCTCTTTAGTAAAAAGTTGCCAATTTACAAAGCACTTTTCAAACAAGGTCTGAAGACAAGGTCCCTGCTGCAGAGAGATCACAGCTTAAAGTAGATAAGAAAAAACAGATATTGGACAGCGGTTCAGGAAAGAGAGAGCAAAAAGAGTTGATTTGTGGGAAGAAGAAATGATTGATTCCTAGAAGTGAGTTGGAAATGGCAGAGGACAGGGATGTGGGGCATGATTCCAAATATCAGAGACTTTCAGTGGAAAAAAGTTCTTTGCTAGGTAGCAGGCAGCTGACATTCAAAGAGATTGTGTATCAGATGCCGTGCTCTCACTGTGGCTAGTGACATTTGCAAGCCAAAATCAGTAAGAGCAGACAGCATTTAGTGAAAAGTGAACATCACCTCAAAGTAATTCCTTCATGGGTGATATTCGTCCGCCTCTGTATTAGAAAAGTCTTCGACAGAAATTGTAAATTACTCATTTGGACTTCTTTGAGTTAAATTTAGACCGACTGTAAGAAGATGCAACTCTGTTGACTTAAGAAGAGTACATGTTCTGAATTCATCCCAATGTGTGCGCTCCTCTTTAGGTTTTCTGTGACTCAGTTCTGCATTAAGGACTTATTCACTAGTCCAGAAGAAATCTAGTGGCTTGCCAAGGCCACTAGTTGAGCTTGGATTATAAGAACTGTGGACTCTTCAAGCCATATCCCACACGTCTAGGCCTGCTAGATCACATCATTTTCCAGACTTCTGGAGACCCTGCTTAAAATACAAACTTCAACAAATCCCCTGTTAAATGAAGTTGTATAAACAAAACAGCACAAAAATATATTGGAAAATAAAAGCCCTTGAAGATTTCATGCTGTTCTTGTTAGGGATGTCAATGTGAGGTTAACTATACTATTAACCAATAAGCCTAGGCAGCGGAGGAGGTGGGGGTGGGGGGCAGTGGTCAAGAAGGCTGCCACAAAGCAGCCTCTGTCCGAACTCCCCGTGGACAGAGGCTGCTCTGCATCCCACAGAGCAGCCTCTGTCCGTGGTGCAGCAGGCAGCTGGTCTGCACAGGGAACTAGTTTTTAAATGGTTCCTTTCATGGACCGGCTCCCCCTGCCACTCTGCACTGCAGCTTCCAATACAGAGGCAGCAGTGTGGGGCGGCAGGGGGTTCCCTGGGAGTGGGGTCAGGAACATACTGGCTGCTGCCCCTGTCCCCAGGGACAATTGAACCACTAAGATTTCATGTGGTTACACGACTATTCAATTACCTGAAATCAAACATCCCTAGTTCTTGTATATTTTCCCACTGCATACCTTCAAATGCAGCTACTTTTTCATATGGGATACTTCTTTGCTTTTATTTTCAAAAGTATTTTTGAAAAGCTGTCCAATTGAACTATTGCAGCTACCACTCGTGAAACTTCAGCTGCTGAGGAGTCCCAGAGGCTGGCAAGGAAATAAATGTGATGTAATATTTAGAGATGAAAAAGTGAGCCACACTCGAAAGCCAGCCACAGTAAAGTGGTGGTATTCTGCTGAGAGCCTTCAGTATCTAGGGTTTAGCTGGGTTTAGTGAGGGAATATCTGAGGAAGAATTGACTTAATTTAGAGTTAGAGCAAAACAGAATTTGACACTTTGTTATTAACTTCTGCTAGTTTAGGGAAGGTGTCACTCCTGTATGAGGGAACATGGACTAAATCTGTCCTTATTTTCATAAATCAGGCACAGTAAAAACCTTGTGGAAGGAACAGGACATCTGGTAGGGGTGGAGCCATCGTGTAGACTAAGGTGTTCCTACTGTTCCTGGCTATTAGGAAGGGTCAGGAGAAAATGGATAAAGAGCACAGTGGCAGCTGAGGTAAAGGAGTAGCATATTAAATGTAGTTTGTAAAGCTACAGAGACCAGTAGCTGTTGAGTACAGAGTATTGGTCAGGTTTTCTGAGACTCAGAGTTCATTTGGCTGTTATCAAGTTTCCCACGGCCACTGAATTCCTAACAAGCACCTGCTTTTGCTTAATCAAATAAAAAAAAGCACCGTAACTTATGTGAAGAGTTCATGTTAAATGTCAGAGAGTATCTTTAGGATAGAAAATGTCATCTTTGTGTAGTTAATCGCTTTCTGATTCATGTCTCCCCAGGCATGTGTTGAACAAGTTTACCTTATTGAGGCAATTAAAATACAGAATGTGTCTTGGAAAACAAATATTTTGAGCTGTCCTCTCAACCCCAGGCAGCTAGCTGAGTTCTGGGAGCTGGATGTCAGAATCTAGTCTTTCAGCAGGGAGCTTCCATCAGTATGAGCTCTGGTCACGTCTTTTTTTCACTGAGTAATGAGCTCCTCCTGTAGACAGAGTATTAAGGCAGGAATCCTGTAAGCAAGTTCTAGCAAGTCTAGCCCCTTTCAGTGAGGATTTTGCATTCTCATTAAACAATGTATTTTCATGCTGTACCTACATATCTTACTCCTTTTCAGTAATGGCAAGGCACAAATGGAGATTTTAATCTTCAGTGCCCCTCAAAAAAGTTGTGCGAGGATGGGTTGTTGTGTAAGAAAGCCATCCAATTGTTGTTGAATTCCTTTTTGGCTTTCAGGGTAGTATTTGCATCACGGAAAAAAAAGTAATTACATCTAGTACAAAGTGGGCTTTTCAATTACTGCCTTCTCAGAAGGAAGTGGATTGAAGATTAATGGTAAAGAAATCAAAGCCTTGGAAAGAGTCGGGAGGGACCTATTTAGAAAATATCTACTTTCAAGATAACGTCTCTTGAAATGACACAGAATACTGACAAGTGCCATACTTCTGAAAAATGTACTCTCCATTCTTTGCAGTCCTTCCTTTGGGTATGTCTACTGCTATACGACAAGTCGAATTAAGCTATGCAACTTGAGCTATGTCAATTGCGTAGCTTAAGTTGAAATAGCTTAATTCGGCTTTTAGCGCTGTTCATACAGCAGGAAGTCAAAGGAAGAACACTCTAACCTTCGACTTCCCTTACCCCTCATAAAATGAGGGTTACAGGAGTCGGAGTAAGAAGTCCTCCAGCTTGCCATTATTTTGAAATAATGGCTTGCAGTGTGGACACGCTTTATTTTGGAATAATGCTGCTGTGTAGACATATAGCCTTTGAAGTTTTACAATAGTTCATTGCCCACCGACAGCTTCTGCAAACCTGATTCACCCAAGGAATCTCATTGAAGTTAATGGGCTTGATTCTCCCCTCGATAAACATCATTCTTTACATCTTTGGAGACACATCAGGAGAATCAGGCAATTGGGAATACTTATGTGAATCAGGGTTGCAGGATCACCTCTCTCTCTTGTCCTGATATATCTTGAAAACATCTGTCCTATTTGTGATGAAGCTCCAAATTAACATGTTTGTTAAAAATGAGTATTAGGTCTTTATTGGAATATCATCAACTGTCAGCATATCTTGTTTATAGGCAAAATTGACATTTTCAGAGATGGTAGAGCAAAGCTTTTGTTAAAATTTTCAGTTCTTTTTCCCAAGAATCATTTTCTTCAGAACAACGGCTTTAGTGCAGTTCTACATTTTAAAAAGCCAGGACTTAAATTCACTTAGAGTATTCAGGCCCAAATTGTTGTGCCCCGTGTTGGAAGAACACTTTTCATAAGGAAATGGCGTTTAGTTCCACATTTGCAAGGATTAAGATCGGTGAGAAATGTATTCTCAAAACTATGAATACATACCTTTAATACCTTTGTTTTAACTGCTACTTGAGAATTAGTATTGTGACTGCTGCAAAAGTAAAATCCATGTCTCATTTTCATCCTACTTAATTCCCTTTTCTGGATTTTGTGTTTAACAGAAGAATAATTCAGATAGCAAAAGGGTAAAAATTACACTGCGCCCTAACACATAGTATTTGTTTAAAAATAAACTGTGGGACCTGCAATAATTTCTCTATTGAGATAAATGTTTCATATTTTCATTTTATCATCTCTTCAACTAATTTTTTTCCCTACAGTTCTGCCATCTCTTCCTGCTACAGCCGGGTGTACCAGAGTCTGGGAAATCTGATTCGTTGGTCTGATCAGGTGATGCTGGAGGGGGTGAATTCGGAAGACAAGGAAATGGTGACAACAGTGAAGGGTGTCATAAAAGCTGTTCTGGATGGAGTAAAGGTATGAAATGCTAGTTACTGCTCTACTGAGTATAAGATATGCATCTTTTCTAAAAGATTTATTTGGAGGATAAAGACAGCAGTTTTTAGTAGCATGTAAAACACAAATATCCTGTTGACAGGAATAAAGTCTTATCTTTGAAATCTACTAATGCATCAATGAGATTGCCTTATCAGATAAATTCTTTAAGGATCAGCACAAATAGTTAGTGTGCCAGTGCATACTGATGGACTGCCAGAAGCAACGAACCTTTATTGTATTATGTTTTTAGTGAGCCTTCCCTGTTCTAAATGCAGCTTACAGGTTGGAGTTCACATATCTGTCTAGACAAAGGGCAATGGAAATGTTTCCCATTAATGCTCAAGGAGAATCAAAGATGCCAACCTCCACCTTTTGGCAAGGTATGAATCAGTAATAGGATGCTACAATTCCTTATCATTGGGGGCTGGTGACCGGAGCCTGACTGCAGTCCATTGTTTTGGAAGTTTGTTTTGCATAAGCACTGGAAAGTTTACCTGAACTGTCTGCACCCCCTCTGTGACCTCCTTGGAATACTCCTCCTCCTATGTTCCTGGAAATGCTACTAAGTTTACCTCCCAACAAATTTTGATTATCCATGTTTCTCCTTACCATCTCCCAGGCCTTTCTCCACCTTTGATGATGTTGTGTAGCCCAGTTACTCTAGCAGTGTCTCTGCTGGATCTTACCCCCGTGAATTAAATGTTTGTGCACACTGTAGCTTTTCTTAATTGGATACTTGATGTTCAGGGTCTTTTATCAAAGGCCCCAGGAACTAGCAGAGAAGCTGTCATATATGTTGGAACTGTATTTTGAAAGGCAGGAATTAATTGAAATGCAGAAAGAGGGAATTAAGCCTCTTATGCCAAACTGAATCAGACCTCTAAGTTCTGTTTACAGGATCAAGGACTGAGATACATTTGGTGGAGGTACATTTGGGGTAGGTTTTTATTCCAGCTGATCCACTTAACTCATTCTTATTTCCTTAGAAAATCATATAATAATAATGATAATGATGATGATACTTAATAATATATGTAGCTCTTATATAGTGCTTTTCATCGGTAGGTCTCAAAGCACTTTACAAAAGAGATCACTATCACCCCCTTTTACAGAAGAGGAAACTAAGGCACAGAGAAGGGCAGTAATTTGCCCATTTCACCCAGCAGGCCAGTGGCAGAGTCCGGAATAGAACCAAGTCTCCCTTGTTCCCATCCAGTGGCCTGTCTGTTGGGTCTCTCTGCCATTTTTTTATTGTACTCAAACTTGGCTTAATTTCTGTGGCTTGAAACTCTGAAAGTGAATTGCATCTCTTAAGCTTTGGTCCTTGCCAGAAGGGTTGGTGTGCTGTTCTGGTATCCCTCTTTCATGTCATGCACTTTAATTAGTAAAAATAATCCTATTAGTTCTGAAGGCTTTTAAAGTTATTTGTTTGAAACAAAATATTCCCATCATCCAGAGAAGTCACATTTCCAGGATTGATCTGTATGATATGCCCTTAAACATAGGCACTAAATATCAGCTAAAATGTGTTTAATTCTGAGAGCGGGATCAGAGGGGGAAAGATAGGGCATAGAAATGTAGGAACACTGTCTCAGCTGGTATAAATTCAGACCTCCCTTGACTTTAATTTGCATGGTGGCACTTTGAGTCTCCTCAGGATCTTCTACATAGTATCCAAACAACCCAACAAATAGGGGATGCAGCAGAATACTGCTGTGACGTTGTTTAGATCTGTATAGTCCTGTGTAGACTCTTAGTATATGTGTGTATGTAACTAAGTGTATGACCAGACTTGTCCTGTGCAGAACCATGCATAGAAATACCAATTTGGTTTTCATTTTAAACCATTACCTTAAATATCTGGTATCTGTATTCTTGGCTAGAAAGCAGACATGGTTTCAATGTAAGTGATGTGACAGTATCTCTTACTGTGTGGGAAGTGGAGAGTTATTTTAGAAGAGCCAAGTTTTTGGTATCTAGAAGCAGGAAGTAAGAAATGGGTCACTTCTGTACTACTGCCCAGAATGATTTCTGTAACATTAATAAAATCTCCATCGAATCCCAGTTCTACATTTTAGTACTTACTTCCTCCTCTGTTCTCAGTATTGTGCATGAGTTAGCTAGCTGCCCTTTTGTATTGCTATTTGTTGTGTTCATCTCAGGTTTGGTTATTTATAACAATGAAAATTCCCTTTTTTTTTTTCAAAAAAAAATCCATCTCATTTTGGAATTTCCAGTTGGCCGAAGTAGCACAAAGATAGCAGAAATTACAGGTGATAAAAGCTGACAGGAGCCTTTTTACAGTCAGTAAGTTTGATTAGTTTCAAAGGGAGG
Organism: Pelodiscus sinensis; assembly: GCF_049634645.1. Classification (NCBI taxonomy): domain Eukaryota; kingdom Metazoa; phylum Chordata; order Testudines; family Trionychidae; genus Pelodiscus; species Pelodiscus sinensis. The sequence goes on along the minus strand of NC_134732.1, from coordinate 14,635,366 downwards.
GGTTTTAATGTTTGGCTGGAGTTTTCTCGTAAGGATATGGGAGATGATGGGATCCTCAAGCGTAGAGTTGGATGAATAACTGATTTTTCACTTTGGTCACAGAATTTTTGATGACTTGAAAAAGTTTGTCTGAAGTGGGGATTTGATCCTGAGGACAACTATAGGCTGGATCAATGGGCCTGCAAGGGTAAATTTATACTAGACTCGATAAATCGACTGCCCAGTGCTCTCCTCTTGACTCCAGTACTCCTCTGGAATGAGAACAGTAAGCGGAGCTTAAGACACAGTTGTAAGCAAACGTAAATGTGTCAACTTCAGCTACGTTACTCACATAGCTGAAGTTGCATACTTAGGTTGAAGACCTGCAGATTAGGTATCTGCCCTAATCACATGACTAAAGTTTATGATGAGTAGCAGCAGTGTCAGCGTCATTACCATGTTATTGTCTTCCTTCTCTTCTGGCCATTTTGTCAATGTCTGAAAGTATGTGTGTCAAATTTGTGAATGGGTTGACCAAAACCACCTCTCCCCCATTCTTCCCCCTCCTCCACCACAAATAACTGTTCTGAAAAATTTCATCCAGCTCCGTTCAAGTATGCATTCATTTGGGATTTGGAAATAACAGCACAACAGAGCTGTTCCAAAGTGTTACTCGTATGCCAGGTCAGTGCATGTGACAAGAAGTCCGAAATATTCTTAGCAGTGCTTTAAAGCACCAGTTTAGATTGTTTCCCCCAATATTATCTCTAAGTTCCCATTTGCCAGAGAGGCTCGTCTCTTGTTATGAAGCAGAGAAAAGGGAAAATTGACTAAGCATGTTAACTTTAAGCCTCCAGAGATTGTCAGCATTAGGGCAGCAGTTGCCAGTGGCACAAAATTTATCATTCAAGTCAAGTTGGTTGGGTTTATTAAACACAATAGAGAAGAGGAAAAGGGGAAACTCACCAGCAGATTTACCTTCACTGTGCCAAGAGCTTCTTAGGCATATTTCAGCTTTTGGTTTAACTACCATTCATTTCATTTAGTTTTTTATACATTATGTGGAGTCATTGATCTTGCTCATGAATGCCTGATAATCTGACAAAGAGCCTGCTCCAAAGTACATTGAAGTCTGTTGGAGTCTTTCCAGTGACTTTGTCGGCCATTGGATCTGGACCAGAATGTATAAAGGTGGCAGTACAGTGAGTCACCACTCAGTCTTGATCGTAAGTTGGTATATGTAATGCCAGCTGCAGCACAATCCCTTTGCCAACTCACTGTTACTAGGAATAATGAATGTGATGATGTCACTGCGTGGTTCTCAAAAATCCTAGAACTTGTGGACTGAAAATCCTTTTTAGGATCCCAGTTTCCAAAATCCCATGAATGTTTTTCCTCGTGCTTCCGTACAAATGTTAAAAGGAACTGCAAAATGAAAATGAAAACTTGAGTTCATTTTGTATTTCTCTGCGTATTATCCCCAGGGCCTGGGTTGTAGGCAGGCACTCAGCACAGAAATAAGTTTTAAGTAGTACATTTTTAATTCTTTTCCTCCTTTGTAAGATTCCCTCTTGCATTGTAGATTTGTGGTACTTGTCTGGGATATCCCAGAATGGCACTTTCTTAAGAGAAACAGGAAGTGCCAGAGGATTTCACAGCCTGAGGGGAATCAAGTTTTTTAAAGGTTAGTTAAAACTTGTGCTATGTGCCCCCACTTAGCAGATGTTCAACGGAGAGATTTGAGATTAATTCAACATTCACAGCTTTGCAGTTCCTTTATTTCTGAGGGTATTGGATTATTACAGCTTTCGTACAGTGTCTCCAGTGTACATCTGAGAGTGTAATTTACAGATACAGTCATAAGCCCTGAAGCCCTGTTACTACCCAGTTCAAATTATTAAAACTCTGACAGACATGGCCTGCCCTGGTTGAGCACAAGGGCCTGTCGGGGAATGAGTTAACCGTGGCCAGAGTGATTTCTTTAATCTTGGACTTTGTTTTTCATCTTGTCAGACATGAGCTTTGCACTTGCCTATGAACTCTACTCACTGCAGGGGTTCTCCTTCCATCTGTCCCAGATAGGAACAGCTTTGTAGCACCAGCCATGTTGAGCACTCAAGCACTCATGCCCTATTTGCTTCTGCATAGTATTTTATTAATGTAGACTAGAAGATTTACCTGACATTGCTCGGGTCCTTGACTCAATTAATTAAATTAATAACTATAATTGTAATTATAAAATAACAAACTCAAAACTCTGGTCATCTGAAGAAGTGGGATGTGCCCACGAAAGCTCATGATACCATCTACATGTTTTGTTAGTCTATAAAGTGCTACCAGACCACTGGTTGTTTTTTAAATTTATCCTGTACAGACTAACTCGGCTACCCCCTGAAGGTCAATTAATTTTGTTTTTTAGAAAATAAAATGTACGTGCTTCATTTAACTCATTGCTCTGAGATGGGGCTGGGATGAGGGGTTCGGTAGGCAGGCTGCCCTAGAAAGAGAGGATTACCCCAGCGCTCTCACTGCAGCAACCTGGGGCCAGTTGAGAAGTGCCTCTCCGTTCCTGTGGCCATTGCAGCTCCACCTGGCACAACCAAGGGAGGGGTGCATGTCTCCTAGCTCCAGCAGGTCCTTTCTCATCTACCCCCTGTGCTCCCCAGCCAGAAGAGGAATGCAGCAATCTGGACACTTCCCTCACTCCCTGATGAAGGAGAACAGCCAGCAATGTTCCCATATGAATTGGGAAGGAGAGAAGTTTCAGCTGTCTAAAGGGCACCTGGAGGGTGGACGGCTCAGGGCTCAGCAGCCTATGGAGGGGGAGGTGCTTTTCCCTTTTTGCCTGCCAGGTGATTCTGTCTCTTTTCTGATGGTTTATGCATCCCCATACACGGCTCACTGAACCACGGCGAGCCCCGCTCGCCAGCCGCGCTGTCCGGCGATCTGCGCATGCACAGATCGCCCGAACCCAGCTCTTCTGGATTCCAATCTACTCTCCACGGGCGAGTAGATTGTATTATTTGTCAAGCCCTGGCCATACAAATTTGGCAGGGGGGAATCTTTATGCATACACTAGCAAACCCTTCCCTTGCTTTAAGTTATGATCAGGGGAAGGTATATACTAAACTTGGTGGTCCTAGCTCTTACCAGTTAGGAGGAGTTCTTGAACAGACAGACATAGGCTTGCTTACTCACAGACAGACAAACTCTCTCAAATATATAGTAGATGTGGCTCTCCAGGGCTGGCATCTGTAAAGCTGGGTGTTTTGCTCTACTCTTGACTGGTGTACGCAAGGTGGATTGGTTTTGAGCACAAACCCGGCCAGGCACATAAACATCATCCCCAATGCCAAAACAAGTCTGCTATGGGTATGTGTTTTGTTGAAATAGGCTTCAGCCTACTTTTCGTTAATAGGATGGTGATGATGTTGTTGTAATCATGTTTATTCATGTCTTATGAAGCATTGAACATTGTTTCCTAACTCATCAGATTTGGATGTGCAATTGTTAGCTGATTGTCGGGTTGTTTAAAAAAATTAGTACTTTGCAGCTTCTTTTGAATAACATGCAGGGGGAGCCACTATAATCTGAAAGCACTGGTAGCTATCCAGTCTGATTGGACCAGGGGATGTTGATCTTTGAGCAACAGATCTATTTGTTTGCTTCAAACCTCCATAAAATGTGTTCTCCACTATAATGGCATTGTTGGAGCATGAGTGATTGTTTTGACTGCTGGCAGACTTGTAGTTCGGATTATTGTGCCCTTATCTCTTTATCCACAGTCTTATCAGCAGGGCTCGACAAAGTATTGAATCTACTTGCCCGTGGTGAGTAGATTTCAGCCGGGTGCCCTGTTCATTTGCGGCATGCGCATGTGGGTCTTGCGCATGCGCAGTGCGGAGCTGACGAGCGGCTTTCGCTGCCGTTCATCAAGCCCTGCATATCAGTTATAGTCAAATACAGTACAGAAGTTGTCTTTATGCAGATTTAACTCAGAAAGTGGAAGCAAATCGTATAGAAAACAAAATTATACATTTTTGGTAATTACATATCTATATTTATAAAACTTAAAACAATTAAATTCTTTTATTGGTTAACCAAAGTGAGGTCCTATACAGGCAGTCCCCGAGTTACGCGGATCCGACTTATGTCGGATCCGCAGTTACGAACGGGGCTTTTCTCGCTCTGGAGGACGGGAGCGGCAGGACGCCCAGATGCGCCGCGGTCCGCCGCCCCTGTCCTCCAGGGTGAGAAAAGCTGCTCCCCATCTCCCTGGTCTGCAGGGAGATGGGGAGCAAAGCCTTGGAGCACGCCCGCAGCGGGACAGCCGCGGTGCGCCTGGGCTGTCCCGCTGCGGGCGTGCTCCAGGGCTTTGCTCCCCGACTCCCTGGTCTGACCAGCAGACCAGGGAGATGGGGAGCAAAGCCTTGGAGCACGCCAGCAGTGGGACATCCGCGGCGCGCCTGGACTGTCCCACTGCCCGCGTGCTCTGCGGCTTTGCTCCGCGTATCCCAGGTCAGCAGACCAGGGAGACGGAGCAAAGCCGTGGAGGACTTGGGCGGTCCCGCCACCCCGTCTCCCTGGTCTGCTGGGGGGGGGGGGTGTGCAGCTAGTGTCCCCCCCCCCAGCAGACCAGGCTTTTCTTGCCTACCCCTGGGGTAGAGCAGCTGGGGCTGCCGGGTTTGTCCCGCAGCGCCGCTCCGGGCCAACCCGGCAGCACCCCAGCTGCTCTGCCCCAGGCTTCCTGGAATCAGCAGCTGATCAGTTTCAGCAGCAGCTGACTTGGCGACGCCTGGGTTTCTTCAGTTGAAACTGTATGTAAGTCAGAACTGGCGTCCAGATTCAGCCGCGGTTGAAACTGATCAGTTTCAGCAGTGGCTGACGCCAGTTCCGACTTACATACAGATTCAACTGAAGAACGAACCTACAGTCCCTATCTTGTACGTAACCCGGGGACTGCCTGTACTCAACTTTATTCACAGGGCATATTATGTTATTGGACAGGCTTACTTACATTTCAGGTTGGTAAAATTGATAATATGGCTTACTGAACACCTTTATTTGTAGTCTAGATTAGTCACTAGTGTAAGCAAAGTTGCCTTAAAGTCTTATGTCAACAAAGTTATTGGGTCATCTCCTTTGAGGTGCTAATAATCTTCAAACTATGATTCAGAGCTCTTAGGAAGGAGCCTAGGTTATTTCCCACTAAATGGAGTTATTTCAAGATTACTTCACTACATATGAATGTATTATTCTTTCTGAGTTAAGCTTTTATTTTGAGTAGATTCCTACAACCCAAGGCCAGAAGGAATGATTATGATCATTGTGACTTAAACAATGTAATTCACTACAGGCAGTCCCCGACTTACGTGGATCCGACTTATGTCGGATCCCTAGATACGAACAGGGCTTTTCTCGCCGCCAAGGACTTGGGCGGCGGACCGCCCAGACGCGCTGCGGTCCCGCCGCCCGCGTCCTCCGCGGCGAGAAAAGCCGCTCCGCGTCTCCCTGGTCTGCTGGGGGGACCCCCCCCCAGCAGACCAGGGAGACGCGGAGCAAAGCCGCGGCAAGAAAAGCCGCTCCGCGTCTCCCTGGTCTGCTGGGGGCCCCCCAGCAGACCAGGGCGACGTGGAGCGGCTTTTCTCGCCGCGGAGGACGCGGGCGGCGGGACCGCCCGGGTCCTCCGCGGCGAGAAAAGCCTGGTCTGCTGGGGGGGGGCACTAGCTGCGCGCCCCCTCTCCCCCCAGCAGACCAGGGACCAACCCGGCAGCACCCCAGCTGCTCTGTCCCAGGTGTCCAGACTCAGCCGCTGTTGAAAGTGATCAGCAGCTGATTCCGGGAAGCCTGGGGCAGAGCAGCTCTGCCCCGGGCTTCCTGGAATCAGCCGCTGATCAGTTTCAGCAGCAGCTAACTTGGGGACGCCTGGGGTAGAGCAGCTGGGGTGCTGCCGGGTTGGTCCCTGCAGCGCCGAGGTGCGGCGCTGTGGGGACCTACCCGGCAGCGCCCCAGCTGCTCTGTCCCAGGCGTCCAGATTCAGCCGCTGTTGAAACGAATCAGCGGCTGATTCCAGGAAGCCCGGAGCAGAGCAGCTTTGCCTCAGGCTTCCTGTAGTCAGCCGCTGGTCAGTTTCAACAGCGGCTGAATCTGGACACCAGTTCCAACTTACATACAAATTCAACTTAAGAACAAACCTACAGTCCCTATCTTGTACGTAACCTGGGGACTGCCTGTATTTTTTTTCTTTTCCCTTCTCCTTCTCCCCCTGCGCCTTCCCTTATTTATTCTTGGATCTGGACTTTTAATACTCCAGTCATATAAAGTGGGTTAAGCCCATGAAAGCTCATGATACCATCTACATGTTTTGTTGGTCTTTAAGGTGCTGCTAGAATATTTGTTATGATCATCTAGTCACTTCTGAACTTCTATATAACTCACATCTGAGGACTTCCCCAAAATAATTGCTAGAGCCTGTCTTTGAGGAAAACATCCAATCTTGATTTAAAATTTCTCTGTGATGGAGGATAGAGGTGATTGTGAATAGTGCATTGCACTGTACCAGTTTGGGTATCTCCACAGGATTTCTTGTCTAAGACCTCCAGTTATTAGCAAACCCTTTTGTTATGCCTGGTTTTTGGAGGCAGTAGAGTGACTTCTATTTCTCTGGCAAGGAACAAAATGGGCATCTGGGCTTTTAGGCTCAACTTTCTTTCTTTTGAAGTGTTTTCACTAGAAATAAGAGGAATCTCCAGTGTTGGTGTGGTGAATGATGTCATTAGTAAAGTCCATTCCAACTGAAAAGATGAGAAGCAATAAAAGTTAGAGGCCGTGAAGATGGCATACCCAGTCCTGGAGTCCCACTTGTAACTCTGGTTGTGAAGGGTCTCTGAAATTAGGATAAAAATGTCTTAAGTAGGAACTAAATCCAGAAGGTCCTTGCTAAGTCCCACTGCTTACTAGTGAGATTCAGTGCAAAGTCCTATATTTTACAAGTTAGCAAAATAAACACAAAAAAGGCTTATGCATCATAGACTGCATTGTATTAATTTCTTTGGATCACTGCTGTTTTCTTTAGCTAGTTGTAATATTTCATAGTATGCTAGTGTTACAATATGTGAAGATTTGGTGCTCTTGAGACCTTTCTACAAGTTGTTCTGACAGCTTTCTCGGGGGAGCAGAAAGATTGCTGCTATTGTGCTACATTTTGCTGTTTTTTGCCTTTATGTAGGAGCTGGTCAGACTCTCAGTCGAGAAGAAGGAACATCCATCTCCCACAAGCCCAGTTAAGCCCAGTTTACCAGTATGTAAATCCGACAGGTAGGTCAATGACAAATGGTTGTTTGACGCCTTAAAAGACACACACACATCCCTGTCTGTGTGTGAGTTTTTCTTTGTTCATGGTAGCTGAATACTTTAGGACCAGGATCTGGCACATTTCCTCACTCTGGAAAGCACCATACTCCTCCAAGAGTTCTTCTGATTACAGTGGGTTACTTGAGGAGCAAGGAACAACCAGTGTGAGGAAAGATGCTGAAATCTGGCAACAAGAAGTCATCTGGCTGCTGCTGTGCATGTTACATTGTGGAAGCCTATGAAATTTTGCTGTGAGAAAGTATTTTTTGCCTTTCAGTGTTACTTCTTATAAATGTGTATTTTAAAGCATATGTGTAAATCACATGCAGGTAGTGTTCTACAAATTGTGGTTTATGCTTTGCAGTCCCTCAGAGCTTCCCCTGACGGACAGAGAGATGGAGATTCTCAATAAGACAACTAGTATGTCTCAGTCTGCCGACGTACTGACCGACTCAATGGATGAAGAGATTGCCCCTCCCAAGCCCCCTCTACCTTGCATTCGTGTGGCAGAAAACAGGTAATCCTGACATGCAGCCTGCCTCTTGTATAACAGTCATGCCCATTCTCACTACTGAATACAACCTTATTACATTAGCCCCCCAATGTAACCTGTACATGAGAGAAATCCTTCTGTTTGTTATAGATGTCCCCTTGTTGTAACTACAGCCCTTACCGTTGTAAACTCTTTCTCTGCCATGTTGCATTTCCTGCCCTTCAGGGTGAATTCTCTGAATAACATTGAGTCCCTGAAAAATGTCTCTCCCTTCCTGCAGGACAGGAAGGATTTTAAAAATCCTGGATGGTGTGCTTCATATGGTTTACGTTTTCCAAATGGAAAACTGGTGGCTGCTGTGGCTAAAGAAACTTCAGAGGTCTTTGTGTAAGATGTGAAGCCAGAATTGCCTATTGGCAAAGTCTGAGAGTCAAGATTCCTGGGATCTGTTTCCAACTTGGCCACTGGTTTGTTGTCTGTTTTGAGCAAGTCCCTTTATTTGTGCCTTTCTTTCCCCATGTATAATTTTAGGCTAACACTTCCTTTGGGAAGATACTTGGAAGAAAATGTGTACTATATAGTCTTATTGAAAAGTACACAAAGGCCCTGGAGAATGACATTTTCCTGTGATGTTTTAGTTATATGCGTATGGGACTTGATCAGTTCTCATCAAAACCAAAGGGAGTCTTTTTGTTCATTTCAAGGGTAATTTTAGCAGCATTCTGAAAATATCATGGGTAGACTATGTAGCCATTACAAAGTATCGTAATTTATTGGAACTAAGCAAAGGATAATCCGGGATCTCATGACAAGAAAGATTTAATTTGCTGTGCACATTTTAAGGGGTTCAGCAGGCAATGTGTGTTTATAGGCACTGGAAGAGAATGTAGGTGGCCAGAGATCATGAGGCAGAAAAAGAAGAATTTGGGTGGACAATATATTATCCTAGTTGAATCAGAAGGACTGGATGGACTGTTAATCTGCAAAGAGATTAGCAGAGGATCATACCAAATGGGCCACCTTAGTTGAAAACTTCCAGGAATGGAGATGCCACATATAAAGAAGAATCTACACGCAGTTAGTTGCACATTGTTTAGCACATTAAGAAACTGGTGAAAGGGATTTAAACTGTGTAAAAGTCATTTTTAACTGTGTGTCCTTCCTCTTTCTAAATAGTAACCACAAAAAAGTTTCTACACTCTATTCTGAGAAGGAGGAAAAACCTCTAGGCTTCAGCATGTGCATATGGTGTGTGCATGTTATATGATTGACCACTATAACACCGCTGCTAGTTGGTGGTGTGAAAATGTACCTCATGTGGTTACTTAGAAACATGAGGGTCTTCTGCTATTGAAGTCTGTGGGTGGCAATGACAATTGCAATTCTGAATTATAATGGAATATATGAAAAGCCGTGGTATATTCCAGGAAGAGAATGTGTGCGTGCTTATGGCACCATGCAGCTTGAGCATCAGCTGACTTCTATATCAGTGGTATTAGAAGCAACTTCTGAACATAGAGTGAGATCAGTCCCATATATTGTGATAAAACCACTTCAGTGTTATAAGAGGTAGGCATTTCCCAGCATTATACTGGTGCCAGTGCAAAAATATAGGGCCCTTTCAGTATAGACAGTACAGAGCAGGGATGACCATCTACCTAATGTGGTGAGTCAGATATAATCCTGACCCCTAGAGCCTCAATGCAGCTTTTTTATAATGAAGTATTTGAAGTATCTGAACTTTTTTTTTTTTTTTTTTTTTTGGTCTTGCAGCCCTCCTCCAGCATTGCCCCCTAAGAAAAGGCAGTCTGCACCTTCTCCTACCAGAGTGGCAGTAGTGGCACCTATGAGTCGAGCCACCAGTGGATCTAGTTTACCTATTGGAATCAACAGACAGGTAATGGCATTAACTCTTAAAAAATATGAGAATCGTATCCTGAAATGCAATGGTGGAAGCTGAAAGAAACACTGCAGCACCCAGACCACTACCTCTTTTGCCAAATAACCCTTGTTTTAGAATCATAATTAGAGTTAAAAAAGAGGCCTCAGGAGATCATGTAGTCCAACCACACTCAAAGCAGGACCACCCCAACTAAAATATCCCAGCCAGGGCTTGTCAAACCAGGCCTTAAAAACCTTTAAAGATGGAGATTCCACCACCTCCCTAAGTAACCCATTCCATTGCTTCACTACCTTCCCAGTTAAATAGTTTTTTTGTTGATATCCAACCTAGACCTCCCCCACTGCAAGGTGAGATCCTTGTTCTGTCAATTGCCACCACTGAGAATAGCCTGGCTCCATCCTCTTTGGAACCCCCCTTCAGGTAGTTGAAGGCTACTATCAAATTCCTCCCTCATTCTTCTCTTCTGCAGATTAAATACACTCATTTCTCTCAGCCGCTCCTGATAAGTCATGTGTCCCAGCCCCCGATCATTTTCATTTCCCTCCGCTGAACTTTCTCCAGTTTGTCCATATCCTTTCTTTTTCTTCACTCAGTGCACAGTCAACCTGTGGAACATGTTGCCAGAGGATGTTGTGAAGACCAGAACTTTAATAGGGTCCAAAAAAAAAAAAAGCTAGATAAATTCATGGATGTTGGGTCCATCAATGGCTACTAGCCAGGATGGGTAGGAATTGTGTCCTTAGCTTCTGTTTGTCTGGATGACAGGAAAGGGATCACGTAATGATTACTTGTGTTCACTCTCTCTGGGGCACCTGGCACTGGCCACTGTCAGCAGACTGGCTACTAGGCTAGATGGACCTTTGGTCTGACCCAGTATGGCCATTCTTATGTTCTCTCTGTAGTGGAGGGCCCAAAGCTGGATGCAGTACTCCAGATGTGGCCTCACCAGTGCCAAACAGAGGGGAATAATCACTTCCCTCAGTATGTTGGCAATGTTTCTACTAATGCAACCCAATATGTCTTGCTTGGCAACAGGGACATGCTGTTGACTTATATCCAGCTTCTTGTCCACTGTAATCCCCAGGTCCTTCACTACAGAACAGCCACTTAGCCAGTTAGTCCCCAGCCAGTAGCAGTGCATGGGATTCTTCCATCCTCAGTGCAGGATTCTGCACTTGTCCTTGTTGAGCCTCATTAGATTTCTTTTGGGCCAATTCTCCAATTCGTCAGTCACTCTGGACCCTATTCCTACCCTCAAGCGTATCTACCTCTCCCCTCAGCTTAGTGTCATCCATGAACTTGCTGAGGGTTTTCTGTCCATCTTATAGTCCATTCCTCCAAGTCTTACTACTTTAACTTGCTGGCAAGAATAGTGTGGGAGAATGTACAAGAAATTTTGTTAAGGTCAAGATCTATCACGTACACTGCTTTCCCCACATCTACAGAGCCAGTTATCCCATCCTTGAAGGCAATTAGGATGGCCAGGCATAACTTGCCCTTGGTGAACCTATGTCGGCTGTTCCTGATCATCTTCCTTTCCTCCAAATGTTCCAAAATAGACTCCTTGGGGATCTATTCTGTGATTTATTTTTTTCCCAGGGACAGAGGTGAGACTGACTGATCAAGAGCTCCCTGGAGTCTCCTTCTTCCTTTTTTAAAGATGGGCACTATATTTGCCTTTTTCCAGTGGTCTGGGACCTCCCTCAGTCGCCATGAGTTTTCATAGATGATGGCCAATGACACTGCTGTCACATCAGCCAACTCTTTCAGCACTTTTAGATGTGTTGGATCCAGCTCCATGGACTTGTGCAAGTCCAGCTTTTCTAAAAAAAAATCCTTAATCTGCTCTTTCACAACTGAGGGCTGCTCACCTCCTCCCATGCTGTGCTGCCCAGTGCAGCAGCCTGGGAGTTGACCTCGTCCATGAAGACCGAGGGTTGAGGGGGAGAGAAACATTGAGTACTTCAGCTTTTTCCACATCATCTGTCAGTAAGATGACTTCCCCATTCAATAAGGGTCCTGCGCTTTTCCTGACCTCCTTGTTGCTAACATACCTGTAGAATTCCTTCTTATTCATCCCTTGCTAACTTGCAACTCCAGTTGGCCTGCGACCTTCCTGATTATACCTCTTCATTCTTGAGTAATATTTTTATATTCCTCCCTAGTCATCTATCCAAGTTTCCACTTCTTGTAAGCTTCCTTATTGTGTTTAAGATTGACACAGATTTCTGTTAAACCAAGTTGGTCATCTGACCTATTTTTAAAGAACTCTGTTGGAATGGACATATGGTTCGTGCAGCACGTTGGGGAGCTCAAAACGTCATATGCAGGCATCTTAAAATACATTTAACCTAAAGAGAGGGGTTTAAACAGTTGTGTTCTGTCCATTAATGGGCTTGGCATGGGTAAAATAGCTGAATAGTAGGGAAATTAGAAAAATGATGGAATTACATGGGTTGTTTGTTTGCCTTCCCATAACTATTATTTGTCATTGGTACAGCGCTAAAATATATGCCTGCTGGAGGGGGGAGGGGTATTGCTGTCCCTAAATGCCTGCTGTCCCTGTGCTCTGGGACGGGGAGGTTGGAACCCTCCTCCCTCCCCAGTGCTCTGGGGCCTGGGAGGCTGGGGTGTATACTTGCTCGCTTAGGGTTACCAGGTGTCCGGTATTGACCCGGACAGTCCGGTATTTTCGCCTCCTCTCCAGTAAAAAAAAAAAAAAAAATTCAGAAAATATCAGACACCTAAATTGTCCAGTATTTTCTGGGGGTTTTTTCCCCTTCCAGGAGGCGAAAATACCGGACACCTGGCAACCCTATGATACACTCAGCAACAGGGCCCCCAGACCTCCTGTTTACCTGGTTCAGCAGGGAAGCTCCCTTCTGGCTCAACCAAGAAAACAAGATGGCCTCCAGCAAAAAGCCTAAAGACCTCAGCAAGGGGAATCAATGCCTTCCCTGGGTCTTAGTGCTCAACTACTCTTCTTCCTAGCCCTATTCGGACTCTGCATGCCCTTGAAGGGCCATGCTGTTGTAATGCTGTTTTGCTTTATTTATTTATTTATTTATTTATTTATTTATTTGCTTAATGACTCTCAACAATTTTAGTCTTCCCCCCCTTGTTTTCCCCTCAACAGAATTTTTTCCTCAGTTTTTTTTGGGGGGGTGGGGGGTGTTTGGTATTTTTCGTTAAACCATCTGGTAACCTATGCTCGCTCCCTCCCCTCCTCTGCCTATGGCCGGGGCACGCACTTGGCATGCTGCCCCACCTCCTCCCCTTCCTGTGGGTGGGCGGCGCCTCAGCAGAGTAGGAGGGGCTGTATGTAGGCTGGGGGCCTGCCGCTCCCAATCCTAGCTGCACCGACCGCCCATTAGTATTGTGTAGCATAGTACAATTCCCATCCCTCTTTCTGCACATCACTAGTGTATGCCTTATCTCTTAGCATTCCTGCTGTTCACTGACAAGCTGATGAAAATGTTTTGTTGTTTCTACCTAAGGATTTTGATGCTGACTGTTATGCACAGAGGAGGCTGTCGGGTGGCAGCCACTCCTATGGAGGGGAATCCCCTCGCCTCTCACCATGCAGTAGCATGGGTAAGCTCAGCAAGTCTGACGAGCAGCTCTCCTCGCTGGACCGGGACAGTGGGCAGTGCTCCCGCAACACAAGCTGTGAAACATTAGGTAAGCAGAGGGTCTCTTCAGAGCCAGTGGGGAGTTCCAGTTCATTCCAGAGTTTAGTCTTTTCAGAGCCATGATGCAGAATTATAATGAGCTCCTGCCAGGATAGCTGCTGCTGGTGGATGAATTATATTCTGTTGCGGGTGAGGAAAGGCATGAAAGTTCAGAAATCGTTTAGCTGTAAGAAGTCTGAATTCAGACTCGGTTTGGGTCACAAGGTAAAATGCTTGTTTGTTTTAACCCCATTTCTGCCCATCAATAGAAAAGGGCAGTTCCACTAGGTTAAACCTATTTTATTTTCAGATTTTGAAGGAGATGTAACTATGGGTGTCTTGTAGCCTAGGCAGGGGAAGGCTTTGCCTTTCCAAACCACCTGGTGTGACCCCACCCACACTCCACCCCCGGAATACCTAGTGTAGATGTACTGAGGGTGGAGTGTTGTGCCCCCGAGTGCTCACCCGCCTCATGCTCCAGGGCCGGGCAGGCTGGAGCCACATGGCCTTCTTCCTCCCCAGTACTCTTGGGGCTGTGGGCTCATTCCGGAGGGTGCTTGGGCTGCACGGCTCCTCCCTCCCCAGTGCTCTGGGGGCCGGGGAGGCTGGCGTCATGCACGCCCACCCAGTCCCTGTGGAGGGTGCATGCTTGGCACACTGCCCAGCCTCCTCCCCTCCCTGTGGTAGGGGGCGGGGCCTCAGCCAAGGGGCAGGGCTGTAGGAGGGGCCTGTAGGGCCTGCCTCCCCCAGCCCTCGCTGCATGGATCACATGTGGGCAATATGCAGTAACTGAGTTTAGGTGTGAATAATGCATGATGTTTTTATCATCTTTGTTGTACACAGATCACTATGATCCGGACTATGAATTCCTGCAACAGGACCTCTCTAATGCTGACCAGATACCTCAGCAGGTGCCAAGTGTCCTCAGCCCATTGCCAGAGTCCTTGGGCGAGTGTGGCTCCCCATTACATGGACACGTTTTCCAGCTGCCACCGAGCAGTTCCCCCCAACCGCAATACTGCAGCCCATTGACAGCAACACAGTCTACAGAGACTCCTCCAGCCTTGCCAGAGAAGAAGAGGCGGAGTGCAGCCTCTCAGATTTTGGATAATGCGGGCTGCAGGATTTCCTATGAGAGGCACCCCTCACAATATGATAACATCTCAGAAGATGATATGCAGAACCCAGGAGCTCTCTCATCAGTACCTTTCTCAGCATTTGTTCCTGTCTTGCCCTTCCAGCAGGGCAATTCTTCAGTGCCAGCTGAATTCATTACTGAGTTTGCTGCTCCTGACTCTACGGGTGACCCAGAGAAACCACCCCCTCTTCCAGAGAAGAAAAACAAACACAGTAAGCAAGTGCCTGCATTGGCATTTCTCTTTCTTTCCCTTTGACAAATCTTCACAAGCGCAGTGTCCTACAGGTGATTATGTCCTTATTCCCTCAGGCCAAGTATTAAAATAGTTAACAGCAAAGGTACGGGTGGGCGGTGCCAAACCTTTGTCAGAAGAGCCAGCTTTGTAAGGGTACTTCGGAAGCCAGTCTGCATCTTTAAGAACCTGGGTGGGATTTTTAAAAATGCCTGCGCACCTAACTCCCACTGAAATCTAAGACCATGGCTATGTCTGCCCTTAAAATACTAAGGCAGCACACTTATGTCACTGCAGTGTTTTAAATGTAGACACTCACTTCAGTGATGGGAGGGTTTCTTCCATTGCTGTAATTAATTCACCTCCCCAGAAGGTGCCAGGTAGATCGTTAGATGAATTCTCCTTTCAGCCTACCATTGTCAGTACCAGGTCAGCTTAATGACATCTCTGAGGATTTGGAATGTTAGAAATTGATTATTTTAATAATCGTATAACTGCTAAAATTCTTAGTTACAGAGTAACTCAGTTTCCCCCCCGAGGGTGGGGCTGGCAACCAGTGTACTCTTGGCCCCAGTCCCACGGAGCCCCTGGTCATCATATGCTGCTGCTCCTTCTGTATCAGAGGCAGCCGCACAGGGCAATATGCAGCTCCCCTGAGTGCTCTTCATTTAAAACTCAGACCAGAAGATTGGGAATGAGCAAGCCTGCCAGTCTGAGTTTTAAATGCAGAACACGTGGCGAAAGGGGGGAGTTGTTGCAGTTAACCAGGACCAGTAAGCAGTCTCTTATCAGTTAACCAGATAGCTGTTAATATCCCTACTGAGGAATGTGGATTTTTCACAACGCTGAGACAGATGCAACTTTACATTGTAGACTAGTCCTGCAAGTGAAAATCTCCTCTGTCCTATTTTATGTCTTCCCTATAGAGCAGCTTTTCCCAACCTATGGGTCGGGACCCAAATATGGGTCTCCATTACGTTTCAGAAGGGTTGCCAAGTGTCTCCCCAGGTGGCTCTGCCTCCTCTCCTGCCCCTGTTCTTCAATTGCCTTGGGTCACCAAGTCTTCCTGAATTGTCAAAATTGGTCCCCATCTGGAAAAAGTTGGGAACTGCTGATAGAGCCTATTCTGATATAACCCCCAGTGTAGATATTGCCTTTATCAACAGAAGGAGCTGTTCTGCCACTGTAGGAACAGTTTCAGAGGGGTAGCTGAGTTAGTCTGTAACAGGAAAACACATAGTCTGGTAGCACTTTAAAGACTAACAAAACTCGTAAATGGTATCATGAGCTTTCGTGGGCACAACCCATGTGAAGAAGTGGGTTGTGCCCACAAAAGCTCATAATACCATCTACGTGTTTTGTTAGTCTTTAAAGTGCTACCAGATTGTGTTGTTTTTTAAGTTTTTCCTGTAGGATCAGTTTTAGGTATGTGGAAAGCAGTATTCTTTTGTCAGCGTAGTTGTGTGGCTTAGGGAAGTGAGCTTTTTCACATCCCTGACCAAAGAGAGCTATGCCAATGTAAGTTTTAGTTGTAGATGAACTACAAGGGAGCCAGATAGCAGCAGTTAACGTGACAGGTTAAAGTATTACCACTGCCTTTAAGGGTGGTTTCCTTTTCTCTCCATATCACTCTCAAGCCAGAGTGGCCCTGCCTTTTGGATCTTCCTATTTTATTCCCATAGAATCACCTCAAAATTGTTATGGCCACTTTCTCACCGTAGAGGAAGTCTGGACTGCCTCCAAGAGGCCAAGGAGAGGGGTTCTTTCCTGATCCTTCTCTCCTTCTTAAAGCTAAGAACTGCCAGCCCAGCAGTTTAGCATCCAGGTTGTGATCACAGCATGGCAGCACAGGACTTACGTATCGGGATGATGCCCAATGCTACTATTTTGCCATGGGTTCCTGTCTTCATTTGAATCATAACAAGATAACATTATTAAAATGAGTACTGTCTGATTGCCAGGTCTTTCCATCATAAACCAATCTCTCTCATCCTCAGGCAGCAGCTCTGATTGCCACTCATCAGTACCACTTATTCTGATTACCTTAATTTTCACTAAACAGTAGATCTTTTGCTTAAAACATGGGAGTCGCATTGAAAGGGAGCAGCTATATTGATTGATCAGGGAATGAACTAGGCCCTGGAATGTGTGATGAGATCCAGCAAGTGACCAGTCACTGGCTAGCTTCACAATTCTGTATTTAAATAGGTTATGTGCACTGCCTCATCCTCCAGCATTAGGATCAACCATATATTATAATGTGACTCCTAGCTGAACCCAAGAGAAGACTTGGAAAATGCCAAGTTCACCTTCTGGCGGGCCTGGGTTTGTCATTTGCCATCTTTTCATGGAAAGAGGTGTGTGGAACTTGCCTGGCTTGTTTAGCTGGTCACTGTTGTATTACACCTCAGCCAATACCTTTCTTACATTAATCATAAAAGCACTAGTTCATCATCAAAAATCAGCATCTCCACTTATAAGAACAGAGCCTAAGTTTTCCACGCCACACTTGTAACCCGTACTGTTTTTGCTCTGAGAGCTGAGCGTGACCTGGGCCCAGTCCTGAGAGGCAAGTCTGTTGGGGTACGTTGTCCCCATATATAATACGTTATAGACAATAACATATCTCTGTCCCTTGTGAGCAAGGCAAAATATTTAAAGGTACCTAGAGTAAATAGGGAGCTTCCATGCTGACTTGTAGACATCCCAAAGGAAATTAAAGCTAGTTACTGAGAGCACAGTCAATAACTCAAGCTATACTAAATGATTTAGTAATATCAGCTATAGGGTTTGTATGCAGTGCTAACTGAATGATGCAAATCTGTATTGCCAGTCACGGTCTTAGGTACACGTAGCTCATCTCTACACATTGACGCTTCTTGTTAGTAAGGGCTTAATCTAAGCCCAGGTTCGTTCCGTGCAGTTGGACACATAAAGGTGAAGACTTAGCTGTGGATGAGCACCTCTGTGCTTTTACTTGGGAGGTACGTGACTGCATATGCTTGGGCTAAAAGCAATTTGGTGACCTCATTCATAGAGAAAAGTGTGGCTCAGGCCATTTGTGTAATTCTCCAAACCCCTCTTCATTCTTTCTGTTATCCTGTGAGACTGGTCATAAAGTCAAGGAGAGTTACTTAAAAACAATGTAAACAGTTATCTATTTTTTTACTCCCTTTGTGCACTTTTAACCCCAGTAACACGCCTTGCAAGAGAATCGTCTTTGATGTTTAGCTGGGCTTTTAGTGTTAGCTTCAGATTGTAGAAGGCAGCTATCAAAAGGCTGTGGTGCATTGATTAGATTGTATTGTTAGGGAGGGAGATGTCGTTATCCAGCCTGTAGTCTGTCCCCTGGGTTTGATAAGACATCCTTGGTGCAAAGCTGGTTGAAGTATTTGGGGTGTAACCTGACTTCATATATCGCAGCAAACACCTTAATTGCATTCAGATGACATTGACAGATTGCTGTATAGTCCATACCCTGCAGGTAAACATGCTACAGCGCTGTCTTTGTTAGCTTTGCCTTATTCTTGTACATAAAACATTTCTGTAGAACATTGTTAGAAATAAGATTGTGCTAACACCACTACTCCTTTCTTGATCTACATGCTATGTGTTACTGTGAATGAATGCATGAAGATATCCTGGTATAATTACAT
Source organism: Pelodiscus sinensis (assembly GCF_049634645.1). Classification (NCBI taxonomy): domain Eukaryota; kingdom Metazoa; phylum Chordata; order Testudines; family Trionychidae; genus Pelodiscus; species Pelodiscus sinensis. Next base: position 14,616,941 of record NC_134732.1, on the reverse strand, counting down.
ATGTTGAGAAGCATTGCTCGCATACCTGCACAATATGTGCATGCCACACTCTTGAAGTACTGATAATACATGTATTTGTTAAAAATATTTATAGCTGTCACAGATGCAACTTCATTGTTGTCTCACTATTCTGGTCATCTTCTGGCAACTGATTTATTGGCAGGAAATGTTATAGTAAAGACAAAGGTGGAAATTAATAATTATAGCAAGTCCTGTCTAAATTAACCATATGTATTACTGTGAGCTGTGCCCTGGGAGATCTCATACAGCAGCCTTCTGTCTGACACGGACAGGGAAAGAGCTCTGCCTTCAATGTCAGGCCTGAATTGTTATTTATTTAGTGCTGTAAGAATACATGATACATGTTAGTGGTGAACTGTTCTAGACTACCGTTATTAAGAGTTAACAATGTGCTCGTGCTGTACAAGGCACAGCTATAGAACAGTTTTAACCACAAAAAGCTCATGGCCTAAAATAACAGGATCCTGCCCCCAAACAGCTTAGAATCTGGAGCTGAGTCATTTGTTCATGCTTCTCTTTCCTCCCTTTTTTCTCCTCCGTCATTGAAAAGTAAGAGCAGAATGGTGCCATCTGAGCTGCTGATTGCTAATTGCTGTAGCTATGCTGAGGACATATCCAGGGTGACATGAACTTTTTGCACAGCAGGTGTCATCCTCAGAGGTAGTGGCAAAGGCTAGCTTCTTCGAGCTTGTCTTCACTAGTGGGTTAATATGAAGTTTGTAGTTTGTGTTTTCCCATTAACTCAACCCCTGTCCACACACATGCAAACAGTAATCGCTCTTGCCCAGTCGTGGCAGTAACCTTAGTTGGCTGACATGACTGCTGTTACAGAGCAGTCTTGAGCAAATCGATCTCATCAGTTTGTAACATGACTTGTCCACAGTCAGGAGCAAGTTAGCACCACAACACAACTTCAGGAGCCGCTAGTCCTTAGTGCCTTCACGCAATCCATCTGGCACGTGCTGCACCCACACTTTTTGTTGCTTTTTCCCTGTTCCTTGACTAGGCGCCAGCTACCATTACATATAGGCCTGCTTGTCCTTCTGTCCACACCCTCCATGCGCCTTCCAGTGCCGGTATTGCAATCCTCCATATCCAGTACATAGTTCTGTGTTTTGAGAATGGGACCCAAGAAGAGATCATGTCCGCCTGCTGCCAGCAGGCCCAGAGGCCAATGCCAAAGTACTGATAGTTCTATGGAGTGAAGCTAGCAGGGCCCGTGAATTTGACTAGTTGCCGTATGGTGTTGCTCAGAGATTTCATTCCTTTGACAGTGAGTACATTCTACACTTAACAGATGGGGGATTTCCATTCAGAGCAGAAAGTAAGAGGACCACGGCACGGTCTCAGTCCCGATAGGGCGATATCGGATGCTGCCTGGCTTTTGGAACATTCTGGAGGGAGATGCTTCAAATTGTTTCACACTCCTCCCTCCTCTCAGGGGTACTCCTTCAGATTTGTCTTTACATCTCTGTTGTTCACTGAGGAGGCTGCCGCCCTCATTCCACCCTATAGTGTTTGGAATAAACTGCAGGATTTGTAGCCTGAACTGAATAAGTGATGTAATTTCCCTATCGGCTTTTTGAATGTCTGCCTCGTTAAAAACTGCAGCATAGAGGGGAGGGCAGGAGATGGGTGGGAGCCTATGCACAGAGCAATCTCAGGAATATTTCCATTTTCTCAATCTTCTGCTATAGATCAGAGACCTTTAAAGAGCCAGGGTCCCCCTTTAATTTGTGTTCTGTCCCTCCGTCCCTTCACACAACATTGAATTCAGGGATTGTATTTCACTGTTTTATGTGGTTTTTCCTTAACCTAAAATTGAGGATGAAGTCAGTGTTGAGGCAGGGACGCTCTCACCTTCCCTGTACTGGTTCTAACAAGCTGGTCAGTAGCTGTCATGGCAATTGGAAGCATTAGTGCCATAAAGAGCTGAGGTAAAAGAGCTCTTCATTATTCCTTTAAAGATTAAGTTAAGGCTGCCAACTGCACTCAGACATACTGCCTTGAGTTAAGGCATGGACTGTAATTTAATTTTCCACAAGAAGTTAATGTGTCACCTTTTTCACCGACACTTCTCATTACTGCTGTAATGCAGCTTTTAAACCCAGTAGAGCCTTAGGTATTGGCTGGTGACTTCAGCTCTGTATGCTAAATGTAGCACGTTAAATGGTTTTGTAGCTGAATCCTCATTAAGGCTTAGTGTGATCATGCCAATGTTGGCTATGTAACATGGAGATCACAAAGGCCAGGCTCTGAGTCATTGGCTTTTCTCCCATCCCAGAATATGCCCTTCTGTCTCAGCCTCTTGGCCTCCATTCCTCCACCCAAGAGAGGCACAGAGAGGGAAAGGTTTCCTTACAGATGCATCATGAGCTGGAATTTTTGTACATCCTTTGGCTTCATGGTGTAGTCCATGTTCATTTCTCTGTACATACACATTGAAAGGGATAGCTGAGTCTGCTGAGACTTGCTGGTATTTGGAAACATTTGTTCTTGCTGAATATTTGTTCTTGTTTGTGTGTTATAGAATCATAGAACCATAGAGCTGGAAGAGACCTCAGAAGGTCATCAAGTCCAGCCCCCTGCTCTAGGCAGGACCAATCCCAACTAAATCAACCCGGCCACGGCTTTATGTGAGCATTCAACATTTGTCGCCTTTGCATGGCAGTGATGTAAATCAGTGCCTTAATCCCCTCACTTTCACCTTGAGAGTTATGTTCAAATACAAATGACATCACCAGTGGAATAAATTTGGTGTTCTCAACACTAATCCTAATAATTTGTCCACAACAGCAAAAATGCAAACATATGCACACAGAGACTCACACAATTTACTCCTGGTTGTGGGAAGGGCAAAGTCTGAAAAAGCAGACTTTGTTGTGAGGGTCTATGGTAGAGCTGCATTGGGAGCTCAGGAAAGGTACTGTAGGTTGGGAGTGAGGTGCACAAGCTGAGCCGTGTGGGATGTGAAGGGGGTCTGCCCGACCGCAGTGTGATGAACATTGGCAGAACGGTGTGAAGTCCTGTAACTGGAATAGTAGCAGCTGTCACTGCTCAAGATTGAGGTGCATTAACAGATTTGGCTATGCAGCATTTTTCTGCACTTCCTCTGTCATAGCTCTGTTTTGTTTGTTATATAAAGAGAGATTTTTTTTTGACAACTTTTATTCTCATCTTCTAAGTAAAGTTAAAAAACATCAGAGGAAGTCTCAAAAAAGATGCAGGCAACTGGTGCAAAGCAGCTCCTTCCTGCTATGTTTGTATGAGGCTGCTGCTTCTTTGAAATGGGACCACTTGTAAATTGCTGTTGGCTGGAGACACTTTTGGATTATAGACGTCATGTGGTGAGAACTGACCTCTGCATTCTGCGTGATGGGTTGTGTTGCATTCTGATGACTGCACGTACAGTTTTATTGTTGATATTGTTCTGTTGCAGCCAGAACACTGAAACACCAACAAAAGCTGAATGATCACCACTTAACGACCAGACTTAAAAATTTAAATGAAGGAAAAAAATGATAGATATGTCACTAATAATGAGCACACCTTATGAATGACAAGGTAGTTCTGAAAAAGATGCTGATCAGCCTTTTCAAAGTGCTTGAATGGTAGTGTGCTCTCTATTCTGCCATTTGTTCTGCCTCAGATTTTGTGAGGTTTTCTTCCATCCTTAGTCACTCTTGTTTTTTGTAGCAGCTGGTAAAGTCCCAGTGTGGGTGTTTTGCCTGTACAGTAAAATACAACAAAGGCCCCATTTGTGTAGTCAGAACTGCACAGATAGACCTTGTGCCTATACTAAGTCTCATTGATTTTAGTAGGGCACCTCACAGGTACAGAGGTCCACTCATTAGGATCCTGTTGTGGGATTGGGACCTTATTGTGTCTAGCATACAAACTGCAATGCAAAAATGCTTTACAACATTTGGATTCTGTTGCAAATTTAGAGACGTATTACGATGTTTAGGAAAGAGGGGAGAGAGATGGTGACAGCAGAAATTTGCAGTGACCCAGTGAAGTGGAAAGACCCCTGTTCCAAATGGCTGGAATTCTAAATAAGAGGGCTCTCCCATTAGGGCTCCTCAGTAATCTGGATAAAGAGGTACTGGGTGCGTTTAAAGAGACAAGTCCATAAGGAAGCCATCATGGCTACGTCTAGACTGCAGGCTTCTTTTGGAAGAAGTTTTTCCAGAAGAGATCTTCTGGAAGAATTTATTTAGAGAGTGTCCACACAGCAAAAGCGCATCGAAAAAGCAATCTACTTTTTCAAAAGATAGCATCCACATTGATTGGACACCATCTCGCATTTAAGTTAAGATTACTGTGGACGGAGTGGCCACTACAGCACCTGTTCTTTTCCCGGAGGCCTCTATTGAAAGAAAACCCTCTGCCCCATCCACACATGCCTTTTTCCAAAATAGCTCTTTCAGAAAAAAGTTTCATCCTCATAGAAAAAGGTTTACCGCTGTCAAAAAAAAAGTCTTTGGACTTTCTGTAGAAAGAACACAATTGCAGTGTGGATGTAAGTAGTTTTGTGGAAAAACGAACATTTTTCTGGAAAAACTCTGCAGTGTAGACGTACCCCATGTCTATTCAAAGTGAAGATATTTTAAATTTCATCTGGCAAAGGGAGAATGGTCTCCATTGATTCAGTTGAGAGGTTTGAGGATAGGTGTTGTGGAAAGCAAGAGAGCCACATTGTATGTGTCCATGGATAGGTCTGGTTTGTAGAGGCAATGGCACTATTGAAGGTGGCAGGATGAAAGGGACAGATCTGAGTTACTGAAAGGTTAAACAAGATTTATTTTTAACAAAATGTCCTGCTTCTAAAAGTACCTCAAATTACTCAACCTGAAGGAGATTTATAAAATCCCATTTATTTTTCACTCTTTATGCAGGTTTTTTACTACTTGCACTTCTCTTAGTTGGGAAAGCATAAGCTGCCTCAGCTGGTTTAGTTTCTACTCGGTTTCACTGTCTGTTTCTCATGCAGTAGCACAGAGCTGCAATGCTTACATTGTTTTAAGATCAAATAAAATATTTGACTGAATTTAAAAACCAATTCATGAAAATATTTATTTGATGCTGCAAGTGAACATTGTCCTTTGAAGATTCCAGGGAAGAAGGTTAATAGCGAATAATCATCTCACTTCAAACCATGCCCCATAGATGTCCAAAATACTTTCCTTGGGCATTGGAAAGGCCCAAATTAATATGATCATGAGTAAAACTCCTATCTCTCAGCCACCAGTGTGGCAAGTTCAAGCAGTAGTCCAGACCATGTTATCTGAATCCTATTTTCCAGTTATCGTGCTGTCTCGTTCTCCTTTCCTCTGTATAATTTTGAATCTCAGTGTAGTTTATTTTGTGGTGAAAGCACATAACAGTACAGAGAAAGACCTAGGCCTCCATGTTCTGGGAATATTTTTAACCATTGGCCCAACATTTGGAGCAAGTTGGCATAGGTTCGCTTTAGTCCCATAGCTGCACAAAGTAATCGTTTTCCAGTGGAAACCAAGCTTAAAAAACTTTGTTCTGTTTCAGAACAACTTTTTGGAGCATGGTTTCTTAGAAGCAAACTCAAAACTCTGCCTGGGCCAGTTTTAAGGGAGATAGCTGATCAGACAATTGGCGTGGCTGGCCCGCCTCTGACTCATAATGAAGTGTGAATTGATGCCCCCTTTTGAGGGATGATGATGTTTGCAGCCACTTTCAGCAAGATGAACAGGTCACTGAATTAGGCTGGTCTGTGCTTAAAATTCACATTCCTGAACACCAGAGCTATGCTGCTCTAACCCCTGCTGTAGAATGGCTCCGAATGCTTCTGCTGATCAAGTTACCATTGCTTGAGGAAGTAGAGTTCCCACAGTGATGGAAAACCTCTTCCATTGCTGTAATCTGCATCTACACTATAGGGTTACAGTTTCAGAGCTAAGGCGCTGTAGCCATGTTGCTATGCCCCCGGTTGTGTGAATGTGGCCTAGAATGGGCAAACGTGACAGACTTGCTCTGATCACTCTCCTGAAGCAAAGTGAAAAACCCGGTGCAGTGTGTTCATTTATCCTTTGGTTTTGCTTTTTTGTGGGGGAAGGATCCTGCCCACTTGTTACCTCTGCTACTGAAAAGGTTGTAGTGGACTGGCCAAGAGCAATGTGTGTAATCCTGATTTGTGTTACAGTGATGGCATATATGCAGTTTGTGGAAGATTACTCAGAGCCGCAGCCATCCATGTTCTACCAGACACCTCAGAACGAACACATCTACCAGCAGAAAAACAAGCACCTCATGGAAGTCTATGGGTTCAATGACTCATTCAGCAGCACAGACTCATCACAAGAGCTAGCCCCGCCTCCTGCTCTTCCACCAAAACAGCGACAGCTGGTGAGTGACACTCTCCATATTCTGCTGTTTGACTTGTTGTAACAGCTTTGAGAGAAATGACCTTTTCACTCTCTGCAGCTTGTGTTCCTGGAATACAGGCAGTCCCTGGGTTACATGGATCCGACTTACATCGGATCCCTACTTACAAACGGGGTGAGGCAGCCCCTCACTAGCTGCTTCCCCCCAGCAGACCAAGGAGACGCGAAGCTAGCGCCCCCCCCCCCCACCCCCCTACAGCAGACCAGGGAGACGCGGAGCGGCTTTTCTCAGCAGACACCTCAGCTTGAGAATAAAGGACTGAGGGAAGTGAGGTGTGGGAGAATAAAACTGAGCTCTGGAGAAATGTTTGGCTAGAGTTTCCCCTACAATATGTACCAGTTCCGAATTACATACAAATTCAACTTAAGAACAAACCTACAGTCCCTATCTTGTACGTAACCCGGGGACTGCCTGTACTGCAGATCTGGGCTGCTGATATGTTTACATTACCTGGGTTTCGCTCCCTGAAATCTTAAATTAACATTTTTTCAGACATCTTTCATGACCTAGTTTAACCACCATTCTAGATGCCAGCCCTCAAATTCAGAGTACCCCCCATGAGCTTTGCAAAATCAAAATTGAGCATCAAAGGCCTTGCCTACACTGTGGTTAAAACCATGCTGACTACTGTCCTGTTCAATCACATTTGCTGCTAAGACCATGGCAAGTCCAGACAACATCTTTTCCTGATGGCTCTGATAGCTAAACCATGTTACAGACGAAACATTCCTAGTTAAAGTTCTCAGCCACTGGTCAGAAAACTGGCTAGGAGCAACCATTTACACTTAGTTCTTCCTTGTATAGTTTGTTGTAAGAAAGATAGTGGCTGATACCATTAACAAACCCATCTGCTCTCCACAGTGCCCCTACTGGCTTATTAACAACTAGGTGTCTCCTGTCATTACATATTCACAAAGAACTAGGGAACCATTCCAGTTCAATTTCTACCATTATGGCTTAGTTTAAAACAGGAGTTGTCCTTTTTCTGGTCAACAATGATATTTGTGATGACTTGAGTTTTTTGCTGCTTCAGAACAGGAATTCTGCTTGCTCATTTTCAAAGAAAATCCCACCGCATTCATCTTGCCGTTTTAGTCCTCTGCACACAGCCAGTGAGCTAGAATGCCAATTTTAAACACTGTGGATGAAATTCTGGTCTTATTTAAGTCAGTGGGACTTTTTTAGTTGATTTCAGTGAATCCTGGATTTTACCCAGGGTTTTTTTTTTTTGTGGGGGGGGGGAGGGTTCTCAACATGTTTTTCATGGTGTCCTCTTTTTACTTGGGCCTCCTCACTTCAGGGATTTTATTCCTTTTAAGTAAAACAAACAGATTAGTATTGGGGGATGAGGGGAAACCAGCACCTGGGCCCAAGGAGCTAATTCCTATTGCTGCAGCTGTAGAAGCAATGCTGGAGTCATTGTAAAGAATGGGCCACAGACTGCTATTGCTTAACTTGATAAGTTTACTTCAGGCCTTCAAGAGGTGATACTTGCCTCCCATGTTGCATGAAAGAATCATTCATGTTGATCCCTGTTGGTGTATTTTCTCACCTCTTATCTGTGCTCACTTTGACTATCTCACAGCATTTTTCTCCATCAAAGGGAAGCCTGAGAGGTCCACACTGAATGTTCAAAGCATCTCTGTTCCCTGGAATTATAAGCTTAAATCCTAGCAGGGTGAATTTGTCTTTGAGGCAGACAGATTGAGTGTAATGCAATTTTACTGTGTGTGGAGGAGGACTCCTTGACTGAGACATTAAAACTAAGTCAAGTCTGCTATTAAACACCCTGCTAGTTAGAATAGGTGAATTCAGGCACTTTTCCTAATTTGTCAGTAGAAATAAAGTATTTCCTATAGGCTCTACCACAACTGTGCTGCTCTTTAATAATAATCTGGTTGACCAAGAGATCATGGTTCTGCCTTCTGGGCACTCTTTACACCTTACAAGATGATACCCTCCAGGTAGTGTTTGAGGTTTTCTAGGAAGTGGTGATGCTAACTCTCCAAGGCTGCGTCTAGACTAGATCCCTCTTTCGACACAGGGATGTAAATTAGACACTTTGAAAGTGCAAATGAAGTGGGGATTTAAATATCCCATGCTTCATTTGAATACTCACGACATGGTGCTTTTTAAAAAATGGCAGGCTTTTTCAAAAGATCCAGTACTCCTCCTGTACTTAAAACAGAGATTGCGAGTTGAAGAGTGCAGAAGGGCAGAAATAGCTATTATGCCTAGCGTCCTTCTGACACACCAGACATACAGGAGATCAGGAGATTTTTTTTAATGGCTGATTCTCCCGCATACGAAGTATGCTAGAATGGTCCGTGTGGTATGTTTTGTTGTTTAAAGGATAGTATTTCCCTCTTGTGAAACTGGGATATAATTTTGGGTAGGAGTGCGTTTCTTTAAAACATTGAAAGTTGTACCTGACCCAGGATCCCCACAGTGCCTGAGAAGACACATCTCTCAGGCTGGAGAGACTCCGTTTTCCAGGTGACTGGCTGACAAAGTAAACAGGTCACATAAACAGCCTGCCTAACATCTGGAAGCAAGGGCCAATTTCACTGCTTGGTAGGGCTGCTACTGTGTGCCCATTTCTTTGAGCACCTCTGGCCTGTGCTCCGCTGGGAGAGGCTGTGGAGAAGAGCTCACCTGTGCACCTATGAACTGCCCAAGTAGCTATTTGTGTAGTAAGCCACTTTAATTGCATTGTTTTAAAATAGCCTTTCTCACCCTTTATTCATAGCCTTTCTATGCTTGCTGTCTTTGTTTTTTCTCTCTCTCGCTTTCTCTCTCTGGTTCAGCAGGCCTCCTATGCTGCCTCTTCCTTCTCTTCTGTCTCCTACTGTGTCCAGCAAACTAAAGTGCCCTTCACTCCCGAGGACACCAGTGCCACTCAGGGCCTCAGTATGTCCATCTCTAACTCCTTTCTCAACCGGCACAGCTCCTTTCCTGTGCACTCGGTGAGTCACTAACTGCACTTCTTTACCCGTGTGCGTGCATGCATGCGTGTGCTGGTGAAATGCTCCTAGACACATTCTGCGCTAACTGACCCAGGAGCAGGTAAATTGGTAGGCTCTCACTGGGGCTTTTGATTGCATTTGGTAATGAGCCTAGCTGGAAGAATCCCAGTTTGAATCTACCTAATGGCCTTGGGCGGGTTGGCCTTTCAGTGTCTTGTGTGTATTTATGGCCTAGGTGGGGGAAGAGGCTCAGACTGCTATGGCATACTCCTTCTGCTGTGCTTCGCCCAGAGCAGTGCGCAAGTGACCCTGTGAAATACTCTGACCTCTCTGGATAAATGCAATGATGAGTACTAGTTAATTAGGTACTGCTTCATGCATCTGGCTTTTGGAGAGATAATGAGAAGCTGTCTCTTTCGTGAGTTTGATCCATTCAGGTGCATGGAACAACATGTGCAGCTCCTGGTTCTTTGTTTTTTTCCAGGAAGTGGTCTCTAGCCAGTCTCCTTTCCCATTTCTCCTTGTCTGATTCCCTTAAAATATCTGTAGTCACAGACAAGATCAATACTTGTTTATTCAGTAAATATACCTGCTGCCCTGAAGAGTGAAGTGGGGGAATGAATATATTTTATAGCATCTCACTAACAATTTGGGTGGAGGACCATGAAGAGAGCATGGAATGATTTAAATCAAAATAAGCGCCATCTACAGGGCACTGTTTAAATATGTGATATAAACTGTTGAAATTAGGTAGCAATAATAATAATGAAACATTCATTTTAATGAAGTTAATTTTCCTCTGTCTGACAGCAGGGTTCCAACAAATGGTTCATCAGCATGAGATTCAATGCATGCAGAACTATGTGGTTATGCTGTAAATCTCTGCACAACTATAATAAGAATTATAATTAACAAGTGCAAACAGGCTATCGTTAAAGGTGATCTATATCTACTATATATTTTGAAGAATGAGTTTGTGAAAAATAGTCATACTTCACTATTACCTACAGAAACCAAATTCTGCATAAACAATCCTGCCACTTAAATTAGTTGAATGCACTACTTTTTACACCAGAATATGCTGGGTGAAAGGTTTAAATAATTATTTTTGGTTTTCATCTGAAAAAAGTCATGCCTCATGATTAGATTTCATAAACACATTTGCGAACAAAATTAAAATCGTCAGCTATTCAACTGTCATTTTAGTGCAAATAACATTTTTACTGTTACAAATCGCAAAATAATTCAAATTAGTTACAAAAAGAGTAATGGAAGCTTTACAAATTTCTGATTCAAATTTAGTGCGTATGATAATTATTCAATAAAATGAAGAATGTTTGAAGTTGAAATCCTACACATTTAAAACTGTTTTTACTTCCCTTTTGCGAGCACATTAATAAAAAATTCTATTGCATATATTTCATTTCTTGAACTTTCCTATAAGTATAATCTACGCAAAATTACTTTGCCCAGTCAACAACAGGCCTCACCTGCTAGTGCTTTATAAATTATAGACCACTCTTGGAGGTTCAAAATGTTTAGACAATAACTTAAAATTGTTAAAATATTTGAGAATTAAACCTTCTTTCTTAGCCTGTGCCAGGAGCTGACTTTAGTGTTCTGAACTTCAGCAAAAGTTGTTGCTGAAGTTACTATGTTCTAATTTATGGATGTGAAAGCAGTATGTTAAGTCACAATAGCTATACTCATGAAATAGGGAAATATTGGAATCCTTGCATAATAGACAAAGAAACTTAGTCAAAGAGAGGTGAAGTAACTTTCCCGAAGTCACTCAGCAAGTAGCAGAGCCAGGAACAGAACAAATTCTGATGTGTAGTCCTGCGTTTTAACTCCTGCACTGTTTTCAGTTTGAATTGACTGTTGTAGTCAAAACACTGCATGGTAAAACAAAGTCTTGGCAAGTAAAAATGCTTCGTTTACTTTTAAAATAAACTTTTTTTTAGCAATTCTAAGGTTATACATATGATCAGTTAATGATTTAAAAATACAAACAGATTTTTTTATTTTTAAAACCCTCTTAGATTATCTTAAATGGACACTGTTTACTTTATGTTAATTTTAAGTGTTTTTCTGGTCAATTAAAGGGTTTTTTTCAGTAAGGAAGAAACTAGCTAGAGCAGGGGAAACAGTGCCATTGACTATACACAGAATACTATCAAAGGCAGAAAGTATCCTTTTTTCCCCCAGAAGTGCCTGTGAATTGTAGTAACATGAGTTGTTGCTTGTGGCTGTAGAAGGTGCAGAGATTTCAGGAGAAATAAGAGTTTGAATGTCCCTTTGTCTCTGAGCTACAAAATGCTAATGTCTTTACATGCTTCATGGCTGGCCCATATAACTATCATAAGGATGGTTTACGCCAGGGCTACTCAACACACGGTCCACAGCCCGTTTGTTTGTGGCTCACAATATGGTTTGGGTTATTCGCGGTGTTCAACATGCAACCTGTGGGTGGGAACCAAAACAAAAAAAGTAGTCAATATAATGGTCTTCTGTTGATACGGGTTTTAGTAGTTCAGTTCCTGGACTATCATTGCTCATTAAAAGTGCTGTCATATGGGTGGAAATCAGGTAAATGTTGCATTTTATTAATATCAGCAGAACTGACTTAAATGGGGCCTGAGTGTTTTGTAGTCTTGCTTTAATCTTTGTATTCATGCCCGTCAGTGTGAAAGCTATTTACATATATATTTGCATATCTATGCAACCACATTTAAGTTGCCGCCCTCGGCATGTGCTGAGAGTATCATTGTGGCCCCCGGGGCTTCCAACATTGAGTAGCTCTGGTTGACGCTAATGCACAGATTTTTACATTCATAGTTTTTCCTGCCCCTAATAAAAGAGATGAAACAACTCTAAAGAATTGGACCATTATCAAGATAACACCCTTTGGTGGGGACACAAGGGCTAGAAACATTCTGTTAATCTTTTTATGGCTATACACCAAGAGGGATTCAACAGCCTTATTTCCATGCATTTTCCTGTGAGAAATGTCATGAATTGCGGTACAGGGTGTCCCCGCTGTAAGTCACCCTGGTATACCTTGTTTCCGCACTAGCATCGTTGACACTCATGGGAACTGTTCCATTTTCAGTCCTCCCGTTCCCCGCTCTTCTGGCGCGCCAAAGAAAAAAAGACTAATTTGCACAAACGGAAGTCAGCCATGGGGAAAAAATTCCCCACTTTGTCTTTTCGCTATACATCTGCCTTTTTTGAATGTATCTTGGACATACAGTAGGGACCAGTGTTCCTTCTAAGCTGCACCACAGCTTCTCCTGTGATTAATCAGCCCCGCCCAGTCAGACGCTCAGGGCTCTGTGCACCCAGCTGACTGGGCAGGGCTGATTAATCACCTGAGAAGCTTAGCGGGAACACTGGCGGGGGATGCCCTGTAGTCATAATTTCACGTGAATTTCCATCTTCTGTTCACTCTGCCATCCTGTAGTCCTTGTTCTTCCTCTTTTTAGCCACAGCAAGTCCACTTGGAAAAACAATAAACCTGTTAAAGGATTAAGCCTTGGCTGACCACCAGTCTCAGCAGGGATTTAATGCTCGGGACAACAAACCTTTCACACACAGGACAACTAAAGAATCAGCTTCCCATGTACTAAGTAATCAATGCTGATTATCAAGTCTCTTAAAATGATCCATCCCCTACATTAATCTTTATCTGTTCTATACATGAAGCAAAGCTTTCTTAAATCAATACCAGGATGTCAAACCTAATAAAGAAATGAAACGGCTGCCCGTTAGCCGTGTCTGAGCAATTCATCACAGAGAGTCTCCCTGCCCAGGCCATCCTCAAGAGTTGCTTTGCTTAGCAATTTCTCTTCATGTGTCTCTGGCTGGAAGAAAGGAATGGAGGTTGCAAATCGAAAGGGAATACACATCCCTCTACAAATCTGTAAGACTGCATGAAATCTGCAGATCTCCTCATCCCTTCTCCTGGTCAGCTACACCTAGAGTTCGTGGGTCTTATAGCTCCACATGAAGGAATTGATTTTCTGTGTTGCCTAGCTCTCTTTGAATAGCACGAGCTCTTGCTAAATAAAGGGCTGGTGTCACTGTACGAACTTTTCTGGCCAGAGGAATCCTGTCTATTAATCCTTTTTTCAATCTAAAAATACTTCTTTTGGACATTTTCTTTATGAAAATCCTTTTTTTTTAAAGTTAATAATGAACTTTTCTTCTTATCCGGGTTCTCAATTTGATGTCCACATTGTATCTTCTGTAACGAGTCCCGTATGCAGTCACCACTTCTCTTCAGCCAGCTATTTTTTTGTCTCTCTCTCTCTCTCTCTCTCTCCTCCCCTTCCTCCCCCCCCCCCCCCCTTGCCATTCTATACAAATATCTCTAACAGTGCCTCTTTTCCATTCTGGCTGCCTGGATTTCTTGCCCTGTTTCTGTCTGGGCCTAATCCTTCCCTCCACTTAATCTCATAAGGGGAGCATTTTTTGCTGTGAGCATTTCTACAAGTGTGCTTTTCAGGGGGGTTGAATAACTAATATATGGGAGTTCTTTTCATCATTGTCTATAAAGAAAATATATGAAGAATATGACATTATGGAATAGGAGGCTAGACAAGTACCTGAGGAGCCCAGGAACTGACCTAACATCCAGATTGAATCTTTGTTTTAGGAAAGTGAAGAGCGTGGTGGCGTAAGCCTAGAGAGAGGATGTGCCTGAGGGCTGTTGCTCTCCCTGTCTCTCTTTCACTCAGATCCTTTGGGTAAGCAGCCTGATTCACCATGAGTTCAGCGGAACAGATGTCAGACTTTTCAGGCCTTCAGGCAAGTGAAGATTTGACTTCACGTGAGGTTCCTGTGCAATGCTGCAGTCTCTTCACTGACACTGCCAGCTCTGTCTAAATTCATCCTGTTACCAAAAAAAAAAGTGGATCTTGTAAATTGTCCTGTAGGGATTTGTGGGCTTTACCTGCATAATTTCCCCCCTGTGTGATCTCCCTTCATCCTGCAACCTACAGAGACAATGTCTTGACAGAGCAGACTCCTTATTCATGGCTGCTATAAAGAAATCAATACCTGTCCACTTCCTCCTGTGTCTGAGCAGCCTTAACCTGGAAGCGAGGCGTGTACTTGGTAGGGATGTAATAATGTATTCGGTTAACCATCAATAAGCAAAAGCTTATAGGTTAATGCTATAGACTACGCGCATTCCTCCAGCGCCACTTCCCTTACCAATAAATTTTTTTAGCAGGCTGGCCAGCAGCCGCTGGGTCCGGGACCTACCCCTGCTGCAGTTCTGTATTTAAAGTGTATTAGGAACCAGGCAAGCAGGCAGCCCAGCTCAGTTCCGACTTGTGCTGGTTCCAGGAGCTCAGACCACCCCCAGAGACAGGCTGCTGCCACCTCCCGTTGCTGCGGACCATCTCCCACCTGGCACCCTGCGTTGCTGCCTCTGATACAGAGGCTGCCGGCCCCACCCACGGGGACTATAAATAGTCGACTAACTGATAAGAATTCATGACGTTACTCGACTGTTCAATTAACCGATATTTAACATCCCTGGCACTTGGACTCCCCAGCTCTAACCTCCCTCTTCTTTGTTCATGGATACTTTTCATCTGATAAACAGAAAAGGAGAAAGCAGTGCACGCCATGCAGGTGTCTGAACCATACCATGAAGAGTACGTCGAGCCAGCTGTCTTCCTTGCTCCTGGACCTGGTTCCAGATCAGCACTTGAATGCAGAAGGAGCAGATGCTGAAATGCATTAGGGGAAAATGGACAGAGTTTTTGAAATCCTTTCTCAGCTGTACAGGGAGAGGTGACATCTGAGCCACATGCTTCATCTGATGTGTCTCTCTCTGAGCCTTAGGCTGATCCTGATGGGTCAGACTAAGTGCTGATAGAGAGGGTGCTAGTCTCCCTGTAGGGCTGACAATGGATTCTTTTTCTTCTTTCCTCTGTGCCCACTGTTGTCCCTGCTGCCCACCCTTTCCTGTTCTCCAACTTTCACCAGGCCTGCATGATTTGGACTCCCCCCATGCTAAGGAAAGTTGGTCTGCAGACACAGACCCTTTAGGTAAGCACTTTAGGCAAGGTTGGGGTGCCCTGCTGTTTCAGGGCGAGGTTGGTTGGTTTTGTTTGCAAGGGATGCTATACTGTAGTCTGCCTTTTTCCATCCTGCATACAGAACCTTTAGGGTTTCATTGCACAACAGATTGTCTTCTGGATCTCCTCTTGTGCTTCACCTCAGCTGCATGATATGTCTGTTCATTGTACCAAATTAGAGATGTTAAATTTTGATTCATCAACTAATCGAGTAGTCGATGGCAATTTGTCGTGAAAGAAGGCGCTCACAATCCTGCTGCATCTCTGCCTTTGAAATGTACGAGACCTGCCTGCGGCTCTTGTACATTTCAAAGGGAGAGGCGCAGCATTCGGGACCAGGACAAGCGGGACTACTTCAGTCACCGCTCATGCCATTTCCTCACTACGCCTCTGCCTCCCCAGCACCCCCTAAGAGACAGTTTGGAGAGTCAGGGCTATAAGTCGCATTGCTGAGACTAGACTTAACTGAATTGTGTGGTTAACGTCTTGTTAAGGAATCCCATCTCTTGGTTTTGGGCTGTTTCCTATTGCGAGATGGTAGAAAAGGAGATGTACAATAGAAAAATGGTAATTGCTGTAGTTTTCCTCTTGCTGTTCACTCTTGTGGAGGTATTGTCCTTTGTTTTAGCATCTCTTCGTTGATTTTGGAAGTGGGTGGACTAGTGTCTTATGGTAGCCTTCAAGCCCTGATACTTCCTGGTGTTGCCCGCACAAAATTCTCTGTCACTCCAACACGCATGGGGCACACGCCTTTACCCAGTTCTTAGGGCTCAAGGTGTAACCCTGTTAATTTAAATACCCACCCTTTTACCAGTGAGAGAGCGTTACACAGTAATATCCTTACTCTGTTTATTGACAAGTACCACGCAAACAGAATACACATGCTAAGCATACAGTGCTGTGCTCACCAAAGCTGAACTTCTCCTGTTGGCCAGACAAAGTCATTCTCATCTGGATTCTGCTGACTTGTATGTGCATCTAATGGAAAACTGTTTTCATCCTTGATTATGGAGAAATGTCATGCCTCTCTCTGATTTTTGTTTTTAAAAGTGAGAAAAATTACAGGTATATTTCTGGAAATTGAGCTGGCTTCCCAGCTCTTGTGGAAGATGCAAATAGTTTTCCGATAGAAACACTGTATGTGCAGTACTCAGAGCTGTCAGTCCTTTGGTGAAAAGAGCCAGCTCACGGAAAATTCTCAGCAGTTGATTTTTTTTCCCCTTTAGTTTTGGTGTATGAGCAGCTTATCAGTGTTTAGAGTCAGACTGTCTTTTCACGAATGTACCCCGCAGTTTTTGCTGTTTGAGTTTAGAAATCCCTGTATACCCCGTGCACGAGTATAGCCCGCGGGGGTGGGGGGATATTCCTGCCTGCCCCCTCTCCTGTGCACCGTGGCCGCCTGCAGCCTCCTGCTGCTGGCCGCGGAGCCCCGTGCCTGCAACTGCTCCGAGGTGTGGCAAGGGGGGCTACAAGGAGGGTTTACAAGAGGGCGCAGGGGAGATTGCAAGCGGGTTGCCAGGGAGCACGGGCCGTTTGCAGCGATCCGGAGCATGGGCCACCCACTGCCTGGGACAGAGGTCCGGGCTCCTTCCGTTTGTCAGCCCGGGCTGGGAGCCTCCCGCCTTGCACCTCTGCTGGGGATGCCTCTGCCCCAGCTCCGGAGCGTTCCTGGCGAGCAAGCCAGGCTCCTGGGCAGACTTTGCCCCCTGCACCCCCTTCTGGGAGAGCCACACTGGGAAAAAGTTACTGGGCTGCGCCTCGCCCCCCCCCCCCCCCGGTAAGTTTCCCCGCGTTGTTCAGGTGTTTGCAGCTCTCAACCCCAGCCTGGCAAAGGCTCAGCCAGGAGGGACTCTCAAAGGGGGGGGGGTGTCAATTCACTTGTCAATTCACTTGTGACTTAAACAGGATTTGACTCATTACTTTGAAAAAAGATGTGCATGCATATAATCAGCTGTCGATCTCTCAGCATTGTTTTGCTTTTTCTGTGTTGTTTTCCTTCTGCTTTAAATGTATTTCCTCTACTCACATCAGGATTGCATGTGATATTAATAGTGCTGTGATATGCTGGTCACTGAGCTCTATGTGTGAAAACCACTTCCTCCTAACAGTTTCGTTTTGTTCATAAAATTGAAACCATGCCTCCTGCTGAGCAGATGCAGCTATGTGCAGCCCTCCTTTGCTCTTGAAGTCCTTTCCACTCCAGAAGTCTTGTTTGGCCTCTCCCCGAGGCCTCAAGCTCTGCCTTTGAAAGAGCTCTGTGCTGTGTCTAGCAGTAGTATTTACAGCGCAGCCCTGAGGGAAAGTGAAACCCAGCAGTGCTACACTGCTGATGAAGTTTGCAAAAGTGAAACCAGCTTGGGAAAACTGCTCAATGAGACTTCCAAAGAGAGCCAGGGTTACAGCACTCTCAGTGAGGCCTAGAAATGTTTTTATTTCACAAGGGTTTTGCCCTTGTGGAGATGCTGTGGACCCAGCTAGATAAGTAGAGCTTTACTGTGGTGTGTTCTCTCTCAATTTAGTGGGGAGGCCACCCATGGAAATAGAAAACTTGAGCCATTAACTTGAAGCCCTACCCCGCATTTTAAAATGGAGAGCTTAGTTGTGTGGCCAGGGCAGAGGCTGTGCAGAGTTATGTTGAAGCAGAAAGCATGTGACAAAGTTTGGAGACACTCAATTGTCAGAAGCATTTCCTTCCTCATTAGTAAAAGTAACTAGAGGGCCAGTATTGCAGCATGAATTAGGAAGTTCTATGTACATTTACAATCTAGGGTGCAACAGCCTTGTATATGCCCCAGTACTTTGTAATAGGGATGTCAATATGCAGCCACTACACGATTAACTGATAGGCCTGGACTTATTGCTATGGTGACTATTTATCTTGGTACAGTCTCTTATTTAAGGCCTCCTCCCGGCATCCTGACTTTAAAAAACAAACAAACAAACAAAAAACGGGCACATTGTCCCTTATTTTCCCTGCTGGTGGAGCCCTCTCTCCTCGCCTCCCTCCCTCCCCTCCCCCCCTTCCTTCCGCCCCTGGCACACTGCAGGACTGAAGTCCTGAGTGCTGGCAGCTCCCCCCCGCACCTCTCCTTCGGGGCTAAAGCTCCGAGCGCTAGCAGTCCGCCCTCCCCTCCACCAGTGTCCCATATTCCACATAGGGAAATATGGGCACCCTACTTATTGGTTAATCTTGTTGACTACCCGCACTCCCCCCTGCCTTGCTGCCTCTGATACAGAGGCAGCAAAGCATGCGTGGGAAATGGTGCCTGTGAGGAGCTGGCGCCTGTGAGGAGCTGGCTTTAAGCAGGCTCCCCGGGAGCACCAGTTCCACCTGCCCCCCACCTATCAGAGGCGATAACGCAGAGGGTGAGGGGGGTAGGCTGAAGCCAATATATGAGGAGAGCCAACTTTCAAGTAGGCTCCCCGTGTGTGCTTTCTTCACAGACCCGCCTGCTCCCTTCTCCCCTGCTGCCACCTTAAAACCCGTCCCCCCCCCATCACCAGCTCCCTGGTGCCACCTGTCCCCCTCTGTATCAGAGGCAGCAAGCGGGGGGGGGGGGGCAGAGTTGAGAGGGGAAGCAAGAGCTGGTGGGGAGCTAGCTTAAAAAACGGTTTCCCTCAGCACCATCTCCATGGGTGCCGCCTCTCTCTCCCCCACCCCCCCCCCCCCCCCGTGCTGCTGCCTCTGTCAGAGGCAAGAGAGTGGAGGGGGAGGGAGGCTACCTCAAAGCAGCCTCTGACCATGGCAGGAAGAGGCTGCTCCATCAGGGGTCCCATGCAAGCCTAGACTGAGCAAGATTGGCTCAGTCCTGGCTCACACTGGGTCTGGGAGCTACCCCCCTGCAGCTCTGCTCCTACTAAGTTTAAACTGCAGAGCTGCAGCAGGGCTAGGACCTGGACCCAGCATAAGCCAGGACTGAGTGCTTTCCCTTATCCGCTAATCATGTAGTCTATAAAAATTCAGCTGGTCCCTTTTGGCAGCAGGCCGTGCTCCCCTCCTGCTCCCAACCCTCCCACCCTGGTACTGGGAAACTGTTATGCTCTTCTTGATACAGGAGATAAGGAATCATACCCCCCCCCCCCCCCAACTCCAGCTGAGGAGAAGAAGCCTCGTACCCCCAAGGCTGGGAGGTCTACTGCCACCACAGCAAGGAGGAAACGTAAGGTAGTGGTGGTTGGAGACTCTCTTCTGAGGGGGACTGAGGCACCCATCTGTTGCCCTGGCATGTCATCTCAGGAGGTATGCTGCCTGTTGGGGGCCTCTATCCGAGATGTTAGAGGTATTGTCAAGGATTTCCTGGCCCTCTGACTACTACCCCATGCTACTCATCCATGTGGGCACTAATGATACTGCAAGGTGTGACACTGAGTGGATCAAGAGTGACTGCAGGGCTCTGGGAATACTGGTAAAGGAGTTTGGAGTGCAGATGGTATTCTCTTCAGTGCTTCCTGTCAAACGTAGGGACCCAGGCAGAGACAGGTGCATCCTGGAGGTGAATGCATGTCTGTGAAAATGGTGTTGCCAGGAGGGCTTTGGCTTCCTCGACCACGGGATACTATTCCAAGAAGGACTGCTAAGCAAGGATGGGGTTCACCATTCAAGAAAGGGGAAGAGAGAGTATTTGGATGCAGACTGGCTAACCCCCTGAGGAGGGCTTTAAACTAGGTTCAACGGAGGCAGGTGACCAAAGCCCACAGGTAAGTGAAGAACATGGAGACCTGGGAGATGGGTCGGAAATGGGAGGGAGCATGGGCTATAATAGCAGAGGAAAAAGGAGGGACAAAGCAGAACTGGAAGGCAAGATCAAATCAGTATCTTAGATCCCTATATACAAATGCAAGAAGTATGGGTAATAAGCAGGAAGAACTGGAAGTGCTAATAAATAAACACAACTATGACATCGTTGGTATCACAGAGACTTGGTGGGATAATACACACGATTGGAATATTGGTATAGAACATTACTGCTTAGGAAGGATAGGTGGGGAAAAAAGGGATGTGTTGCTTTATATATTAAAAATGTATACTTGGACTAAGGTAGAGATGGACGTAGGAAACAGATGTGTTGAGAGTCTCTGGGTTAGGCTAAAAAGGGTTTAAAAAAAAGAGGTGATGTTATGCTTGGGGCCTACTACAGGCCACCTACCTAGGTAAAAGAGCTGGATGAGGCTTTTTTAAAACAACTAACAAAATCATCCAAAGCGCAGGATTTGGTGGTGATAGGGGACTTCAACTATCCAGACATATGTTGGGAAACTAACACAGTGGGACACAGACTATCCAGTAAGTTCTTGGACTGCACTGGAGACAATTTTGTTTCGGAAGGTTGAAAAAGCTATTGGGGAAGCTGTTCTAGATTTGATTTTAACAAATAGGGAGGAACTGGTTGAGAATTTGAAAGTGGAAGGCAGCTTGGGTGAAAGTGATCATGAAATCTATGATTTCATGAGTCTAAGGAATGGTAAAAGGGAGAACAGCAAAACAGACTATGGATTTCAGGAAGGCAGATTTTGGTAAGCTCAGCAAGCTGGTAGGTAAGGTTACATGGGAAGCAAAACTACAGGGAAAAACAACTGAAGAGAGTTGGCAATTTTTCAAAGGCACATTGTTAGGGGCCCAAAAGCAAGCTATTCCACTGCATAGGAAAGATAGAAAGTATGGCAAAAGGCCACCTTGGCTTAAACACAAGATCTTGCATGATCTAAAAATCAAAAAGGAGTCATATAAAAAATGGAAAATAGGTCAAATGACAAAGGATGAATATAGGCAAACAATACAGAAATGCAGGGGCAAGATTAGAAAGGCAAATGCACAAAATGAGCTCAAACTAGCTACAGGCATAAAGGGAAACAAGAAGACATTCTATAAATATATTAGAAGCAAGAGGAAGACCAAAGATATGGTAGGTCCACTGCTCAGTGAGGAGGGAGAAACAGTAACAGGAAATCTGGAAATGGCAGAGATGCTTAATGACTTCTTTGTTTCGGTCTTCACCGAGAAGTCTAATGATGAAGGAATGCCTAACATAGTGAATGCTAATGGGAAGGGAGTAGGTTTAGAAGATAAAATAAAAAAAGAACAAGTTAAAAATCACCTAGAAAAGTTAGATGTCTGCAAGTCACCAGGGCCTGATGAAATGCATCCTAGAATACTCGAGGAGCTATCTGAGCCTTTAGCTATCATCTTTGAAAAATCATGGAAGACAGGAGACATTCCAGAAGCATGGAAAAGGGCAAATGTAGTGCCCATCTATAAAAAGGGAAATAAGAACAACCCAGGAAACTACAGACCAGACAGTTTAACTTCTGTGCTAGGAAAGATAATGGAGCAAGTAATTAAGGAATTCGTCTGCAAACACCTGGAAGATAATAAGTGATAGGAAACAGCCAGAATAGATTTGGAAAGAACAAAACATGTCAAATCAATCTGATAGCTTTCTTTGATAGGATATCAAGCCTTGTGGATAAGGGAGAAGCAGTGGACATGGTATACCTAGACTTTAGCAAGGCACTTGACATGGTCTCACATGATATTCTTATAAATAAACTAGGCAAATACAACTTAGATGGGGCTACTATAAGGTGGGTGCATAACTGGCTGGATAACCCTTCTCAGAGAGTAGTTATTAACAGTTCACAATCCTGCTGGAAGGCCATAACAAATGGGGTTCTCCAGGGGTCTGTTTTGGGACCGGTTCTGTTCAATATCTTCATCAACGATTTAGATATTAGCATAGAGAGTGTGCTTATTAAGTTTGCAGATTATACGAACTTTGCAGCTGCTTTGGAGAAGAGGGTCATAATTCAAAATGATCTGGACAAACTGGAGAAATGGTCTGACGTAAACAGGATGAAATTTAATAAGGACAAATGCAAAGTGCTCCACTTAGGAAGGAACAATCAGTCTCACACATACAAAATGGGAAGCGACTGTCTAGGAAGGAGTACTGCAGAAAGGAATCTAGGGGTCAGAGTGGACCACAAGCTAAATATGAGTCAATAGTGTGACACTGTTTCAAAAAGAGCAAACGTGATTCTGGGATGCATTAACAGGAGTGTTTTGAGCAAGACGCAAGAAGTCATTCTTCCGCTCTAGTCTGCGCTGATTAGGCCTCAATTGGAGGCCAGTTCTGGGCACCATATTTCAAGAAAGATGTGGAGAAATTGGAGAAGGTCCAGAGAAGAGCAACAAAAATGATTAAAGGTCTAGAAAACACGATCTATGAGGGAAGACTGAAAGAATTGGGCTTGTTTAGTTTAGAAAAGAGAAGACAGAGAGGGGACACGATCTCCATCTCCATTAACCTATAAGCAGATTATATAGACATCTATCAGGGATGGTCTAAATGGTACTGGGTCCTGCTTGAGGACTGGGGACTGGATTCGATGACCTCTTGAGTTCCCTTCAAGTTCTAGTGTTCTATGATTCTATTAGTGAAATATCTGCTTCCTAACATCACTAGTCAGGATAAACTTGACAAGGAAATTCAGCTTCGTAACTCACAATGGTGTTGCTGAGAAGGTGAACAGTGTGTGTGATTGCTGATGCTATAAATCAGGGGTGGAGAACCTTTGTTGGGTCAGGGACTGCTGACCCACAGAAAAATCAGTTGGAGGTGGCACACAATTGAGAAACAAAAGAAAAAAAGCCCCCAACTGAGGAGGTGAGAAGAAGAAAGACATTCCCCACATTCTGCTCACTCACCAGAGCCTACAGAGGCCCAGCTTAATAGATTTTATGTGCTCCAGCCCCATTGGGGGCAAGTCCTGAGCCTCAGGGGGCTGGATCCATGCAAGCTGGGATGAGCCTTAGGTTCCCCACTCCTGCTGTAAATGCTCAATCAGTCATTTGAGTCCAGCTCTGGATATAGAGGCTATGTCTCAGACTCAATTAACATCAACCTGTAAACACCTTGTCCTGGTGACAGTTTGTAGTCACTATGGATGTTAAGAAGCAGTTAATTTGCTAATCGTGTAGTCGATAGAATTTTTATCGACTACATGATTAGTCAGTAAAGTCAGTTACAGCACTCAGGCCCAGCTCGTGCCTGGTCTGGGACGTAGCCCTGCTGTGCCTCTGCATTAAAATGTTGTAGGAGCCAGGCGGGCTGGCAGCTCTGCTCAGTCCCGGTTCATGCCAGGTCCAGGATCAAACTCTGCTGCGGCTCTGCATTTAAAATGTAGTAGGAGCTGAGCTGTCTGCCCGCTGGCAGCTCAGCAGAGACACAGTGGGGCTCTGCATTGACATGCATATAGTCATAGCATTCACTGATAAGCTTTTGCTTTATTGGTTATTGCTTATTGGTTAATTGACTATACTATTACATCCCGAGTAGGCACATCTTCCCAATACGAGTAGAGTAACTCCCCTGAAATGAGTGCATAGTGGGTTCATCTTTGCCTGCTAATCCAAGGTAAAGGTTACAGCAGCACTGACCATTGGGGCATGCAGTCACACTGAGGAGACTAGTGATGTAAACCTGCTATTCTAGCAGTGGCATCCCCCAGCCCTTTCTGCAACCCTGACAAAAACTGAGGCAAACCGTTGGAAATATTCAGTGACACAGCCCCTGAAGTCCTGTCCCAGAGAACAAAACATTGAGTGGAACCTGTTTTAGTGCCAGATAAGCTTTCAGATATGGACAAGCTTGCTCCCTACCGTCTTTGTGAAATAAGAGCACTCCTGGCTCAAACCCATTGCTCACTGTGGTGCCTCCAGAACAGCAAATGACCTGTGACTACACCGATAGGCAGAGAAGGAGGATTCTTTAAACTTGTGTGATGCACTGCACGTCAGTCTCCCCTCTGGCCAATTTGAACTGCAAGACCACAGAAATACTAAACTGCCTACACACGGAGGTTGTAGGATTTCACTTCTGCTAGCTTTTTGTAACTACCTATCCAGGCTTGCGGAGGAGAGAGAAGCAAATAAACCTGCAGCTGTAACTTGCTTTTACGGAACAAAAGTAGGGTTGCATGCTGGTGCTAATTTTTCTAGTGCTGGTCTGTTGGCAGCACCTCTTGAGAGGCTGCGTTAGAGGAGAGCTGATCTCAGGCAGCCTGGCATTTTGCATGGCATGAGTTTGAGGAGAGTTGAATGCTCTTTCCCAAAAGTTCATGCTGTGCACTGCCTCCTTTTTGGTTTTCCTGAAGATTATTTGAAAGTACTCAGCTTAGAAGCAAGCAAAGCTGTGGAGTTTGACAGAGTCAAAATCTTGCTGACCCCGCGGAAGCCTCTCAGAAATAGGAGAAACAAGCCCTAACCCATTCCCAAGATAAACCCTCAGCTGTGATTTTGTTTTCTTGCTGCAGTTCTGTTGAGTGGACTGACTCTCCTCTCCTCTCCCCTTGCCCCGAGTCAGCATGGTTTTAAAAGAGAAGCAGCATTTCTAGGCGAAATCACCAGTGCTCAGACCCTGCTAAAGTCCTTGTAACAGACCATGCTGCAGCTGTGTGCTAGGCTGGAGATTAGCAGAAATGGGAACCATATGGGACAGTATTTCAGACACTGGATGTTTTCCCCCTTTAAATGTGTGCTTCATGCTTGGCTCTTGTCCCAGCATGACTGCATAGTTCAGATTCCAGAGCTGCTCACAAGCATGCTGAAATATAGCAGAAAGGGGGGCCTCTCCTGGCTTGGTTTGTAAAAGATCCAATATCCCAAAATTGCTAGGCAAGAGCAGCAAGGCTAATTAATGTCAGCCTACAAAGGGTCCCCTGCGCTCCTTCCTTCGTAGCCGAGTTCTTGTTTGTATTTATAATGATCATGTAATAATAGACTGTTTCTTTGATACCATGTTTTACAGTAACATCTACAAACCCCATTCTGAGATTACATTTTAAGAGGCTGTTGAGGACAGAGGTCCATTAAGTACAGAATGTTGTCTATATGAATTAACCAATTTCCAGCCCAACTTTTTTAATCTATTTTTGTGGTATATTTGGGCACAAAAGTGTTTTTGAATTGAGACGAATATATCAAGCTGGTTGAAACAGACACTATGCAAGCTTCCCTCACAAACCCCCCAAATATGCCTCAATCTCAACCTGCAACATCTACCTGTTCCATCTGTCTCAGTGCAGCACATTGTATCCTCTAGATTCGGATAGCATTTCTCAATTACCAGTCCATGGACCAGTGCCAGTCCCTGAGATCTTCCTGACACTGTTTAGCAAGGCAGCAAGCCAGTCCTTGGCATCAAAAAGGTTGAGAAACTGCTCTAGACTTAGACCAAACCTGAGCTAAACCTGCCAGTTTTGTCAAATACTGTGAAAGTTTAATGGATTAGAGCGATGCTACCAGATTCCTTACACTTGCAACCTAAATCAACTCCAGGGATTAAATACTAATTCATAAATTCCTCTGCCATAGAAACATATAAGTCTGGCTTTGAGTTCAGCATTTTCTAGTAATTAGAGCAAGGTCAGGAGTCCTGTCTTCTCTTTCCAACCCTAGCACTAACTTTCTTTGTAAGCTTGGTTCAAGTTCTCCTGGCACTTAGTTTCCCAGTCAGTTCAATGGGCTTTGATAGCTGCCTTTTGCAAAGCTCTTTGAGATCCTTAGATTAAATGTGCTATGTAAGTTCAAAGTTGTATTATTGTATTGTGTCAAAACAACGAGGAGTCTTGTGGCACCTTAGAGACTAACAGATCTAGTCTCTGAGGGCTTGTCCACCCTGACACGTTTTGTCACCAAAAACTGCCTTTTGGCAACAAAACAGAGCATTTACACTACAATGTGATTTTTGTCCCAAAAAACATCCAGTTGTGGCGACAAAAAACTTCCACCCCCGAAAGAGACTTTTCTTTTTCCCTCCCTTTATTGTTGACAAAAAGCCAGCATGGACCCTGCTGTTTGTTTGTCCAGAGACCTGGCTTCCACCAGTATCCCACAATGCTTGTCCTTATGGCTGCACTCAGCGTTTTGTGATTTCTGCTGCCCTGCAGACATGCCCCCCCCCCTCCTTTCAAAGCTCCAGGAAGTATCTGCCTGCTGAGTGAGCGCCTCAATTTGGGGAACAAATCATTGGAGTACTTCTGTTTTGCCCTGCACTAGAAACACAGTGGCAGGCAGACTGTTGCTGCAGAGGAAGGGCCGGAGAGACTGCTGTGCTGCTTTGACCTTCCTTATCATGGAGATGACATAGAGCTATGAGGAAATCCCAAGAAGTGCAGGGATCAGCTCTGCCTTCCCACAACATTGCAATGTGGGATGCTTACCCACATCGCTTTGCGCTATCTGTCAACTGGGTGCTTGCAATGTGGCCATGAAATGTCAACAATGGGAGACAGAAAAACTGGCTTGTCCAATTTTTACTTTTGGCAACTTTTGCTTGTCGACAGCATTTTTGTCACCAAACCACCTCGGTGTAGACATAGCCTCAGGAGCCACAGAACTCCTTGTTCTTTTTGCAGATACAGACTAACATGGCTACTCCTCTGAGGCATGTATTGTGTACAAATCTCTTGTCCTCTGTAGCAGCAGGAAGTCCATCCTGCAGAATGCTTCCTAGGAGCTTTAATTGGAATAGAGAATTCCATTGTTATGACCACAGTTGTTAAATGTGTAGCTTTTATTGTGGGTGTTTGGTAGCTAGTCCACATTCCCCATTCACATTGCTCCCCTTCTAATTGAGAACTAGCCTGGAGCATGTGGCATTATCAGAATGCGCCAGTGAGATCATGAAATATCAGAGGAGAGAGGGCAGGCAGAATCAATCTGCTGAGCAAGAATGATGTCATGAGCCTGGCGTCTTCCTAGGGATTTAGTATTTTGTGCCAGGCGAGTGAAAATGAACAAAAGTGGAGCCTTTATGCAAACAACTGAAAGTAAATACGGAGATTAGACTGTCAGCATTACTAAGGCCACATAAAAAGTTGACAGTCTCCCCAAAGCTAGCCCTGCTCATCTGTAAAGAAATGGGCAGGAACAGAGAAGAGCATGCCCTGAACCTGAACTCCCCTTAGCCGCGTGCATTGGAAAGAGTTTGCTTCTACGTGTGTGTGTGTGTGTGTGTGTGTGTGTGTGTGTGTGTGTGTGTGTGTGTGTGTGTGTGTGTGTGTGTGTGTGTGTGTGTGTGTGTGTGTGTGTGTGTGTGTGTGTGTGTGTGTGTGTGTGTGTGTCTTTGTCTAGCCTTTTTAGCTCTATCTCCAAAGCATGCCTCTCTATTCCTGTTTGTGGTGACTTGTGATTCAGTCTCTGCTCTGGAAACACAAGAGAAACTAGCTCAGGCTTCACCCGCAACACGAGAGGGGGAAACTACTGAAGAAGTAAGGTAAAGTCTAGCTACCTACTGACCTTTTCACTTTGTAGTGATAAAACTCAGTTAATACTCAGGCCCTGGCCTGAGGCATGTCTCGATTTCTCCTTGATTTAGATTTTACTGCCCATTGCACATTTGAATGTTTGCAGGATGAAAAAGTTAAGGCCGAAACCTGTACATCCAAATGCTGCCAGGTGACACACTTAGTTTTTATGATCTGTTCACGCCTCATCGATAAAGCATTGAAGTGGGCTGTTGAAGTTCTGATAATGAAAAAGCTTCATGTAATTGTTAAGAGAGATCAATCTCCGTTCTGTCTGGTAATGTAGCAGCATGTCTATGCAGCCTAGTTTGAGCAACCTGCATTTGCACTTTTAGAAAACCATAGCAAAGTACTCTGCTTATGCAGTGCATTCATGTCTATGGCCCCAAGATGAACAACAGCTTCTCACAAGCTTTTTAGATACTTGATTCTTCCTTCAGGCTTCCTGGGTACATTCCTGTGCGTATTTTAAAAAACATCCGTGACCATCAGGTTTAGCCTTATTTGCCTCATTATTTAAATTGGGTGTCACTGGTACTCTAAGAAATTCATTCCAGCGTTTGAGTCAGCCTGACTGTCCTCCTCTTCAGTAACAAATGTAGAGAGTGATATGTGATGGTTTTCTTGTAGCTCTCCTGGCATGATGTACTCCCTCCGCCGTATTCACATTCAGTACTGTCTGGGTAAGAGTCTGAAAGCAAGAACATTTGGCACAATAGAGTTTCCTCTATAATGTGTATTTCCTTTTGTCCTGTCTTTAGTAGACTCTGCGAAATCCACTGAATGAGAGGTTGAATTTAATGTAAACTTCATTGCTTCGCAGAGCAATTTTCATTTCTAAAATGGAAAGGAATAATGGCATTTGTGCTTGTAACCTAACCTATCTTTCAGCATACCTTTGAAGTCAATATTTAGTCATTCTCCTCTGTGTTCTGTGAGGTTCTAGATCTATGGAGCAGACTTTTCACAATAGCTGTTAAATTATATGGTTGCAGCAAACAGCATTTTAAGTGTATGTCCCACTGAAATCCACTGGGGAAGTATTAGACACACAATCCTTCTCTCTGTCTAGGTATTTATACCTCTCTCATCATCATGGTATCTGTATGCTTGTGTGTGTCTTCACCTGCTCACAATTGGCAAGGCGCAGTTTTTGTCATTATTTGTACCAAAATAGCTAGAGCCTTCCTTTCCACCAATGACTGAAGACTTTCAGTTGCCCCTTTTCCCCATTTGCAGTAAGAAGAGCCGCCTGGTAATCTATAAGGAACATGCATTACTTGGAGAAAAGTTGGCAGATGTCCCAGCTAGTGATTTCAGCTCTCGTGTGTAGATGATAAAATAATGCTGCCTCCATTTAGTTTTGCCTCTCAACAAAGAGGTGCCTTTGATAGAAAAACCTTGTGCTGTCACTGCTAAACTACTATTAATCTAATTACTTTTTCTTTTGTCTGTCTCTTTTTCCCATCCTCCTTGTTTTTATGTTGTTCATTTTGCATTGTGTAGTACAAATCTGTGTTTAGGTCCTACTCACAGGACTTTGTGCCTCACAACCAAACTTCTGTTCCTCCTTTTCTTTCTTCTACCTCTTCTTCCTCCTCCACCCCACCTTTTCCACCTGTCCATCAGTCTCAGAGCTCTGATCTAGCGGTGCCAACCACAGCCAGCCAGTCACCAAGCACTGTGGATGTGCCAAACTCCTCTTCTCAGGAGAGCAACTTTAATGGGAATGCTCCTGTCTGCCTTCCTTCTGAAACCTCTTTCACTGATTCTCTCCAGACGTCTTCGGTGAGACTATCCAAAGAGATAATGCACCTTAATACAAGGCCGTGTTTTTAAAGAACTGTCGCTTGTTTTAATACATATTTTAGTATAACAGAAATGTATTTAAACATTCGTTCCTGACCACTGGTTCATACGCACTCTGGTTACTAGAACGTCAAGCTTTTGTGACTGCTATGCTAGGCGCCCCACTCCTGCCTTACTTAATAATGAGGGTCTGGAAAGGACCTAACAGCTTACTGTCCCCTCTAATCTACAACAGATTTGGGGGCTTCTCCAAATCCCAGTCTTCCGACTGCAAATAGCCTGTGCTACATTACTGGTTAGAGTGCACGCCATGAAATGGGCAGCATCCGGCACTGGTTGGCTCAGCCAGGGGTGTTAGTCCGATCATCTTTGGAGAAGGTATTTTCGGGCAGTACTAGGTTCCAGATCTGTTAAGAAGCTATGTGAACCCTTGTGCTTGGCAATTGCATTTTTAAAGTAAGCAGTTCCTCTTTCACTTGCCTGGAAAGACTCAAATTCAAGCGTCTGTTTCCCACAAAACAGCAGAGGAGATGAGAACTACCAAACCAGTAT
This sequence comes from Pelodiscus sinensis, assembly GCF_049634645.1. NCBI lineage: Eukaryota > Metazoa > Chordata > Testudines > Trionychidae > Pelodiscus > Pelodiscus sinensis. The sequence continues at coordinate 14,586,775 of NC_134732.1, read as the reverse complement.
GTGGCATGTCTGACTGAAGGGGAAGCAGGGGCACCTTCCTCAATTCAGGGTTTGTCAAGTAAGCGAACGAAAAATTATTTTCAGATTCTTCAGTCCTAACTAGCTACACTCCTGCATCTTCAGTATTGAAGGGTCTTCCTGCAATAGAGTTGCAGCCACCTCTAGCATGTTTTAATCTTGTGTTTGTAGGTAAGGTCTAGGCTAGGGCTGGGCAGTAATTTGTAATGGGGGGCCACTCTAAGAATTTGGTAAGGAGTCGTGGGCTACACACTTCCATGGTATTAATGGAGGAAGTGCGGGGTCTTGGGTGCAGAAGGGAGTTTGGGATGCAGGAGGGGGTTTGGAATCTGGGAGGGACTGTGACCTGTTGCAGAGGACTGGGTGCAGGAGGGCATGCAGAGGGTTTGGGTTATGTGGGGTAGGAGTGCAGAAGGAGGGCAGGGGATGGATGGGAGGGGACTGTGACCTGGGGCAGGCATGCAGGAGGGGGTGCATGGGATTGGGGTGCAAGGTCTGGGAGGGGTACAAGTGCGAGAGCAGGGGTGCAGAGAGTTTGGGTTATGTGGGGCACAGGTGCAGGAGGGGGCAGAGGGTTGGAGGAAGAGAGGGGTTGAGGTGCCAGAGGCAAGCACTGGCTGGGAGATGCTTACATCAGCAACTCCCAGCCAGCAGCCCATCAGGTTCCTCAACCAGGCCCCCTTGCCTTCCGGGCCCCTGCACCCTGCTAGGCTAGGGATGTAATAGTGTAATTGATTAACCAATAAGCAAAAGCTTATCAATCAATGCTATAGACTACATGCATTTCCCCTTCCCCTCACCTGCCAGTAAATTTTTTAGCAGGCTGGCCAGCAGCTTCTGTCAGTGCTGGCTTGTGAAGGGTCTGAGACCTACCCCTGCTGCGACTCTGCATTTAAAGTGTATTAGGAGCCAGGCGGGCAGGCAGCCCTGCTCTGTTCTGGTTCACACCGGGTCCGGGAGCTCAAACCCCTGCCAGATAGGGGCAGCTGCCTCTATATCAGAGGCAGCAGCACAGGGCGACAGACAGCGAGTCTGCGAGGGGAGCTGGGTTTTAAACTGGCTCCTCTTGTGGACCAGCTCCCGTCTGGCTCCCCATATTGTTGCCTCTGATACAGAGGCAGCAGTGCAGATTGACGGAGCTCCTCAGGAGTGGGGTCGGAGCGCACTGGCTGCCGGCCCCACCCCCGGGGACTATAGAATAGTCGAATAACTTATAAGAATTCATGAGGTTAATCAATTCACTGACATTTAACATCCCTAGTCTAGGCTGTGTTTTCAATGGAATTACAAACCTATGCTACATGGCCTGTGTTGGGAATGCAGTCTGGTCTTATCTACGCTGCAAGATAACACCCAGAGTATGTAGCTAGGTCCCTATTGTGGCCATCTTGTTTTCAACTATAAATGTTCAGAATCTGTGACTCTGAAGTCTGAGCTTACATTTGGCTATGCCAGGCCTGGGCAAAATACGGCCCGCCAAGCCACCAGATCCGGCCTGCGGAGGCAGCAGGGAGCCCCAGGCAGGCTCCCCAGCTTGCCCCGCAGCTCTGTGCACTGTGCAAAAACAGGGCTGCAGGGCTCTGTTTCTGTTTTAAAACTGGAGGGGAAGGGGGAAGTTTTAGGAGATGCCCTGCTCCCAGCACATTCCCATTAGCTGGTTTCTGGCAGAAACCAGCCAATGGGAGCTGCTTGTTAGAATAACAGGCAGCTAAGAAGAATCACACCTCTCTCCTGGGTTCAGTTATTCATGAAGCACATGGCCAGGCAAGCAGGCTGGCTGGCTGGGAAACATTTTAAGCTCTGCAGGCAGGCTAGTTTGGCGGCTGACAAGTGAGTCTCTTGGCCACAGCCTGCTTCTGGCACCCCAGCCGTTTCTTACCCCAACTCTGTCTCCCCCCCCTCACCTCCCTCACTCAACAGACCCAAACCCTCTGGTTCCCTTTTACACCCCCTCCCAGAACTGGCACCCCAACCTTCTGCTCCAGATCACAATCTCCTCCAACCCTAGGACACATCCCAAACCCCTGCACTAGGTCACAACCAGCTGCTTCATCCCAACTCCCTCCCAGACTCCCGTCTCCCTCTTGCACCCCAGTCCCTTACCCCAAGCTCCCTTCTGCACCCAACCTCCATTCCAGACCCTGCATCTCCTCCATTAATATCATGGAAGAGTGCGGCCCTCGACCATATTCCAAAATTTTGGAGTGACCCCCATCAAAAATTATTGCCCACCCTTGGGCTACACTGTGATCTCCAACAGGTGGCTTCCGTAGTAGCTCTCTCAAAGGCATCCATGCTACTTTCCTGCTGCTGATGGCTGCACCACTCGGCCTCCTGGATAGTCCTGCTGAGTTGGGAAATGGCGATTATCTCAGTGGAATTACAGAGCCCGAAGTCAGTAGTGACACCTCTCCGCTTGAGCCAAAGGAAAGGATCCCAGCCCAAGCACCAGAGGGTGGGGAGAGATCCTTTCTTGCCAGGGCATGGGCCAGGCATGTTCACTTGCACACATTAAGTGCTGGGCGTGGGGGCACCATGACATATTTCCTTTCATCCTGTCTCCTGTAGAGTGAAAACGCCAGTGAGGAGGCTGGTGAGGGTGAATACGTCAATCTGTATTCCTCTGGCCAAAGCAACGGGGAACTCCCTCACTCTGAAGGAGTAAGTAAACTGGAAGGGACTGCTTGGTGCATGCTGAGCTCATTCAGAGCATAACATGCTTTTTATAAGTCTCTTGCATATTGTGGGCTTCTGTGTTTTGCTGACTTGGCTGCATTGGTGGTGGGCCATCCTGCTTGTCTGTTTTGGTTCTCGCTCTAGACGGAAATCTTGGTTTGGATGGAGAACAGATGATGCTTGGCTTCAGAGATTTGGGGTGAATGTTTTTAAGAACATGGTGGTTGCTTTTCCTTTTAAAGCTACTTCAGCGTGCTTTGTAGTTGGTTTAGGGCTGTGTACACAAGGGTTTGTTTTTTTCTGGAAAGGTACAAGCCTTGACCTGTAGGTTTGGCGGTGCCAATTCTGTACTAAACACTTAACTGCTTCGGCTTTTTTCAAATCCAGTCTTGTGTTTATAAATTGCCATCCTTTCTCATCACCATTGGGATGCAGAGTAAGTGGTTGATATAATCTCTTAACCCTTTCCTCCTCTGCACAGGTCTCATTTTCCCTGTTTCCTACAAGAGATAGGGCAAATCACATCACAGGGGGTATCATCTTCATAGGCATAGGAACTAGGAGTGCAGGGGGTACTGTAGCACCCTCAGGTTTTACCTGGGGGCTCCACTCCTGGCCCTGAATCCATGGTCCTGGTTGCCAGACACAGGGAGTACAGACAGGGGTACAACAACGCCCAGTATAAAATGTCTTCCAGTGCTACTGATTATTTTCCTGTTATATTGTAGAAAATAGCAAAAGCAAAGATCTGTGATTTTCTGTCTTGTCCACTCCTCTGCCTAGGTGGAATTGTTCCCTGAAGTCCATGATCTAGTGTTTATTCCTGTCTAGATTTAACATCTGAAGTAATGAGGCTCCCACCACTTCCCTTCTATCAACACATCTTGACAATCAGGCAATTCCTCCTCCTTGTTCATATCATCCAGCTAGCTTTTAACAAGGGAAGAGGGCTTCACAGCGTTTCTCACTGTGTAACTTAGCACGACTTTGCAAATACATAGAAACCCAGACTTGGCTGTAAAATTTCTAGGGCGATTCTGAATTCTAGAAATGTGGTTTGAATCATCTCAAGTTGATATGTTGAACCTCCAGGGAGCACTCCATATACTGCAAAATATCTACAGTACTATAAAGTTGTTAACCCCATTTATCTTTCATAGTTATTTTCCTCCTTAATAAATGGCTAATGTGAGGTGTATTTTTTTATTTGCTTTGAACTGCTATTATTTGCCTTGTGTTCGGGTTACTCTCTTTTTCAACATTATGACAAGTGGGAATGTTAGGAATCATTAAAAAAAGGAATAGAGAATATCTGATTGCCTCTATATAAAATCTGTAATATGCTCACAGCTTGAATATTGCATGCAGATGTAGTTACCGCATTTCAAAAAAGATACCTTGGCATTGGAAAAAGTTCATAAAAGGGCTACAAAAATTATTAGGAGTTTGGAATGGCTGCCATCTGAAGATTAATAGGACAGGAACTTTTCATCTTAGAAAAGAGAAGACTGAGGGGATATGATAGAAGTCTATAAAATCATGAAGTGAAGAAAGTAAATAGGGAAAAGATATTTACTTCTTCCCTTAACAGAGAACTAGGGGTCACGAAATGAAAGTAATAGGTAGCAGGTTTAAAACAAAAAAAGGAAGAATTTCTACACACAATTCACAGTCAGCCTGTGGAACTCCTTGCCCCAGAGGATGTTGTGAAGACCGAGACTGGGTGACATGGGATGGATCACTTGATGATTTCCTGTTGCTCATTCCATCTGGGGGACCTGGCATTGGCCAGTCGGAAGACAGGATACTGGGCTAGAGGGAATTTTTTGTCTGACCCTTTATGGCTGTTCTTATGTTCTTATGACTTCTGCGGGCTGTAACTAGAAAGAATTAGAAGAGGAGTTTCAGAGAAAAGTTTAGAACAGTCTTGCAGAACAGAAGTAATTCAGCAGAGGGCAAGTACATTTCAGCTGCAAGAGTTGATGAACAAATTTGGAGGAAAGGTTAATATCTAGGTCAGCAACTGACTTGTGGTTTGTAACTGTCAGAAGAATTTCACAACTTTAAAAGGCAAACAAAAATAATAACATTCAAGTTTCCCGAGATGCTTTCCCATTTCCTGGCTAATTAACATTTGTGTTTTCCTGGCATTTGGCATTAATTAGCATCAATCTTTAATCCTTCCATAGGAATATACAGTAAAGGGCCGTTTAGAGGCAGCAAGGCTGTGAGTGTGGGATGACCAGTGGTTGCAGGATCCCATGTAATGATCAAAAGCTTCCTTCTCTTCTAGGAATCTCCCGCCATCAAAGACGGCCATCCCAAAGACTCTACTTCGCATAGCAGCACCAGTGGGAAGGAAAGCAAAGATGGTGGTGAGAGGTGGGCCTGACCTGAACTTGCAGCTCCCCCTGCTCCACAGAATTGCAGTGCCTCTGCAATGTTATTCTAGTCCTACCCACTGACTAACAAGCCACATGTTTCACGTTCTGCCTTCCTCAAAATCTTGGTATTGGCAAGATTTTTATCCCATTCAAACAATCTCATGACATCAGGAAAAACTTCCTAACTGTCAGGGTGGTTAAGCACTAGAATAAATTGCCGGGGGTATTTGTGGAATCTCCATCATTGGATATTTTTAAGAGCAGGTTAGACAAACACCTGTGAGGGGCAGTGCTTGGTCGTGCCAGAGGTGCTGGGCACTGGATTTGGTGATCTCTCGGGGTTCCTTCCAGTTCCATGATTCTTTGAGAAATAAAATCCCATCTAACAAAGAAAATCCAGTCAATGCCGGGTGATTTAACAAACTCATAGTGCTTAATGCAGCCCCCATACATAGGAGCAGCTGATCTGGATCAGATTATCAGTCCAATCCCAACTACTTCTGAGGAAAGGTGCAAGAAACGCTGTATTAGGCAGTTACAGAACTGCCTACCCAAAGGAGGTTTCTTCCTCACCTTGTTAGACAGACATGAGCCCGTACCCAGAAGCAGGAGAGTTTACATCCCTTCGGGCTCCTGAGTTATTTTGAAATCTTCATTCTGATAGATGCAGTGCATATTGGTACATCAAATGAGATGTGCACGGCTGTGTTTAGGTAAGAGGAGGAGGGAGTGCCCCTCTTCTTGGGTGTGAGTGTGTATGAGAGAGAGAAAAAATCTTTTCTCTCTGTCCCAATGGTTTTAATTATTACAATGAAGGAAGCAACATAATTCTAATTCCCATCCTAAGGTTAGTATCTGAGAATTAGGGAGACTGCTCTATGGTGATCAGACGCTGCAGTATGATTGACTTTGGAGGATTGACACAGAGTATTATAGGAAGCCAGGCAAGGGGAATCTGTACAAGACCCAACAAAAGGACCTCCGCTGGGAGCTAGGAGAGTGCCAGGGGGTAGCTGTTTAACACGGGAAAAGAAATTGTTCAAACTTCTGTCATCTCCTCCAGCAGAGAGAAATCTTGTCATCTCAGCCCTCTGTCAGCAAAACAGATCACGAACTGACTTAAGAGATAAGATGCTGCCACCGTGGATAGTCTTTTCCAACATCCATAAGTTTGCAGAATCACTCGTGCTGTAATAACATGAGGCATGTAATAACACTCATAATAACATGAGGGATGAGGCTTCAGACCACACGTGGAAATGCTGAAGTGTGCTGTGATGCATGCTGTAGTTAAAACCTACTTACTAGTCAGAAGTCTAGGCGGACAAGTGTTCTGTTGCTGAAGATTTCATGTATAAGCTGCAGTCTTTCTCCTTTCCCAGGAATGCAAAAAACTATAGTATTAGTACCAGGCACTAGGATGTGTTTGCCAAGAGCTGTGTTCTCTGGGCCGTTTAATGAAGACCTGGAGACTGGGCACTCAATGTGAGAACTCTGCTTCTCTTGCTATATGATATTGGTCCTGATGGTCTTTTGCTGTCTTTGCAGGCTGCAGAAGTCACCAGATGATTTGGAATCATCACTGTTGGAAGAAGAGGTAGATGAGCTGTCTTTGATTGATCACAATGAAATTATGTCTCGGCTGACATTGAAACAGGAGGTAGGTGCTTGCGGGAGTCACTTTCATGCTCCTTGGTTTGTCAAAATTTCGTTGACCATGAGTGCAGAGAAAATGAATCAAACAGCCAGTCAATGTGCAAGCTAAAGAGAAAAACTGATTAGTGAAAGCAACAATTTGCAGTTTTCTGTGTGTAAATTGTTCTGAAAGCAGATGAGATGCCAGCATGGAAAAGTGTTGGCATCAGACCATAAGTTCATTACCAAAGCACAGACTGTCTCATTAAACACATTCTTGTGTCTTTACCTCTTCAGCCTGTCCAAAATGTAACAGCTGAGCTTCCAAGGGCTTCTTTATGCTATGCCCCAGTGCAGGCAACAGCACAATTTGCAGAGTGCACCAAAAAGTTGCATTCGATCTGCCCCATGTGGATGCTGCTGGCGCAGTGGAGCCTACAGCCTCTGCGAGTCCCGGGGCAATGTGTGGGGAGGATCTGGCTGAGAGTAGAATGGGCGAAGCCCAGGATAGCGAGCTTTCAGCACTGCCTGGATCGTGCTTCCCCCCAGCCCTTAGCTGGGGCACTCTAGCAGCAATTTAAAGGGTCCAGGTTTCCCTCTGCTTCCACTGCTTTGAATTTCCGCACCATGGGGAACTAGCCCCCTTTGCCCCCTCCCCGTCAACAGGCCTGTGCTGGCATGAATGAAAATGTACATAGTTCACATAAATACAGTCCTCTTTCAAATAGGACTGTGTTACTGTAAACTAGATACCTTGCTCCAGCAGCATTCACACGGAGCAGTTGGAGTGCAGCATTTTGGTGTGCTCTACAATCATACCCTGTAGGCTGCCTGGCAGCTCAATATGGATGCAGCCTATGTTAACTAAAGTAATCAAGCATTGGTGTGTAGCCAGGTTTATTAGTTGCCCCCTTTCTAAGTCTGGATGAGGATTTAGTATATGGATTAGTCTCTGGTAGAAGGTTGCAGTAAGTGTATTTTTTTTCTACATTGCTCAATGGCTTCAGAAGTGCAAACAAAGCTACTCAGCAAAATAGCTGTTCCTGCACTTGAGAAATAACTTGGTTTCTGGCCTGGGTGCTATGCTTGCTTGCTGATACTCCAAACTAAGCTGTTTCTCATGCAGGGCTTGAGGAAAATACAAGGCCTTTGAAGCTTTCAGACTGTCAAGGGGCCGTTCTGAAAAACAGAGACAATATTTCATTTACTGGCACTTATGGGAATGTTCTTTGGACAGCCATGATCTGCAGGAGAGAGCCAGAAGCTAGAATTCATTCTTAAGTGGTATTTCATAAGCCTTGCCAGAAGTTCACCTGAAAAAAATCACTTCTTAAGCACTGTTGCTCCATATCTGTAAATCAGGAGTAGTCTAAGGGAGCCAGCCAGTATTCCAGTCTCTTCCCTGCAGGAATACTCCATGTAAGGCCCTTAAGAATAATAGACTTTTGTATAATTTTAGTAGTGTGCTCCTGCTGGACGTACGATAAAGGGAGAGGATGTTTGGTTTGGTGGTGAGGCCAGGGAGCGGAAGCTAGGACACCTGAGTTCTCTTCCCAGCACCTGGACTTGGTTGAGGATGGCAGCAAGCAGGTGACATCTAACCAGATAGTTCCAGACTATAGAATTTGCATGCTTGATTTGCAGTTTTTTCAAACTAGATGAGCTTTGATGTGGTAGAGCAGAGGTGGGCATGGTTAGCCAGCGCTAGCTCTTGGCTGGCTGCCAGCGCCTTATTTTCAGGAAAATATTATTTCCCTGAACATCTGCAGGTATGGCCATTGGCTGCGGATTGCTGTCCCCAGCCAATGGGAGATGCAGAAGTGGTGTATGGGCTATGCCACTTCCTGTAGCTCCCTTTGGCTGGGACCAGCAAACTGCGGCCAACAGGGTCTCCAAGTGGCTGTACCTGCAAATGTGCAGTTAAATCAAGCTCTGGTGGCCTGCTAAGGGCTAACCCTGGTGAATCGCCTCTGGCTTATTACCCCCTCTGTTGTAGACTGAAGGCACCATCTTTTAAGTTTGGAGATGTGTTTCTCGCCTCTTTTTCTGTTTTCTTTATCATGCCATTCCCCACCACCCACACCTGGAAGCTAAACACACCAAATTATTAATGCAGCATCTGTTTGCACAGTTAAGTATTCAGAAGCCAGGAAATGCCCAAGTTCAGGCTGAATGTGCAGCTTTCACTCTACACCCTTTGCATCCTAATCCATTACAGCTGGTTTCTGATGCATAATCGCATGCGATTGCTGCTCCTTAATGGCCACTGGAATGCTCACTGGTGAGTAGCATAGAATATTTCCTGTCTGTCTGCTCACAGGCAAACTGTTCAGTTTTTGCTGCTCTGGCCCAAGAAGTGAGTGACCCAGACTGCAAGTCAGAACTGAGTCTCCCTGGATGGCAGGTGGAGTACTCACACTAGATCACAGGACTGGCCTAGCACTCGACACCTTGTCCCAGCTCGCACTTTGCTTTGTGAGGTGCAAGGACTGTTACAGGCTGTACAAGTTAGTGCTGCATTTTAGGCACTAAAGAATTAGGCCACGTGGAAAAGAGGTTTGGCCCCCTGTGTGTAACCTGCTTCTCTTCTCATTGCAGGGTGATGATGGACCAGATGTTCGTGGTGGATCTGGGGATATTTTGCTAGTCCATGCAACTGAGACAGATAGGAAAGGTATAGTGAATGGAATGGAGCAAGCTGGGAGTTTGCAGCTGAGTGTGGCTTTTTCTCTAGTTATGCTACAGACTTCTGTAGTGTTGCCTGCTGATTGTGTTACCATATGCAGATGTGGACAAAAAGGGGAGGACTGTATTAATGTTGCAAAGGGGATTGTGTTTATCTTTGGAAACCGAGCTAAGCTGGATAAGCTCTTATACCATTCCGCTCCACAGCTGTGGTGTTTTTAACTGTTCTGTGTCCAGAGTGTAGCTCTGTGGAGCAAAGCATACCAATGCAAGCGGGTGTCGCCGTTGCCTTGGCATTGCCCATCCTGCCAAAAAATGTCACTGCGTTAGAGAAGAGTAATTGTGAATGGCCCGTGGTGCCATTGATTCAGTTTTCCAAGCGACCCTTCTGCTTTGTATCCTGTTGACTTCAGTTTAATGTTGGGCTGGGGGTAGCTTGAGTGAACTTGTCATTGAAGTAATATCACTGGATTGAGCCAGACACACTAGTGAGCTGCCCCAGCACTGTTCTGCCAGTGCTCCTCAAATTCAACTGTTGCACCCTTCCGGTTCCAGCCCTCATCCTCACACCCACTGACAACCAGTATTGCCAACCGGAGTGGTGATTTGTCATTGTGTGTAAAAGTGGGAGGTGGGTGAAAAGATTCTTTCATTTATTTGGATGTTTTAGCCCCATCTTGTAATGTTAACTTTTTGCATATTTTCAAGCACTGAACACTCACATTTTAACTGTTCTATTCTCCACACTAATTCTAAAAATAGTTTAATTGAACTCTCCAGCTAACCCCTCAAATCCAGCTCCTACAAATATCAATCCCCCTTCGCCAAGTCCTGTGAATAAAGACGGGATTTGTAGCATTTCCAAAGAATGAAAATAAGATGTTTGCATTGGCCTAAACCGGCACAGTTCTCCTGGATTGCCAGCCAAATTCATTCTGCCCTCATTCCTCTTTAAAATGATCAAATGCATCTTTCATGTACAAACCCTGTTTCCTTCTGTAGCATTGGGCATTTGAGACTGCTATCCAGCACCTAGCAGCCAGCCCGGACATACTTTTCCCTCCAGAAATATTCCTGATCTTTCCTGAAGCATAGGCAAAAATGGTGAAAGTGAAATGGATTGTTCTTCATCTCCAGCTTAGTACTGCTCTTCCTTGGAGCAGCAGCCTCTTAGAAATGGCCTCTTGTGCATGGTTCCATTTTTGGAGAGCTAATTACTAGAGGGATACATGTGGGACAACTTGTGCAAAAATAGTGAAATCTGAAGAAACTGCATCAAGGAAAGGTTATGAGGAGCCTGCTACGCTTCCCATTAATGCACATCACTGTGTATTTTAGATGTGCGGTAGCCTCCCCTGTTAGCAGTTATCCCTGCGTCGATAGGGAGAAGTGGGAGGGTGAGAGAGATGTGTATTATATTTCTTACAATAGTTGGCAAACTCCTCTCTGCATACACTGCAAAGTTGTTGGTGCAAGTTGAACCCAGAGGAATTCATACTATGCTAACCCAGTGTTTAGGGGACTGAGAGGGTTAATACATTCAGAGCTGAACTGCAAAGATGGGTATGGATAAGAGGCTTTCTTTTAAAGATGAATTTCCTGGCAGTTCTGGGTGCCAGATCATGCCAGCTGTATTCCCTCACAATGCCTTTTGGTTAGATAGGAACCCAGAAGAAATATAACTCCGCTCCCTGTTGCATGCTGCTCCTTGTCCATTTAGGTTTGAGCAGCAGAGCTAGGTGGAATGAGGGATAAAAGAAGACTTGTGGTATTTAGGAATAAAACCTGGGGCCAGCTGTGCCCATGGCTGTGCATTCCTGCCGCAAATGCAGGATTAAAGCTGAACAAGGCACAGAGCTCACCTATAACATGACCACCCACCCACCCTGCTTTAGAGATTATATCTGATCATCGTAGACTAACAGACAGCCACTCGCCACTGATTTAGGAGCAGCAGTAAGGAGCTTTCTGTGTGAGGTTACTGCCAAGTGAAACACTGCAGACAGACAGGAGCAATTGTCATACTTCCATTCCCCCTTGTTTAACAGATGAACAATTAAGGGGGGGAGGCGTTCCAGCCCAATTGGGCTGGAGTGTCCCTTCCTGCTGCCACGGTTGGGCTGGAGTAGCCCCTGCCTACAGCACCCTCTTTTCCACCCTGGGCCCACTGTGGACAGGGGCTGCTCTGGAACATGGAGCAGCTCCTGTCCATGGCAAGCCCTGCAGGGTTGGAGCAGTCCCTTGCCCACAGCGGGCAGGAACATGCACCAGCCCCCACCGCTTACTGGAATTGGTAAGGATTATCCGTTAAGGGTACTGCTTACTGGTTAACCGGTTTACCTTACGCAGCCCTTGTTTTAGGCAAACTTGGTATGTTTCCCCCTGCATCTCTATTAATACACCTCCATCTTGGCCCAAAACCTCTAATGAACCTGTAACTGTCCATCCTTCTCCCCAGAGCTGCCAAAGGATTTCAGGCCTAACCATGCTATCTCCTTTAATTACTGCAGCTTCTCTGGAGCAGAAGGGATCAGTAAGGCCAGAATGCAATGAGTTTAGGCTGAGACTGTCAGAATCATTTCACCCGTGTTTACAGAGGGACTAAGCTTCACTGTGGCTGCTTTCTGTGTAGATGCATCCCTCTCACTATCGTATGCAGATTCCATCTCTTGCTCCCATGACTGTAGACAAAGCCACTGACATCCAATTGTGGAGATGCTTGGGCATAGAAGCACACTGCATGCTTTGTAGCACCCTTTACTAGCCAACATTTGCAGTGCTATTAATTCTTCCCCTCATTGGAAATAGGCTGTTCGCGCTCTCAGCAAAACTAGCAGCAATGCTTTGAAAGTGGCCGTAAAGTTCCATTGAAAGGGGTTTGTTTGATTGCACTTTAGCTTGACCTGTTATTAAAGGCCCTCTTCTCTGATGTACATGATTTTTGCTGCCCCTCTAGGTTGTTGTCTAAGCAAATCTCAGTGTGTTACAACCAGGAGTCAGACAAATGGGGTGGAGAGAATTTTGCCATTGCTTTTATGCAGGGGTGGTCAACCTGTGGCTCTTCAGAAATTAATACGCGGCTCCCTACATGAGGGCCGGGGCTGGAGCTGCAGGTGCTAACTTTCCAATGTGCCAGGGGTGCTCACTGCTCAATCCCTGGCCCTGCCCCCACACTACCCCCTTCCACCAGGCCCCTTCCCCTTCCCCTGAGCTGGATGTGCTCTCACTACGCCCCTCTCCCTTCCAGAGTGTCTTGCAGGATGCGAAACAGCTGATCACTGTGGGCCGGAGGCATGGGGGCTGCCAGCAGCAGGAGGAGGCACTAGGGGGAGCTAATAGGGGGCTGCTGCTGTATTACTGTGACTCTTCAGCAATGTGCACTGATGAATGCCAGCTCCTCAGACTCAGGCTGGCCGCCGCCTGGCAAGAGATAACACTGCAGTGTTGCTGTAAATCTGGATATGAAGTTGTTCTTGCACAGTTTGCCTCCCCGTTACCAATTTTTGTCCTTTTGTAAAGCTGCCCTAAATGTTGAATTCAGTACAGAGCATGTTTCTTTCTGGAGACCCCATTGACTGAGGTGTTGCTGCCTTCCCTTTTAGATCGGGTGCTGTATTGTGAAGCCTTTTTGACAACGTACAGAACATTCATTACCCCTGAAGAGCTCATCAAGAAGCTGCAATACCGATATCCTTCCAAAAGTGCACTACCCTAGACGCCGTCACGGCTCGGAGCGCTGCATTCAACATTGCATGGGCAGGGCAGGAAATGGCCTAATCCAAAGCATGCTGGCAAAGCAGTCTGCGGTATATTCAAGCCCATGTGGATGACACCCCCCCCTGTTAGCTTATGGGCAGGAATTCATTGTTTAGTGCACAATTGCTTCATTTCAGTGCAAATCAGATAGCAAGCTCCCTGGGAGAAATCAAAGCTGATGTGGTTTATTGGTCTGCAGCACAAGACTGAGAGCCAGGAATTCCAGGGTTCTAATCCCAACTCCGGATGACTGCTTGGCTTTAGCAATTCTATCATTTGTCCATGCCATAGCTTTCTCATCTGTACAATGGGATAATATTTAATTTCCTCTTAGGAGAACAAGTAATCCTGTAGCACCTTAGGGTATGTCTACACTACCCTCCTAGTTCGAACTAGCGGGGTAATGTAGGCATACCGCACTTGCAAATGAAGCCCGGGATTTGAATTTCCCGGGCTTCATTTGTATAAGTGGGGCGCCGCCATTTTTAAAACCCCGCTCGTTCGAACCCCGTGCAGCGCGGCTACATGGGGCACGAACTAGGTAGTTCGAACTAGGCTTCCTAGTTCGAACTACCGTTACTCCTCATTCCACGAGGAGTAACGGTAGTTCGAACTAGGAAGCCTAGTTCGTGCCCCGTGTAGCCGCGCTGCACGGGGTTCGAACGAGCGGGGTTTTAAAAATGGCGGCGCCCCGCTTATGCAAATGAAGCCCGGGAAATTCAAATCCCGGGCTTCATTTGCAAGTGCGGTATGCCTACATTACCCCGCTAGTTTGAACTAGCGGGGTAGTGTAGACATACCCTCAGAGACTAACAAGAATAGATGGGTAGTATCAGAGCTTTCACAGGCAAAACCCTCTTCCTCTGATGATTTTTATTTTATATATATATATAGATAGATAGATAGATATAATTTTTTTTTGTTAGTCTCTAAGGTTCTATAGGAATACTTGTTTATAAAGTTACACACTGACATGGCTACGCTTTGAGAACTCCTCTCAGGGTATGTCTGGACAGCGCTAAGAGATGCAATTCCCAGCATGTGACATACGCAATCTAGTATGCTAAATGTAGCAGTCATACAGGCAGGGCTTGGGCTAGCCACCTGAGTGCAACCCAGCCCAACCCTCTGGATATTTAGTGGGCTGGCTAGCCCGAGTCACTGCCTGTGGTGCTGTAGCCATACTGCTGTATTTAGCAAGCTAGCTTGAGCAGAATTAGCGTGTTTATGTTGTCTTGAGCTGGGAATTGCCCCTCAGAGCTGTTCAGATGTACCCAGAGAGATGGTGTGTGGATTGATGACTGTGGAGTTACTGGTGAAAACTAAACTCTCAGTATTTAGACCTCCTTCCTGCCACCAATACTTCACATTGGGGTTCTGAGCTGTGCCCTTGGTACCGGTATCATGGCTAGGGCCCCTTACCTCCCGGCAGATACTTCTGCTGTGACATATAGAATATTACATCTAGAATGCCCTTCCCTTGGCTCCTGTCCCATAACTCCCTCCATTGCCATGGCACAGAGGTGCACAGTGTAAAAGCTTCATGGGTTTTAGTCCAAGGCCTGGTGTCATGCTGTCCAGAGTGACAGCTCCTCACTGCCACCTTCAGCAGAGAAGATGGCCCTGCTGTGGTTTATGATCACCAGACACAGAGCCTCTGGTGTTAAGGTCAGCTGTGAAGTACTCACTTCTAAGAAGTGCTTGAAATTCAGAGCCACAATCTGGAGTTCTGTACACCAGAGCTTTTGTTGTTGTTTAAACTCATTGTTGTTTGCTCCTCTCGCCCCGCCCAGCCCAGCCCAGCGGTTGAAGAAATCTTCTCAATTCATGTTGCCCCTCATACATTCCCCACAGTAACCACGGCAGCCATCTTGCGGGGTTTGAACTGGGCAGAACTCTTTAGGTCAGTCAACTTTCCTCAACAGCTGGTGTTGTCTGCAAGTGACCAGAGGCACCCCCTGATCTCTGCCTGCTGAGGGAATGAGAGACTGGGTTGGGATTGAGCTCTGTGCACTTACAGGAGAGGTCAGGTGGCACCGTGAGGCCAAGAGGAGTGACAGCAGCTTGCTGGACTGGCAGTTGACTCAGTTGTCATCTTAGAGATGATGGTTTCAGGGTACAACCACCTCCTCCCCCCAGTGCGCCCACGGAGTGACGTGAACCCTTCTCTGCTACGTGCAGCCTGTACTGCTCAGACCACCAGCTTTAGTATTTCATGTCCCTCCTAGAAATTGAGTGCTGGTCTCAGTCATGGCAAACCGCAGTGATCCTGGCAGAAAGCCTCTTGACAAGGTTAGTTCTTTAACTTGTGGCCAACATATGAGAAGTTCTGTCACTTCACAGAGACTTTTAAGAAGCGAGTGAGCAAGAACACATTCTTCGTGCTGGTGAGAGTGGTGGACGAGCTGTGGTGAGTTTCCCTCCTGCTTTGTTTGGGGGCCTAGGCAGGAGATAATAAAATTGGAGCAGTACTGTCATGTAAACCACATCGGGGTAGGGGGAGCCCTGAAATTTCCTTCCTCAGATCAGCAAGACTGTGGCAGGCTGGGCACTTGTGGTGTTAGCTGGGCAATGCATGTTCTCAGGGCGCCTTTTCTGGGTCTCACTTATAACTTCAAAAATAAACAATTTGAAGGAGAATCTTTCCAGGGAAGGAAAAGTTCTCCAGAGGGCGAACTGGAATGGCCTGGATTCAGTTAAGCTTCTGGGAAAAATAATTGGATTGTGTGTTGAGCTCACTTTCCTAGATGGGAGTCTGAGGCAGAACAGTAACTGCGTCGATTTCTAGGGACATCCCTAATGACACATCATTTCAGTTATCTTGGCTGCCTGCGCATCTCATCTGGGACTGTGTTGTGCTTCCATGCAAGAGTCTCCTGGTTTGAGACTGATTTAGAACTTTGGTCCCATAAGGAGATGGAAGGAAGGGAGAGATTACTGAGATGGCCCGCAGTGTACTCAAGGGAGGAGTGCAGCATGAGATGCCTTTGAGCAGTCCCTGAGAGCTAGCTGTAGGTACTTCAGTCTCCCCAGAGAGCTGGTTGTCATAGCAGCAGTGTAACAGAGCGAGTGTATGGATAAGAAGGCTAGCTCGCAGTGCAAAGAGCTGTTGAGATAGCACATCAGGAATAGCTACCCAGAATTGCAGATGGGAGAAGTTTAGGGTGCTGTATTAAAAAGCTAAGCCATTATAATTGGGGGCAGGGGGCATACATGGGGTGGGCTTTTCTGGCTGCAGGGGGTGAAGGTAATCTTACTCAGGTCCCTGGAAGTCAGAGCTGCAAAAAAAAAATTTTTTCACTGCTCAATTCCATGGGGGAAGCTCACCCTCATATTAATTTTGGACTCTTGTCCTAATTTCTAGTGATAAGAGGAGAAGTCCGTAATACAGGTCCTAGGTAAATGGAAAATGTCATTTTTTTCTGACTCATCTCTGATGTGTCCCCATCCATGTCTCAGCTTAGTGGAGTTGACGGAAGAGATCCTAAAGTTGTTGATGGACTTGGTGTTCCGGCTAGTCTGCAATGGGGAGCTCAGTCTTGCGAGAGTGCTACGCAAAAACATTCTGGATAAAGTGGAGCAGAAGAACATTCTGAGATACGCCAATTCAATCAAACCTCTAGCAGCCCGAGGGGTGGCAGCCAGGTGAGGCAGCCTGCACCTATTCAAACCTTGCTCCTGCCTTTCACTCTACGCAGAGTAGGTCAATGCACAGAGTTTTTCGGGGGGGCGGGGGGGTTTCGGGGGGGGGGTATGCTTTTCCTAACCCTTCTTTATCTGTCCCTGCCCAACACACTGTCTTCTCTTCTCTGTCACACCTTGTTTTTTAAGGCACGTGTGTGATAGAGCTCCATGAGTTACCCCTGTGTGCTGGTGAGGCTTGTGTGCAGTATCTGTGCTCGTGGGCTAATCAGTTACCTCCTCAGAGCTCCTCATCCAGGAGCCCTGTGAATGCGCCTGCCTCGTGCCGACATGCACTGAGACTCAGTCAGTCCATCCCTTTGTTCTGCAAGGGAAGAGACACACAGGAAGTCACTGGCAAACTGGTGGAAAGAAGCATGTGTGAGATTTTAAAAATCCTTTAGTGTAGACTATGAAGCATAACAGAGAATCTGGATGCCTGAGGGATAGGACACTCCAAGCACCCATCTTGAGCTTTAATGACACTCTGGTAAGCTTCTCAGGGCAGGGATCTGTCATTTTGACTTGGATCCCCTGTCGTCTTGTGTAAATGATCTCTCAGCACTCATCACTTCTAGATCAGGAGAGGAGAAAGTGACATGTTTAGACCTCTGTATAATTAGAGACGCTGTGTGCAAAGGCTCCCTTCCCCCATTGATATTTGTATTAAGATCATCATATATGCAAGATAAAGGGTGTGTCTAGACTACAGGGTTTTGTCGACAAAAATGGACTTTTGTCGATAAACCTATGCCTGCGTCTACACTACCGCCGAGTTCTGTCGACATAATGTTGACACAACTCGGCAGTTTTGTCGACTGCGGGAAACCTCATTCTGCGAGGAATAACGCCTTTTGTCAACAGAGTTCTGTCAACAGAAGGCGTTATTGCATCTACACTGTCCTTTGCATCTACACTCTCATATCGACAAAGCGGCTTGCTTTGTTGACAGAACTGGATGTAGTCTAGACGCTCTTTGTCCACAGAAGCCTGTAGCTTAGACGTACCCAAAGAAAAACCAAGAGGAAAAGTCAAGTAGTTGATATGGGCGCTTGCAGTGGAAATTATGTTAATGCCACAAGTATGGACTGTTTTCTCGTCCTCTGCAGACAAAGTCTCATTTAAAAAAATTCTGGTGCCAGTTCTACGCTGTGTTACACCCATATCATGGTAGTGTGTGATTCCAGTGGCCTCAGTGGAATTATGCTTCAGCACAGCTGATGAAAGAGGTGAAGAATTGGGCCTCTAGCTCTCTCCTCAGTTGACCTTCATGAAATAAAACAAGGGCTCTTATTGTAACCACCCATTTGTCTTCCCAGTGTCAGTATTTTAAAGGAAAGAAAGTCCATCATGGTTTAATTAGCCTTTGCCTTTCCCTCTTTGTCTCTTACAGGCCTGGGACCTTGCATGATTTCCATAGTCTTGAAATAGCCGAGCAGCTGACCCTTTTAGATGCCGTGCTCTTCTATAAGATAGAGGTACAGACACAAAATCGGGGGCTGGGGTGGAAGGGAGAGGTTTTAACAAATGCCTTCAGCAAGTTCTTATGCTGCTTTCCAACTGCTCTCAGGCATACACCTGTTGTGGTTGTAGGAGAAAGCAAAGTTTGTGTCAGGGGAGGTCTGTAAATCATGGGGATTATGGGGAATCCACAGACAGATGTTTCATTTTTAACTCGTGGCTCATTCTTTTCTTTTCCCCCCCAGATCCCAGAAGTTTTGCTTTGGGCAAAAGAGCAAAATGAGGAGAAGAGTCCCAACCTAACACAGTTCACTGAGCACTTTAATAACATGTCCTACTGGTAAGGAGATTAGAGCAACAGCCACTGTACAGAATTTAACATGTCCCAGGAGCCCAGAAAATCTCTCCTTGAGCTGTGCTACCTTATGGCTGCTTGTTTCAATGGTTTTGTCTTGTAGTGTTTTGCTTGGCACTTTTGCTTCCTCCTGGGTGTAGACCCAAGATATTCTGCAAAGAATCCTATGTCACAGGAAAATGAAACCTTGTGGACTTGACTTCAGGAGACAGCTGCATCTCCAGGCTTTATCGCAAATAACACCGAGATCCTTTAGACCAGGGCTACTCAACTTTGGAAGCCCCAGGGGCCACAATGATACTCACAGCACATGCCAAGGGCCGCAACTTAAATGTGGTTGCATATGCATGCAAATATATGCAAATAGCTTCTTCACACTGACAGGCATGAATACAAAGCACTTCCCACAATGCCCCAGCGCTCCCGGCATCTCCTCCGTGGCAGCTAGAAATGTCAACACCCTGTACCCATCTGTTCCTGCCAGCCTGTCCTCTTGTGTCTTTCAATGCCTGGGAGACCCCTTGCCGTTGTGGAGCATGTTCCTGGTGGAGGCCATGTTCAAAGCATCCCACCCGCGGGCTATGGGTTGAGCCCCGCATAAACCCAAACTGCACTGCGGGCCGCAAACGAATGGGCCGCGGGCCACATGCAGTCACGGGCTGTGTGTTGAGTAACCCTGCTTTAGACAAACACCTGAGATATCTGTGTGCATGTGCCTCTTGCCTATCTCAAACTAAAATCCGTAGAGAAAGGAGGGTACCATGTCAAATAGCCAGTCTGATAAAGGATTTGAACTGCAGCTAAAAACCGATCCCTTGGGTAAATTGATCCCTTAGTTCCTCACATGTCCTCACAAACCAAAGGAGAATGGCACCCCTTTAAGAGGAATTAATCCTAGGATGTTAAGTAGCTCCACTTTGCATCTAAGAGTGATGGAATTCTTCCACCTCGTTCCCTGTAACATTCACTGTGAGAAATAACCTCTCTCTCTCTCTCTCTCTCTGCATGGGAGCTTCCTTCTGGTTTTGGTAATTTCAACTTCTGGTGTCTTGGGGAATTAAAATATAAGTTGCCCCGGTATACATCTGTTCCGCACTACAGTCATTGACGCTTGTAGGAACGGATGTGTTATAAGTCCTCCCATTCCCCTCTTTTAAGTTGCACCCAAAAAAAAAAAATAAATTGTGCAAATGGAAGTCAGCTGCGAGAAAACAATTCCCTGCTTTAAGTTGTTTCACTGTAAGTCCAAGTTTTTTGGAACATTTCTTGGACTTATAGCAAGGACGGCCTGTATTTGCTTAAGCTCTGTAGAGAAGAAATGGGACAGGAAAGTGTAAAATTTCAGCCTCGTTCATCACTCTGTTAGCTAGTAGCCACTCAAGTGAAGCAGCAGGTATTGCTAGATCAGATTCTAGCTCAAGGGTTAAATCGCTCTTCCTCTGTTTTTGCCAATCCTCACAGGGTCCGTTCGATAATCATGCTACAAGAGAAACCGCAAGACAGAGAGAGGCTGCTCCTTAAATTTATAAAGATCATGAAGGTAACAGCTCATTCCTTGTGATTCACACACCCATTGTTCAGTGCACTTATGTGTTTTGCTGTATGTGGGACATTCCATTAGGGGCAACGCTGTTTGTCTTCCACACCTCTAGAGTCACTAGTCTTTTCCCTCTTTACAGCACTTACGAAAGCTGAATAATTTTAACTCCTATCTGGCCATTCTTTCTGCGCTGGATTCAGCACCCATCCGAAGGCTGGAGTGGCAGAAACAGACATCGGAGGTGAGAAAAAGCAGTGTGATCCCTGTGGACATTCCCATATTTAAGCAGAAAAGAGAAATTTTGTTATGAAGGGAAACAATTGTGTAAGTTCTAATAACTCAAATGTGTCTTGGCACTGAAGGATAGTGGATACCATCCACCATGTGAAGTGTGTATCACCATTCTGGAAATCTGTATTTCACTTCAACAGCATGCATTGTAAAAGCTGCAGACATGCAAGTAGCATCATAGGCTAAGAAAACATTATCTCTCTTTCTACAGAGGTCAGAGGTTTGAATACTGATAGCATGTGGGCTTGTGTATGTATAGTTAAGGAGAAGGCTTGGTCCTTTCAATGACTTAGAACCAGCTCTCTGGCTTACTATGATCTTTGGGGATGCAATTTCTTTAAGTACATGCACCCTGTTAGAGAAATGGCTTCTTTGCACTATGAATTCCACATCCATGTTTTATGTCCTTCTAGGGCTTGGAAGAGTATTGCACACTCATTGACAGCTCCTCGTCATTTCGGGCCTACCGAGCAGCGCTGGCAGAGGTGGAACCTCCCTGTATACCTTACTTGTGAGTAGCTGTTCTCTAATGGTCACTAGTTTGTCTCCTCTTACTCGAGGTGTCTCTTTGTGCAGGTCCCTGGCAGCCTTTCCTCAGCCATGCATTTGTTTTTACCTTGAGAGTGGGACAAAGGGTGCAGGATACTACCCTTACGGCAAGCCTTCCACTGAGGCAAGGCTTCTGTGTTCTAAAATGTGAGGAAGATGATGCTTCTCATTCCTAGTCATCCAAGAACTGCTAAGAGCCAGAGTGGTTATGTATCAGTTCCCTGTGATCATAGAACCCCAGAACACTAGAACAGGAAGGGACCTCGAGAATTCATCAAGCCCAGTCCCCTGCCCTCACAGCAGGACCAAGCACCATCTAGATCTGTGGTGTCCAACACGCTAGCTACATGTGGCTATTTGGCTGGTTGAAAGTGGCTAGTTCGCTTTCTGTAGTGACTACTGCTTCAGAACTGGTTGAACACCACAGGGATTGTCCCTGTTAGATGTCTATCTAACCTGCTCTTAAACATCCTGGCTATGCCTACAGTGGCGGCTTCTTGTGCGGAAGAGTTCTTGTGGAAGATTTTTTGCACAAGAGCGCATCTACACTGGCATGTGCTTTTGCACAAGAACATCCATGGCAGTGTGGATGCTCTCTTGCGCAAGAAAGCTCTGGTGACCATTTTAACCATAAGGGCTTTTTGTGCAAGAAATTCATGTTGCCTGTCTACACTGCCCTCTTGTGGAAGAGCTCTTGCGCAAGAGGGCTTATTCCTCGTGGGGAGAGGAATAACTCTTCCGGAAGAAGCCCTGTTTTCCAACGCTGTACTGTAAATTTACTTGCACAAGAACGCGCGTGCAGTGTAGACAGCAGGCAAGTCTTTGCGCAAGAACAGCTCTTCTTGCGCAAGAAGCTGCCAGTGTAGACATAGCCCCCCAGTGTTGAAGATTCTACAACCTCCCTAGGCGAGTCTTTCCTAATGTCCAACCTAAACCTCCCTTGCTGCTATTTAAGCCCATCGCTGGCATTCCCCTTTGTGATTTTTTCGGAGGTAGTTCTCACCTTTCACAGCAGGGATCCTATGGCGGTGATGTAACCTGTTAACTGGTAAGCTTCATCCTTAATAGGTGATGTTTACTGATAATCCACGGCCTGGCCAAGCTGAAGCAGCCCACTGCCTGATTCGGGTGGAGAGATGCTCTAACCTGGCCGTGCTGCGGGTAGGGGGTGCTCCCGCCCAGCTGGACTGGAGCAGTTTCCTGTCTGGCCCGAGCAGCCCCCCAGCTGCAGGATCCCAGTTAACTGGTTAACCAGGATTTTACATTCCTGTCTCATAGTCTGGATGCCAGATTCACCATGGGTTTATATGGGCTTTACCAGCATCAGTCCTGCCTGCCCCAGATCCCCAGCAGGGGAAAGCTTGTTAGAGAAGAACGTACAGAGGCACAAAATAGACCACCTGTTAAGGACCATTGAGAATGAGACCGCCCCAAAAGGAACAGAGCACAGGAAGGGAGGAGTGGCCATAGGGGAAGGAAAACGTGATCCAGTGCCTTCCTCTGGGTGGCTTTACCCAGCAGGAGACCCAGTAACATGGAAAGCTCTCCTCCTTTGCAGAAAACTTGAGAGAAGTCTGAAAGTGCCACTCACTGCCCCCTGCTTCCAAGAGCACTGACAGCCAGCACGTCTTGTGCCAGCTTTACCTAGTCTGCTCCCAACTTGCAGATGCACTGAAGTAAATAATTGTTCTCTGATTCTGAAACTGGTCCCCGGTATCACTGGTTTAAGCATTAATGCTTCATCTGCAGGATCCCCCCTCTACACGTATGAAGGCAGGAGCCTTTAGCCTTTGAAAGGACTGACATCCTCTGATTTCAAATGCAGGAGCACTGAGCAGTGGGGTTGATTTTTACTTGCCTTCCAGCTGGCTCTGCTGTGCTGGCGACTAACCTGCAGCTCTGTGCTTTTCTTCCCTCCTCCCTGCATGCTCCACTCTTCTCTCTTCCAGAGGCCTGATTCTGCAGGACTTGACATTCGTTCACTTGGGAAACCCAGATTACATCGATGGCAAAGTGAACTTTTCCAAACGTTGGCAACAGTTTAACATCCTGGACAGCATGAGGCGCTTCCAACAAATGTAAGTACAGCCAGCTGCCTGGCATCCAGCAGGGAGCAGAGACTTGAGCTGCCTTTGAGGTGTTCTTACGCCACTTTGGGACTAGGCACAGGGGGATGCGAACTGTGCTGTGCTGCTGCTACTGCAGCAGAGAGGAACCCTGACTAGGAGAATGGAAGTGGCGTAAAGTCAGGGGTTTTAGGGCAGTCTGTGAGGATCCTCGAGATGACAGAAGAACTGTCAGTTTCCTTGAAGTCTTTCATTCTTTCGAGCTCAGCTATGATGCCTACAGTGTGTTTACCTAGTGCATTATCCAGCCTTGTTTTAAATGTTCCATGCAGGAAGCCTTCCATCTCCTCTCTTCTCTGCTGAGATTTATTCTTTCTATCCATCTTCTGTATGGCTGTTGACTCATTGTTCTCTGATACTTGCGGGTTTTCCTCCTAATGCTCTGTTTTACTAATGTTTGCAGTTATATTGGGCATCTGGCAACTGCCTGGATTGTTGTTCTTTCCCTTTGTAAAGTTCAGTACCACATTTGCCTTTTCTCCACCAATACACTGGTATCTACAAGCAGATGGTCCCGTTGTACAAATTTCCCAAATTGGAATGTTAAATGTATTTCAGACCAGATAGTCTGGAATTGCCCTAATTCAGGGGTGGTTCATGGGGTAAGCTAGCTGCTGTGTTAATTGTAATGTTCTCTCTGGTTTTATAGCCATTACGACATCAAAAGAAATGACGATATAGTCTCTTTCTTCAATGACTTCAGCGACCATTTGGCTGAGGAGGCCTTGTGGGAACTGTCTCTTAAAATCAAACCTCGAAACATAACAAGGCGAAAAACAGACAGGGAAGAGAAAACCTAGGAAAAGGGGCACATGAGCAAGGAGAATCGCTCTGCGAATGCACAGAGGGCAGCTATGAGACTGGAGTAAAAACTTGTACCTGTTACTGGATGACGCACTCTTCCTGCTCCGGTGGCAAGAGTCGCTTGCTTCCTGGGTCTGTGAATGTTGGATTCTCTCAGCAGAAGAATTGTGAATGTGTGTGTCACATCAGACAGCAACAGCCAAGGAAAACCAATGCTCGCTCCATTCTCCTTCCTCCACCTCCCGTCTCTCCACGCCGTCAGTCAGCTTTAAACCTGTGACGAGAGTGCCGTGGAAAGAGGCTCCTCTGTCAGCGTGTGGCTGGTTTGCCAATTGATGTTTTACATGTATTCTGAAATACTCTTGCTTTTGTCTTCTGACACCAGGGGGCAGCAGCAATAGCTCCGCAGCCAATAAGCTGCAAGGGTGTGTCTGGCAAAGCACCTATACAGCTGGCAAAAACTGTGGAAACCCTGGATTGTTCCCTGTTACCTTCTTGTCTCCCATGCAGTGTGGTCGTGAATCACTTTTTCCCCCCAGGGAAGATGGGGCGGCAGGCAGGAGGGGCCTTGTACTCTTCTTGCCAGAGAAGCTCCATTTTGGAAGCATTTTTGTGTGTTTACAGGGTTATTAAATCAAATTGTCCCAGATTTCTCTGGTGGAAGGCAGCCACCAGAGATATGGAAGAGGCATTGAAAACATAGGCAAGGACTGCTGTCTTCAGTCATCCCATTGCCCTTCCTCCCCCAGGTCTCGTTATTTAAAGATGCTAACTCTCCCAGCTCTGGGAAGGTTGACTAGCCAAGGTACTGCGGCTCAAGCACCCTTTGAGCCCGTTTCCCTTCGTGATGGTACTAGCTACTGCACAGGAAATACTGTAGTGTATCGACTGTTTGTAAATACTAGTATTTAGATCCCACGGAGGGCGGGGGTTGATGCATGTCAAATCGCCAGTGGGTTTAAGGAAATCAAGTGCAAAACAGTGTCTCTAAATCCACAACTAGTGAAAACGTCTTTCCGAGTGCTGGAATAAAAGAGGCTTGGGGCAGCTGAGTCTGGAGTGGAGGATAGAGGGGGTCGTCTGGAACCAGGAGGAATATTTCCAGGATTTTAAACGCTAAGGTGCAAAGGAAAGGACATGTGTTTGGTGCTAAGACTGGTTATCCTCTCTCCCTCACCCATCTCGCTTGGGGTAGCTGCCAGAAGTGTTATGCAACCCCCTCTGCATAACCCTTGGTGCTGCATTTATGTGACCTAAAGGTCGGAAAAGCCAGAAGGCATCGTTGGGTGGCAAAGTTCTGTCCACAGTACAGTCAAGATTCAGTGGAACACAGGCAGACTGGCACATACTGGGAAGTTAGCACATCATGCGTCATGTTAACCCTTATCTGGTCCATGTGCCTTATTCAGTTTCTCTACCATTTACCCCTCTGGTCATGCCCTCAGATGAGCAGTGCAGCTAGGATTTTCCACCAGTGCAGCTAAGACTGGCCAATTCACACCTGCGACATTTTTGTGTCCTTCATCAACTGTTTACAGCGTTGGTCGTGTTTTCAGGAATACGTGCAAGGCCTCATTTGGAACTGTGTGGTGTAGTTTCCCTGATGGTGAATCACTGGGTTTTATAGCAAATTCTAACAAAACCTTTGCAGCTTTTAGGGATGTAACTCTTAGGGCTTCTCCCAGCAGCATTCACTTCCTCATCAAGAGATGTTCAGTGTCTGCCAAGCCTACCTAGTTCTGAGTGAACCAGGGTTACAAAACCCTTTCTTCTTCACACTCATAGCAGTCGTTCCTTGTCCCTTTTGTTAAATGGCGGCTTTGACTGACAATCTGTTTGATACCAGATGGAGTGGTCTCCCCACAAACCTTGTACCTATTTAACTGAAGGTGTATTTTTAAACCAGTTTGTGTAGATACTTCTATTTCAGTCTGAGTGTCTCGTGGCAATTTAGCTTAAGTAAATTCTTTCCTGACTTAAGCTAACCTGAAATAAGAGTCTCTACACAGTCTGTTGCACCAGTTTAACTAAATCTGTTTTTAAAGCGATATAATTTTTTCAAGTAGACAAGCCCATAGTCAGATGCAGGATTAGTTTTCTGTGCACGTGCAGCATTCTTGCTTGTTCCTGACATTCCTCTATTTGTCTTTGCCATGTTACCGGCTGACTCATTCTAAATGTGAATGGCTAGCTGGGGAGAATGCATGAAATGATTATTCAATCAGTGCAGCTGTATTTCATGTAAAGGGAATATAGACACGACCAAGAGGTCAGCCGACCATTCCTGGCTAGTTCCAAGCAGCCTGTAGAAAGGGGAACAGCCAAAGAGAAGCCTGTCAATACTGAAGAGAGGAAATTTAACAAGTTTAAGAAGCCAGATTTGTTGTTTATGAAGCTAATCTGTGAGAGTTGTTGAGCTGGCTGCTTTGCAGGATAAAGTCGTAGCTGACTGTGAAGCAGCCAACACGATCCACCTCTTGCTTAGTTAGAATCCTTGCCTGCTTGGTCTGAGCACGTCACTTGGTTATTTAAGGCGAGTGTTGTAGCAGAGGTGATTTATAGCAGTATTGGGTGTGGTGTTGTGGCTAAAATTGTCCTTTCATTTCAGTGCATTCCAGCTTGGTGCCTAGTGTGTGTGAGTTGTGCTCCCTCTGGGTTAAAGTCTGATGAGGCTCCCTGGGACTGTCCCATCTCTTGGCGGGAGGGAAGGGGGGCAGAGGTGGCTGGGGGAGAGGCCTCAGCAGGCAGATGCACCTCAGTCAGAATGCACCTTGTCCTAAGCTGCCCCACCGATGCTCATGTCTCGTCTGGCTTTGCTGTGTAGCCGATTCAAGTCCCTGCTGTGCAACTAAACTGCAGACAAGACCCCCCTGAACCATGCATAGGAGGAGACAAAGCTGCCATCCGCACACAGCCAGCTCCTAATGAAAGGAAGCCACTGGTGTGTGTGCTGGCTGCCACGTGGCTGCTGTGAGGATCAGTGCTCGAGTCCTGGTTGTGCAAATAACCAGCTGGGGGAGGCTGCTGCTGTGACCCAGACCCTATCAACACGGTGCCCAAGGCAAAGAACTGGAGAAGGAGAAGCAGCTGGGGCTGGGCAGCAGGATGAATCACTCCGTAATTGCCCTGTTTTAGGGTTTGCCTCTGGAACATCTGGCACTGGCCCCTGCTGGAAGACAGACTCCTGCCTAGATGGCCCATTGGTCTGACCCAGCAGGGCTGCCATTTGGGTTCCTTGGTGGCAAGCGGAGTGCTGGCTTGCCTCTCAAGTTGAGGTTTGTGCTTGTGGTTTTGAAGAGTAGTGGTCTGACCTGGGGACTCGCTTCATGGACAGGCGCTGGGGCGTGGGGGCGGTGTTCTCATCAACGCGTACAAACAAGCTTCAGTAATGTTCCACCCTGGCCGGGGCAGGCCTACCCGTTCCACGGGCGTGACGGTTTCACTCCTGCTCTATGCTTCACTGTGATCAGAAGCCAGACACCAGAGCCATCTGCAGGCCTGCGAATGCATCGGTCAGTCATGCCTCTTGCAGGCAGAGTCCTTCGACCGTTTCCCCTCTCAGAGGAGTGGGGCTTCCTTTTTTTAAAGCTTTGACTGAAGATTCAGGCGGAGGCCAAATAAGAGATGTTGGCAGTTTGTATGTTACTGCTGGGATGACAGCAGATATACTCAGAGTTGTGGAAGGGAGCCCTATGTTACCCCGACTCTGCCGAGCCGCTTGCCAGCCCTGCTGATCCCAAGTCTCTCTTAGCCTAGAATGTTACATTGTTCTCTATTGACCACTAAGCCCAGCCTGGTCGGGACATCTTCCTGCAAACATTTCAAACCTGTACCTTTTTATATTAAAGCAAAATAAACACAGATAAAGAACCCAGCCTAACGATCATGTTTACAGTGCATGCAGCAGTCTGCAGATTAAAGTGACAATCGAATCCACTTCTCCAGCTGGTGTGGCCTCGTGTTTTCTGTGGTTTCCATCTGCCTGGGTCTCATTTTTCTGTTGGCCTTTTGTTTTCTCCCGGCAAAGCATATACACTTCTCAGAGCCAGAACATTTTTCTTCCCCCTCCCTGCCCAGCAGAAGCCTATTTCTTGGCCCACAATTAGGAGAACGGTCACTCTCTCACCGTCCAGGAGGTCTGCTTGCCTCTTTCATAGTCCCCTAGTCAGGGGATGCAGAGTGTAGCACATGTGAAGAAGGGTGTGTGCAGGTTGCCAAGGGGCATTATGACACTCCACACGTGCCTATAAATAATTGCTCCTGAGGCCTGGATTGCTGAAAATGTGGTGCTCCTGGTCTATTTCAGTCCTGGATATGTTTCAAAATTCCACTGGAAATAATCTGCATCTGCCAGATCGGAGCATAGGATGCTCAGACACTGACCGAGTCGCATACCAAAAGCAACGCTGAAGTCGGACAGCTTTGCAGGGCGTGACACATGGTATGCCACATCAGAGCTGGCTGGGAAAAAAAAAAACGTGCCTTCTGGCAGTCAAGCTGCAGCTGAGGGGCGGGGGGGACTGTACACAAGACTGTCTTCCCATTTACGCCGTAATATAGTGTGTGTGTTCATTGTACCCTCACTGTAAGGCAAAAAAAGGCCTAGTATTTTGAAACAGGCCGAGGAGTCAGCCCTCCTGGGTTCTGTTTGCAGTGGTGTGGCCATTTCATTGCGACCATTTGCAAGTCATTTCACCTGGCTGTGTGTTTCAGGCCCAAAGGGGGGTGTGACACAGCTCTGTGCTTTTAAGCAGTTGCCATGTTCCACTGCAGAAGTGGCCAAAGGGATGGGCGAAGGGGATCTCTGTTTGCTCCCTGAACTGCCTTGCAAAAATGTTAAGAGCTCGCTGAACTTTGAAAGGCTCAATCCAGTCAGGTGCCAAGAGTTCTTAACACTCAGACACTTCGTGGGAGCTGAGAGTAATGCCTGGCAGCATTGAGAGGTGCTGTGAAAGCCTGTGATGAGCCCTGCTATTACAGTGAGTAACAGTCGTGCTTCCCCAGGGACTGAAATGTGCTCTGATTCCTCTCTCCGGTGTTTCCCTCTTTGCTTTTAGCTGCTAGCAGTTAGGTTCACTCTGACATAAAACTGCTGCCTACCCCAGGATCCCATGGTGCGAGGTGCAGAACAAACAGAACAAAGCCAGTCACCTCACCTCCCAAATAGGTTGGAGACCCCTGTGTTAAGCTTTCTAACCACAAGGTCACTTCTTCCATTGAAGTGCAATGTAAGATCTACCTCAGACCCAAATACTCTTGTCCTACTTCCTTCCCACCCCTTCTTTGAGTCTCTGCCCCTGCTCCACCCCTTCTCCGAGGTCTCACCCTGCTCACTCCATCTCCCTTCCTCCCTGAACCTCATTCACTTGCACCAGGCTGGGATAGGGTGTTGGGGTGCAAGCTCTGGTCTTGGGCCAAGGGGTTCAGAGTGTGGGAGGGGCTCCAGGCTTAGCCCAGGGTGGGGGATGGGGGCCAGGAGGGATTTCAGGGGGCAAACTCTGAGGAGGAGTTTGGGTGCAGGGGGACTCATGTCTGGGGCAGGGAGCTGAGTGCAGGAGGAGGTTCAGGGCTGGGACAGGGATTCAGGAAGCAGACTGACTGGGCACCACTTAACTGAGATGGCTTTTGGGTGGTGGAGCAGTGGGGTTAAGGCAGGTTTACTCCTGCCCTGGCCCTGCACCACTCCTGAAAGCAGCTGGCATGTACAGCAGTGGCTCCATAGCGCCATGTCCTACCCCTCATCTACAGGCACTGAGCCCACAGCTTCTACTGGCCACAGTTCCCCATTACTGATCAATGAGAGCTGGAGGAGCGGTGTCTGCAGGCAAGGACAGCATGTGGAGACCCCCTTTTCTGCCCCTCCCAGGGGCTGCAGGGACATGCCAGCCACTTCCCCCTTCCCTTACTGCCCCTTTGCCCTCTTTTTCCCTGATGCCCACCCCTCACCACTCTCTGCCCGTTCCCCTCCTGCCCCTCTGTGCCCTCACACATGACTTGCTCCATCCCCACCTTTCTCATGTCCACCCCTCCTTTCAAGCCTTCTCCCAGCACCTTCCCCTCCCCTCGCTAGCCCCCAATGCCCTTCCCCTCTCCTCTCCTCTCTCTCAGTATCACCCTGTCCCCCCTCCCACTGACACCTCCCCTCCTGCCCTTTTCCTCATTGTCTGCACTTGGCCCCCTGGCATTTGTCTTTCCTCCACGCTGTCCCTTGGTGCCTTCCCTTTCTTCCCCCTCCCCCTCCACACAAGCCCCTTCCTCTCCCACCCTTCCCCCCTAGTTTTCCCCCTCCCCTACCTTCTGCCTTCCACTTTGCGGGGCCAGAGTCTGTGCTCGGGCCCCGGACTCCGAACCTGGAACTAGGCCGAGCGGCACAACGCAGCGCCGAGCAGTTTTAAAGTCCCGGGCCGTGACGTCATGTCACGCCCGAGTGTCTCCCCGCTCACCTGGGAACGCCGCACATGGCAGCAGCAGCCGGCAGCGCACACTGGCGAGGGGGAGCCGCACTGAAAGTTGCGCACAGCGGGGACGCTCTGGGGCGGGGGTGGGAGGATGCACAAGAAGGGGGGGCTGGCAGGTGGGTTTTTTTATTGCTGGAGCAGGGCCCTCGGCTCTGAATATTGGTGGAGCATGGGCACCACGAGCCCATAAAACTCGCCGCCCATGTCTATGGCTTCAGGTGAGTGGCTTGTGTGAAATTTGGAAGAGCAGCTCAGAGACACCTCTCTCCTTTACTTAAGGATAGAATCTCACAGCAGCCTGAAGGAAAAAGTCCTCGTGGCAGACTGACAGCCTCGCTTGCAGGGTATGCTCAGCCTTAGGCTACCTATTGCTTCAAGAGAGCGAGGGCAATTCTCGTGTTGTTAGTTTTATTTAAATGTTTTTTCTGAGTGTTATTTTAACAGGTAAGTTAATCTCTTAGGGTATGTCTACACTACAAAGTTAGTTCGAACTAACTTTCCTAGGTGCTACACTAGCGCTCCGTTAGTTCGAATTTGAATCGAACTAGTGGAGCGCTTAGTTCGAACTAGGTAAACCTCATTTTACGAGGACTAACGCCTAGTTCAAACTAGCTAGTTCGAACTAAGGGCTGTGTAGCCCTTTAGTTCGAACTAGTGGGAGGCTAGCCCTCCCCAGGTTTCCCTGGTGGCCACTCTGGCCAACACCAGGGAAACTCGTCGGCCCCCCTCCCGGCCCCGGACCCCTTAAAGGGGCACGGGCTGGCTACGGTGCCCGTGCCAGGTGCAAGCCTGCCAGCACCCAGCTAGCAGACCCTGCACCTGGTACGGCACAGAGCCACCCACCCGATGCCCCCCAGCCCACCCCCTCTTGCCGGGACCAGGCTGGCGGCTCCCGGGAGCTTGCCCTGGACCGCAAGAGGCAGGCACCTTCCTGTGCTAGTGCGGACATCATGGACCTCGTCCACGATCTCCGCACTAGGCACAGGAAAGTGGCCGGCTAGGGCAGGAGAGCTGCCAGCCTGGCCACCCAGGAGCAAGTGTGCATGAAAATCAAGGGGGTCCACTGAGACCCCCGACCCTGAGCCCTGAGCTTACAATGGCCGTCCTGGGTCAGACCAAAGGTCCATCTAGCCCAGTAGCCTGTCTACCGACAGCGGCCAACCCTAGGGACCCTGGAGGGGATGGACCGAAGACAGTGACCAAGCCATTTGTCTCGTGCCATCCCTCTCCAGCCTTCCACAAATTTTGGGCAGGGACACCACTCCTACCCCCTGGCTAAGACTACTCCATGGACCCAACCTCCATGAATTGATCTCACTTCCCTTTAAACTCTGTTCTAGTTGTAGCCTTCACAGCCTCCTGCAGCAAGGAGTTCTGCAGGTTAACTATTTGCTTTGTGAAGAACAACTTTCTCTTACTAGTTTGAAGCCTGCTACCCATTCCTTTCCTTTGGTGTCCTCTAGTCCTTCTTTATGGGAACTCAGGAAGAACTTTTCTGAATGCACCCTCTGCACCCAACCCCTGCTTTTAGAGACCTCTATCCTGTCCCCCCTCCGTCTCCTCTTTTCTAAGCTGAACAGTCCCAGTCTCTGTAGCCTTTCTTCATCTGGGACCTGTTCCCAACCCCTGATCATGTTAGTTGCCCTCCCTTCTCCCAGCCTTTCTCTTCCCCTCTCCCACCTCCTTTTCCCAGTCTCCCCCAGTTTTTTTCAATAAAGACAGAGTCAATGTTGGAAGAAACGTTATCTTTATTTTGTACATCAATAAGAAGGGGGGCTAGGGAAGGGTAAGTGGAAGGAGGTGAGGGAGGAATGGGGTATGAGCCCCCGATGGGGACGACTGGGCTGGCTCTGCGGGCTTCTGGGGGTGGAAGCTCTCCTGCAGCCCCCCGATTGCCCCCTCTCCCCAGATGGCAGCCTGCGGCAAGTGCAGCCAGGCTGATGTCCGAGTGCTGTGATGTGCTCAGTGTGGGCACTCAGGGCACTCCAAGCCAGAACTTCTTTGCAAGCGGGGCACCCCTTAGAACTGTGTGTCCGGGGTGGGGGTCGGGACCCTTTAAGCGCAGCCCTCGGCTATCCTGAGACAGCATCTCCATGCCCTAAGTCCTCCTTTTATGCCCTGCCGGAACTGCTTCCGGCCATCCTTAAGCCCTGTTCAGAGTCCACTCAATGTGGACTTGCTAGTTCGAATTAGCAAAACGCTAATTCGAACTAGTTTTTAGTTCTAGATGCGTTAGTTCGAATTAACTAATTCGAACTAAGTTAGTTTGAACTAGCGCTGTAGTGTAGACGTACCCTTATATTTACTGATGTAGCAAAGGAGATGTGGGGGGGGTAATTGCCCTTCTGCTCCCCCTATCATACCTCTGCTCACCTGCTCCTCCTCCACCCACCACCACCTGCTGAAGCCTCCTTCCTGCTTCTGCACCCCCCAGCCCAACCCTCCTCCCTCTTCAACAGTGGTATAGTGCCTTCCCCAAACTGGAGGGGCTGGGGGAAGGCATGGTACAAGCTCCCCTACCCCCATCGGGCTCAGCTGTGCACCAGGTTCGGGGCCCTGTCACGTGGCAGTGGGGGGGGGGGCAGCACAAATTTTGCTTTAACACCCTCGCTACACCTCTGGTAGTGTGGCAGCTTTAAAAGGGTATCGAGCCATTAGGTGTGTTTTTATTTTATTGTAGTAATGTACAGGCCCCTAGAGTTTGGGTGAAACGCTTCTGATAAATGCAGTTGAACTGTTTCTATGGTGATTAGCCAGCCTTTGTCTCCTACACAGGTTGTTCCGGGGAGGAAAGGTGGTTTATTCCTGCTGGCAAAGGAGAGCCATTGGGAATGGTTCGGGGTTAGCTCTGCTGCATCCAGGCTGGACCCTAGTGATTTGCAGATTCTGAGTAATGAAGAGGACTGTAGAAGGGAAGTTCCTGTTCTGTTCCTATGCAGCCCCAGACTGCAGGACCAAGCGGTGATACTTGGCAGGTAGCCCACACTGTAGCTGTGATGCAAAGATTCCTAGCCGTGGCCTGGGGGTTCCCTTCTGGGCGATCCGGGTCAGCAGAGGTAGAATGATCTTGATTTACAGGGAGATGTGTATCTCGCAGGTGGTTCTGATTTACCTGCATTAAGCTCTTTGGCGCCGTGGTGCTGAAGATGCTGGTGACTGACCTGACCTGCCACTGAACACGGTCTTCCCCCTCTTTGCCTGGAAGCACCTTGTAGCAGACTAGCCTTGAAAAACAAAGCTGTGTCTTAGGCTTAGAAAATTCAGCCCTCTGCTGGCCAGAAAACTGCATTTCAATTGCAAAACACTTGGTTTTGCAAGCAGACCCACCCCTGGCCAGCTTGGCGAGGTCACTGTTACACTAACCAGCAATTTCTTTGTCTAGTTTCAAGACTTCTCTGTATAATAAGGAAGGCGTCTTATGATCATTGTGACAGTCACGTATAGTAATGCCACTGCGCACTCACCCAAATCCAAGTGCCCTTACTGATACGTGCCCCCCTTTCTAACCAGTCGCTGTGGGGCTGTTCGGAGTTGGGCTCGTGTATCGTGTGTGGGGCCTGCACCCTCGCTTGTGCAAGGTAACAAAAATCCGACTGGGCCTGTTGCATAGAATTGCCTGCCAAAGTTAGCCGGGGTTAGTTCAAACACAGAGCTCTGAGGCCGCTCAAGGACTATGTTGAGGTGACGGGTAAACCAGGACAGTGGGACTTGAAATTAATGAACCAAAAATTGATGTTGGGGATGCCGCCTGTCACTCTCTTTTTGGAGTCCTTAAAGAGATTCCCCGGTGGGGGGAGGGCATGTCAAAACATCACAGATTGAAAGGAATGAGATGCCCCCATAGGATCCACCAGGATGCTGGTGGACCTTGACTGTCTGGCTTCAGAGATGTCTGCCCTAATCAGGCCAGGTAGAGGGAGACCAAGACGACATCCCCACTCCACTGGCTTCAGCTAAACCCCAAACAGCACCTTCCACAAGAGACTTGAGTTCCTGCTGCCATTGCTCCTTCGTGTCCTTTCAGTTCCCCTCATTTTCATCTCTTTCCTGTCTCTCTTTGCCTCTCTCTAGCAAGTGCCTGGCTTAGCTGACTAAAACATCTTGCCCTTTAAAAAACTGCCCTGAGCCTAGGATCAGAAACAGAAGCTAAAAGAAATGCCTCCAACAAATTGGCCCGTTGATGAGTGAGGCTACTAAGACCTTGTTGTGCGTCTGCGCCACCTTGTCTCCAGCAGCCAGACCGCAAGCGGAAGTCAACATCTGAGACACAAGCTGCATGTTCTAGCTCTGCTGTTCTTTCCCATCCCCTTTTCTCTGTGTATTGTATGGAAGCGAGGAATTGATTGGACCTCCCCACCACTCCAGCCTATTTCAATTTCTCTTTTCCTCCTGGGAGACAGTTCCCATCTTTGATACCTCTCAGTAGTGTGCAATCCGTGGGTCGCAAACCCCAAGGGGGCTGTGGATGTCTTCCTGGGGGGATCGCGGTGCTAAGCTCCGGGTGGCCCGGGGCTGGGCTGGGCCCAGCCATTGGCGGCTGTGCAGTGCTGCACTTAGATCTGGCTGGCTGGGGGCTGGGCCTGCCAGTTGGTGACCCCGTGGCGCTGGGGTCATGGTGGAAAAAAGGTTGCGCACCACTATAATACATCATCGGGGGGAGAGGTCTTTACGACAAATCTCCCTGGCTAACCTGAAAGGGATCAAGACCTATTGACAGCCCGACTTAGTACTTCACATTGCAAATGCTTCACATGTTGTTGTGGTTTTTTGGGGGGGGGGTTCGGTCTCTTTCACAAAAGAGACAAATATTTTTAGTTTGCTTGTTGCTGTGGGGCTAAGCAGGCCAAAGTCTCTACTCAAAATCCCAAACCGTGGTTAAGTGTTTAATGTCGTACAGCGACAGAGTCACGGTAACGCTGTTGACTATCTGGACCCACTTCTTCCATCAGCATTCCCGCCCCTTGGGCTGTACTTCAAGGCCTGTGCCAATGTAGCCGCAGAAGTCCTAGGGCGGCAGCATTTGGGACAGTGCGGAGTGCGAGAGGGTCTGCCATTCGGCTGAAAAAGAGGACGTTTGCAGAAGCACTAAGGCCTGTCAGATCAAATGAGTGGCCGATACTGTTTCTTTCTGTTGTGCTCAGTCGTGGTCCCCAAACCAGACAGCCCAACATGCAGCCCTCTGCTTTGTTCCAGTCTCTCGACATCTGTGAGGACACAGTGGTAAATCATTAGGGGACGTGTGTGGGACAGACCTCACTGCCAGTCCATCTGCTTCTGCATGCGCCTGCCACGTGCAGTAAACATCCAGGCGGCCTTAGGGGAGGGAGAGAACTTGGCTCCTGCATTAGGGAGCGGAGCGTGTGGTCATTGGTGTAACCTTTAGATGAACAAATAGGCTTTTCTCCCTTACAGCTGGCAGGGCAGCCGGCTGCGTAGGTGAGTCTGAGTTTAGGCTATGGCTTACCGCCAGCTGTTTATCCTGAGCCTCACACAGCCCCACCCACGTCCTTGAAGCTATCCTGCCTCCTACAAGTCACATGCAAGAATTTTATTTAAACGTTTAAATGTTTCATGTGGCCATGGCATGAGGTTGGACAGCTCTGGGGACTGGCTGTGTAGCCCCAGCTTTGGGAGGGCCCCCATCTCAGCCTGGCGGGCCCCCTTCTTAGGATGACGAACACAGCAAATGTCAGGCTGGATCAGACCCAAGGTCCATCTAACCAGGATCTTGTCTCTGACTGACCAGAGGCAGCTGTTTCAGGAGGGGAAGGGGAAGGATTATGGAATGACATCTTCATAAGAGAGAGGCTGATTTTCAAACAGGGCACTGGGGATCTCTTTTGTGAACATGGTTACATATGGAAACATGAGCTTTTGACAAGCCCTTTTTTTTAATTGAAATCCAGAAGCAGGGATGTGGGAGAGATGAGTATGTTTCTCAAAGTTTTCTTGGGCCACAATCCCCAGGCCAGGTGGAATGGCAGGGAATGAAATCCTGAAACTTCCTTTCCTAGCGGGTTATTTTGAACATAGATTCTGGATGTGAAGAGCTAGCAAGATGCAGGGCATCCGGAAGGTGCATTTCCTCTTATTTAAGTGCCATGGTTTAGAGGGAAACCGCCTGATTTTGTGTGCCTAAAGCACAATCCCAAAAGGTGTTGCCGTTGAGGAATATGTTCCAGCTCAGAAACCTTAACTCTGATCCTGCAGGAGTCCAGGTTTTCACCGACCCTGCTTTTTTGAGGGAGGTGATTGTTCATCACAAGTCTCAAAGGAATTCAAGCTAACCTCAGATCCCCTATCAGCAGGGAGAGGGGGCTGGTGGCGAAAGGCCTGCTGATACTGCTAGTTGTCTTCCCAACGAGATACTGTTCTGGGAATGGAGGCCACAAGATGTGAACGAGGCCTTGAAGGCTGGTAAATCCTGGAGGCGCCCTGGGACGTGCAGTGTCTTGTGGCGAGGATGTTCAGCTGGTGGACTGCTGCCCCGTTACTGCAGCAGCACAGCGCTCAGTTGTGTGACGCTCTCTTGTCTTCCAGCCTGGGGACACAACGAGGCGGGCGGATGGCTTGTGTGCTGGCGTTGGGGCAGCGTCTGGGCCTGGGACCACACCGTCAGTCATTGCAGTTGAAGAAGAGAATGAAATACAACCCCAGGCTGGACAAGCACAGGCCAGTGTCTGCCAGCAGAAAGCAAGGCAGCTCAGACCCTCGGACTTCCATGCCCCTTTGCTGTATCCTGGCACTTGCCTTCGCCCGCCACCAGGCGCTTGCCCCAGGTCCCACGGGTGGTGAGCAGAGAAGGTGATGCAGCCTGTTGTCTGTGGGGGGCTCTGTCATACATAAAGCACCACCAGCACATAGATGACCCAGCTGATGCACACGAACACTCCAAAGAGCAGGCTGAAGAGAACCAGGGACCGGGCTTTTCTGGACGCTAGCTTGGCTTGGATCAGGTCTCCTCTGTTCAGGGCTGCTCGGGTCTAGAGTTGCGGGGGGGAGAGAGTGGACAGTAAGAAGAGGGATACAAGTTCCTTTCACTTCAAAGACAAGAGCTGAGGCCTCCCAAAGGGGGAGCCCCTGTCCCTGTGCACAGCTTTAAGCACATCTGATAAAGAACAAAGGCAGCAGCTGTTACTAATGGAAAGGGAAAGGGATGAAATTTCAGACCATCTAAGGCTCTGACCATGGATCCAGGCAGAAAACAAGCCAGCACTGTCAGAACCCTTCCAAAAAACCCCTTAGTGGGTAAAGAGTGGTGGTTGTCTCCCCAGAAAGCGCAGCAAGGTGCACTGGGCTGTCTTTCAACCACCAGCTGATTAGGCCCTGTCAGTCAGTCACACACACACAGGCTGTACATTGTCTGGCTGTAATGATCCCTGTACAGTTGAATAGGAACCAAGCAGCAAAAGGATGACCCAGCCAGGGTTTGGTTTGGGCTCAGTACATGTAGGGCTCTATATTCTAGAGTGCAATGAGCAAGGGGAATTTTCTGCCCCGGGAGGTACTTGCCGAATCCGTGTTCTTGGGATTTGAGGAAGAAACAGACAGTTTCCTGGGACTCCCTGTATACACGGGTGAGTGGTCACCCGATCTCGAGAGGAAAGGAATTCTTCCAGCCTTCCCACATCCCATGCCTGTGTTGACAGGCCTGGTGGGGTACAGCCGGCCTTTGGGGTGTTAAGCAGAGATTTTTGAGTGTGTCCGTGGAGCTGACAATCAATGTCCCGTGTATCAAGCGGCGCAGGGGAAAGACTCCCCAGCGTGTAACTTGTTGCCTAGCGTCCGGAGTGCTCCTCTCGGGGCTGCCTATTATTAAGCGTAGCCGCTCCCATCCCTAACGAGGAGAATAAATTCCAAGCACAGGGACTCCCACATCCCTCCTCCAAGCAAGTTCAGCCTGCCCAGGCAGCAGAAAGGGCAGGGCCCGTCCTACCTCGTGGGAATAGACCAGCGCGATCACCCCAGTCAATAAGCAGCAGAAGATCGTCACCAGCACCGACTCGACCATGTAATCTTTGGGCGGGCGCCCCCTGTCTGCTGGTGCTGGAAGCCCGCTGACGGGCAGCCCGTTGTACTGCAACACAAAGCAAAGGGCTCTGGTCATTCCTGGGCACATGCGACATGGAGAGGGGGTCCCGCGGCAAGGGCCACCGCCTTGGTACCCCATTGCTGTGGAATGGCGGAAGGTGCAGACGCAGGGCCCGCCCCCCTCTGCGGGATTGCTCCCTATGCTGTTTACTGCCATGTCTACCAGGGCGTTGTCCACACCGGGTTTCAAGGTCTCGCACCTTGGGGCTTCCACTCATCCGTGGCGGGGGGGGGGGGGGCAATTCTGCACCATCAGGAAGCTTTTCCCTTTCTAAGGTATCTGGGGATTCTCAAGCAAGGGCCGGGTACAGACCAGCCCCTTTCCAAGCCCTTCCTGTCTGCTGGCTTCCTCTTCTGACCCTGCGGTGCTGGCACTAGCCTACGAGTCCAGGCAGTCGCTTGGCACGGCACGTGCTCACAGCTGGCCCTGCTTCCTGCTCTGGGATCCTCTGCCTTCTCCTCACCCTCAAGTCCATACACTCATGGAAGGTTGGCCACAGGTAACACAGTCACACCAGGGGAAACAGCAGCCTCGGTGACTAATCTGCAGTACCAATGAGAGAGATGCAGGAAGGGGGCAAACATTGCACTCCAAACTCATGAGACGTGCTACCAGAGATGCATACTAGGGATGTCACTGGGTAGACGACTACATGATTAACCGATAAGCCTGGGCTTATAGGTTCATCCTGTTGTCTACACACATTCCACCCGCCTTTACTGCCTCTGTGTCAGAGGCAGCAATGGGGGGAGCCGGACCCAGTGCCTATAAGGAGCTGGTTTAAAAGTCAGCTCCCTATGAGCACCGGATCCACCTCCCCCTGTCCCCCCACCTCCGTGCTGTTCCTGCTGATGATGGAGAGGCTGGAGCCAATACACACAGGACAGTTTTCAAGCCAGCTCCCTGCGCATGCTACAGGCCCACCTGCCCTTCCCCCCCCCTTCACCCCCTCCCCCCCCCCGCACTGCCTCCTGCAGAGGCATAAAGCCTTAAGAGGCTTAAAACTCGGTTCCGCCTCCCCCCCAGCACCAGCTTTGCAGTGCTGTCTCCCCCCCACCCATGCTAGCAGCGCGGAGTGGCAGGAGATTCCCTGGGAGTGGGGCTGGATCACATTGGCTGCCAGCCCCACACCCAGGGATGGTCGAGTAACCGATAAGATTTCATGTGGCTACACAACTATTCAATGATACACTAGCAAACATCCCGGTTACATACAATAGAGTATGGGAAGGAGCCAGGAGGTACATTCTGCTGCAAAAGTCCTGGCTGGTACATGATGGGCACTTGTCCTGAGATGGCTGGGAAGGGTGGGTACATCATGTGAGCAGCCTTTGGGTCTGGAGGAGAATAGGGTGGAGGATCCCCAGCAAAGCTTGGGTTGGTGACTCCCGAAGTGCACTTGGGTTCTTGTCCTTCCTGGGCGGGGAAGTTGGGCTCAGCGGCAGTGCTGGTGAGTCCAGAAGAAGTGCAGCCCTGCTGCTCCTGCCCTGTCATCCCTCCTCTGCTGTGGTCTGCAGTGGAACCCCAGGCTGGTCCCGTCACGCCTCCCTCCGGGGGTTCGCAGCTCCGCAGTCCCTCCCTGGAGGTGCAGGAGAGGTCGCCTTCCATCTCTGGCCCTTGGAAGAAATTGCAGCAAAGGTTAAAGTGAGTGACAGGCACTTGCTGGTACTGTTGCTTTGAGGAAGTGAAGATTCCCCATTCCCGAGTGCTGAGACAAGCCAGCAATGCCCCTGCAGACAAACGCACATGACGAATGGCCACAGCAGCTCATCCTCCCATTCACACGGAGCCTGTCCCACACCCCTTCCACAGACAGACCCAGCCAAATAAGAGCCAACCCTGAACTGACTCAGGCTGTTTGCAGCCAGCTCTTTTCTCCTGTGCTCCAAGCAGCTACGCTGAGATACTAGGGGGGCTCTGGGTGACCAGAAGCAGCAAGCACCAGAAATCTCATGACATGTTCTCCAGAGGTTTCCAGCTCAGTCCTATTGACACCCCAGGAGAGAGGCTCTTCCAAATCTCGGAACCTCTACAGGCCTGGCTAGACACAAGGATGTCTGCTTTTGTCTAGTATTCATGGGCTAGCCCAAAGCACTAGAATTGCAGCCAACGTGGTGTTTGTGTACCTGTTTCACAGGCCAAGTGATTAGCGAAGACAGGTGGTTATTACAATGCTCTGAATCTCCATGTACTTTACGGTGGAACTGTTTGGCAAGAACAGAAGAACCTCAATATAATGGCACCTCATTCGCTCCTTGACTTGATGTCCCCAAGGATTCGGCTGACATAGAGCTTGATTTCACACCAGATCTGAGTTCGCTGCTTGGTGGCCTAGCATCCTTTTCCCCTCTGCCTGGCTCTGCATACTGGGCAATGTTTGATTTTTGAATAGGGAATAAATCCAGGAACTTTTTTGGAGAGGGGAGAAGAAGGGAGTTGATGAAACAAAAAATTCTGTCTCTTTTGGAGTATTCTGTCCAGTTCTGGGCACCACATTTCAAGAAAAATATGAAGAAACTTGAAGGTCCAAAGAAGAGCAACAAAAATGATGAAAGGTCTAGAAAACATGAGCTAGGAGGGAAGATTGAAAGAATTGGGATTGTTTTGTTTGGAAAGGAGAAGACTGAGCAGAGACATTAGAGCAGTTTTCAAGTATCTAAAAGGGTGTTACAAGGAGGAGGGAGAAAAATAGTTCTCCTTGGCCTCTGAGGTTAGGACAAGAAGCAATGGGCTTAAACTGCAGCAAGGGAGGTTTAGGTTGAACATTAGGAAAAACTTCTTGTCAGGGGCTGTGTCTAGACTAGCCAGTTTTTCCAGAAAATCAGCCACTTTTCCAGAAAAACTTGCCAGCTGTCTACACTGGCCGCTTGAATTTCCGCAAAAGCACTGACTTCCTACTGTAAGAAATCAGTGCTTCTTGCGGAAATACTATGCTGCTCCCATTTAGGCAAAAGTCCTTTTGCGCAAAAGGGCCAGTGTAGACAGCTCAGATTTGTTTTCCGCAAAATAGCCCCGATCGCGAAAATGGCGATCAGGGCTTTTTTGCAGAAAAACGCGTCTAGATTGGCACGGACGCTTTTCTGCAAAAAGTGCTTTTGCAGAAAAGAGTCCGTGCCAATCTAGATGCTCTTTTCCGAAAATGCTTTTAATGGAAAACTTTTCCTTTAAAAGCATTTCTGGAAAATCATGCCAGTCTAGACACAGCCAGGGTGGTTAAACTCTGGAATAAATTGCCTAGGGAGGTTGTGGAATCTCGGTCACTGGAGACATTTAAGAGCAGGTTAGATAGATCATCCCTATAGATATCTAGGCAGTTCCTGTTCCTGCCATGAGAGCAGGAGATTGGACTCGATGACCTCTCGAGGACCCTTCCAGTTCTAGAATTCTATGTTTCTGGGTTTTAGAAACTTATATAAAGGAATAAAGCATGTTGACAGGTGAAATTAAAAGTGAAGCTGGACCCTGATGGGGTTATTTGTGTGTGACAGCACAGAAACTTGCATGACTTTATGGTTCACATACATGTTGGGGTGGTTTGTAATATTACTCGGGGGGAGGAGGGGAAATGCAATTAAAGTACCAAAAATCGAGGATGTCCATAACACTGGACAATGTCAGCTGCCGTTATTCATGTTGTGCATAAATCTCAGCTCATGGTGACTTTTCAAGTCTGCAGAGGCGTAGTTGTGCTGTGCAACGGCAACAGCCACCTTCTCCATGCAGTGAAACCTTTCAGGTGCTGAAGGACTCTATGGACAAAGGCGGCTGGCCTTTGGCTCAGAGGAGCCATAGTGTGTAGCACTGGAGACTTACACACTGTGCTCTCTCCTGCAGTTTGCATTTGGTACTTGATATTTTTTTTCAGATGGACGTAAATTATTGAGCTTAGCATACAACTTAATGGCGAACTGTTTCCATATATAAGCACTTTTAGAAGCTGAATGCACGCTTCAGTTAAATAATTCCCATATCGGCCCCTACTGTGGGCAGGTAAGTTCTTTAGCCTCATTTTATAGGTGGAGACGCTGCTACAGCAAGGCGAGGTAGCTAGTAGGAGGCCACATGGCGAGTCAGTCACATAACTACAATTGGGTGCTCACTGACTGGATTCTGGAAATGGCCTTTCCTCCATTCTAGCCAAAGGGGGTCTGCAGTAATAATGCTCCACCTCTGGAAACCACCAGCTGGGAAAGGAAGTGACCTGACAGAGCAAATCCCTGCTCACCAGCTGCTCTGTCGTGCGCTAGCACTTTGGTTCAAGGTACAATGAGTTGGGTTATTGAATTGTCACTGTGGGCCCAGCTGTGGCTGGTGGCTCCTGACAGTGAAGCTGAGCATGTGTTGCTTAAAACGAGGCCACGTTGTAGAACGGACCTGGGAAGCTGGACTGCTGAGTTCCCTGCTCTGTCATGGACTTTGCTGCGATTCTGTGGGTCTCTAGTGCTCCAGCCTCCAAGATGTTTGAGTCTTGATGCGGCTGGACTGAGTCTCAGCTGGGTGGGGTGACACTGGGCAGGTTGCACCCTCTCTGGGTCTTGGTTTCTCCTGTCTTAAAAGGGGGAAGGCAGGAATAGTCTCTTGGGAGGACCCTGGGGATGGGAAAACACTTCGAGCTCTCTGGCAGACGAGCGCAGTCCGTGTGCAAAATGCCACAATTTGTCTGAATAATCTCCTGGGGGAAAGTCTCCATCAGCGGGAAGCGCCTAGAGTTCCGGCTCCAGTTCCTGGGCTTCCAGACAACATAAGGAGAATTAAGCCAAGCCAGGTGCATACCCCAAGGCTGCTGCCTGCCTCCCTCCCTAGTGGCTGCCAGCACAGCAGAGCAGCCTCCTAACAGGTCGTATTGTGGGGCATAAATTTCCCCTACGGCAGAAGGGCTCGGCTTCCCCTCTCCGCGTGACACGCGGCCACTGGAGCGTGTCTAACCTGAGGCTGCGGCCAGCCAAGGAGAGAGGCCCAGACCCCTCCGAACTGGGCCGCCCCCCCACTGTGAAACCCCAGTCAGGCCTTGGCTC
This sequence comes from Pelodiscus sinensis, assembly GCF_049634645.1. Classification (NCBI taxonomy): domain Eukaryota; kingdom Metazoa; phylum Chordata; order Testudines; family Trionychidae; genus Pelodiscus; species Pelodiscus sinensis. The sequence goes on along the minus strand of NC_134732.1, from coordinate 14,543,249 downwards.
AGCTTCCAGGCTTCAGAGCTGGTTTGTGCTGAAAGGAGGCCCAACCCCAACCCCCCCCCCCCCCCCCCAACGGTTTGCGTCAAAGACTGAAATGAACATTCCTGCCCTGGGGCCTGCGAGTGCCGTGAAATGCCTCGACTCTGACTCCATAAGAAACTTTCCATTCAATATTAAAGCCTTACAGGGCCTAGAGCCGCCCTCCATGGCAGGCAGAATCTTCTGGGCCTTGCCCAATTTCTGTGGCCTGGTCAGGCGGGATCCCACCTGACCAGACCTCTCCGTGCGCACTTGGCTGTCTGGCCAGGGATTGCCAGAGGGATGTCTGCCATAACGTCCCCCCCCCCCCCCCCCCCGCCTTCCTGCGGTTCAGCTACTGTTAACAACGCATGCCGGGCCGATGAGGGAAATGAAGACGAGCTGGAGGGGGTTTGTCTCTGATGGAGAAGGCATGTCAGGGCGGAGCAGGACCTGAGCGTAGGTGCTCCCCTCATTTGGCGTCACTATTACCTAACGGCCAAAAAACATCCATGCTCCTTCTGAGGGCGAAAGTGTCCCAGGTCTGGGTGAGTTCTGCAGTGGCAGGTCAGTTGCCTGAGCACCCGTGGGTGGCCGCTAGGCCTGTTCTATGGTAACTTCTCTCTTTAAATCCTTTGAGAGAAATTACTCCAGGGCTTTTGACTCTCCCCTCTGGAGGAGAAGAGCAACTGCAAATGTAAGCGGGGGAATGGTCCTGCTATTGTGGGGAACATTCCTGGCTTCTATACCACCCCGGTGAAATGGACCAGCGAAAGGATCTGAGTCCCCGCTCCCACTTCCTTTACCGCACGGCCTCCCTGTTCCTGAGGGCTCCCCCTCCACTCTCCTGAGCAGCAGAGCCCTCGAAACCCCAACAAGGCTGGGCCCAGGTTTCCTGGGGCTTAATCCCCGACCTTGTAGTCACTAGGGGTAGGAGTTAGGGTGTCCCCACTCCGAGGTGCTCTCTTCTCACTGGATGCCTTCTTGGCCTAGTGATCACTTCATAAGGTTCAAAGCAAATACAATTTATTAAACATCAACTGATTAAAGAGAAAAGAATAAGAAAAAATGAGACTGGTTAAATGAGAACACACAGCCCTGCTCTGTAGCACGGGGACATCAACACAGAATTCTGCAGAGTGTAAGGACAGTCCACAGTCTCTTCCTTAGAGGCCCCTTAGAGGCCTTGGATGTGCTGCGGGGGGGGGGGGGGGCTGCAGGCTGGACACGCTTGCTCTGACTGTGACCACACAGCCTCAAGCTCTAAGTGGCCAGACCCCTCTCCCAGTCCAGAGCCTCTCCCCACACTTTGCAGTTCCCAGCTGCTCACCACATCCAGCTGCAGGGTGCTGCTTGGCCAGTCTCTAGCTTCTTGCGTTGCTTCTCTGTTCCTTGTGGCTCTCTGAGCACTGCCAGTCTGCTGCTCAACACAGGGTCTGCGCTCCTTGAGCTGTGTGTGTCAAGCTCAGCAGCTGCAAAAACTGCCCCTCAGCACACAGCTTGCACTACTTGGGCTGTGTCCCTGATGGTCTAGTGGTTAGGATCCAGCACTCTCACTGCTGTGGCCTGGGTTCGATTCCCAGTCAGGGAAACCAGCATGCAATTTCATGTGACAGCTGCCTAGGCTCTCTGTTTGCTCAGAGAGAGCCAGAACAATCCCAGCGCACAGGGAGGATGGGGCCTGGCCTCTCCCCTTCCTCACTGGCCTGTCCAACCTGTCAGTCAGGCTGAGCTGGAGTGTTGGCTGCTTTCCATTGTCTCTGGGGTCTGTCAGTCTCATGAACCCTTCCCCTTCTGAAACTGGGAGCTGGCAAACCAAAAAACTCCCACAGAGTTTTAGAAAGGGGTAACAGTCCCCTTACCCAAAGGTAGAACCTCTAAACATTGGGACTATGGATGTGGTGGGCACTTGGGCAGTGGGGCTGGTGACATTAGCCATAGGGCAGCTGGGGGTCCAGCAGCAGCCTGGCCTGGTCTGGCAGCAGCTGTGGGAGAGCCCGGGCCAGGGCTGACGGTATCTGTGGGGCCAGTGGCAGCTGGGGACTAGCAGCCCAAGTGGGCTTTTGGCCTGCTGGGCAGCAGCAGCCAGTCCAGGGTTTGGCAGGGGAGGGGGTGTTGGCAGCTGAGGCCAGGAGGGGAGTCTGGTGGTGGGGGGCAGAGTTGACCTCCTTGGTCCAGCAAAATTTGTTGTTCAGTACCAGTCAGGTCCCGAGGATGCTGGACCAGGGAGGTCCAATCTGTACCACCCAGCCCTTCAACACTGGTTTATATTGCTAGCTTTCCCCTTCCTCCAGACCCCTGTGAGTTCAGGCAGCAAGGATTCTCCTTCCTACACCAGGACACCAAAACACGGAGACCACATGACTTGCCCCAGGTCAGTGCTTGTGTCCAGACTCCCTCTCAGGAGTCAGTGCGTCTCTGGACCTAGAGCTGTGTGAAAAGGCGGGAGAGCGGGGTGTTCACAGGTAGGTCCAAAAAATCAGAGGAAAAAATCATTTGGGGTCACCCTGAAAGCGAAATTTTGCAGTTTGGCAAATCAAGAAGTAAATAAATAAATGTAGCTTAGTTGGTGACAAGCTAAATGTTGTATTTCCATTTTCATCTACCCCCCCTCCCTCTTTAAATGCAAGAAGCAAAGGTCATTTTGAAGAGGAGAGGGTTCAAATCGAAAAGTCAAAACGTTTTGTTTAAAAAATGACCAAACAAAAGGCTTAGACTTTTTTTCGAAAAAACTCCAGCTACAAGCATTTGCCAATGTGACGTGTTTGTGTACCGGCATCTATCCGTCACCCCCCAGGGGAAAAAAGTTACACTTGAGAATTTTGCTCATCCTGTATGTGCCCTCTAAGACATGTGCATCTCTCATGCAACCCCCAGCTGAAAGTAGGTTAACTCTTGGACAGCCCTGCAGGGAGAGACTGTATCCTCAACCTGCACATACCTTCCAGCTGCAGTGTGATCCTGCCATTGGGGTGTTGCTGGGCCTGCCTCTCGGCATCTGGACTTGATATCAGGGTTCAGTGCCAGCACGTAGATTGCTCAGGACTAGGGCTCACCCTGGGTGGGTTTCACACGTTCCCTTTCCAAATCCAGTGCAATTCAGGGGTTTTCTAGGAAAGCAGCAGGAATCCAGCCCAAACCAACCTGTGCTTGATGCTGCAGCTTCATGAGGCTCCATGCAGGAGTGGGGGAGGGACGGGATAGGGGAAGAATCTGAGTTGCTCTCTCTGTCTAGTATCACTTCTTGGGGCAGAATTTCCTCCTGGAAATGAAGGATTGGATTTTGGCTACAGTTCCTGAAGGAGGGGAATGCCTGCATGCTATTTGTGATCACCTCTGTCCAAGGACAGGCGTATGAAGTATAAATACCCAGATTCCATGTCTCTGGTTTCTTCTGCTAGGAAACTCACTGGCCAGGCCTTGAAATCTGCTGCCACTTGACAGAGTGAGAATTCACTCCCGCTCTTTGGTGACTGGGAGCTGCCAGCCACATAGAAACTCTCAAACACATGCAGGCAAGCTTTCTCCTCTCCCACAAAACACTGTGCAATGCTTTGCGTAGCAGAAACGAGCTCCGGCAGCTGGTGCCCGTTTCTAACACGCTACTCCCCAGAGGGGTTTCTCTTTACGTGAACCAATAATGGTAAGAGTCACATGCTCTGAGCCCCATCTGGCAACCTGGAATTCCTGAGTTTTAATCCTGGTTTTGACACTGACTTGCCCTGTGCCCTGGAGTCAGTCACCCAACCCTGTGCCTCAGTTTCCCATCTGTGGCATGGAGATGCTAGTGTTTACTTGGCTCACAGATAGACCCTATAACTCTTGATAGACCCTAATTTGACTGCTAGAAACTGCATAGACTCCAGAGGTCTCCCTTCGCCAGACACAACCTAATTCAGTTAGATTGGCCCTTATAGTGCTCGACCCAAAAGAAAGGAACGTTCACGTTACCTGAATTAATGGACGTGCCTCTCTCGTCTTACTTGGTTTCACTCCAGACCATGCTGTGGTGCGTCCCAAAGCCAATGAAGATTCCCTGCCAGTGGGATCAGCTGTTCCCTGGAAGTTCTCCTGAGCTATCTACACTCGTGGGCTAGAGTGAGGATCCTCTGCCTGCATTTCTCCTGGGCGTGACTGTCCTGTGAACTAAGTCCCGGCCTCTTTCCTTGCTTGCATTCGGTTTCCTGAAGCTGTGCTGAGCTTTATTAATAATTGACGAGCTTGTTTGCAGACGACTGTGTACACAAGGGCAGCATAGCTCCCGTGCCATGGCGTTCCCAGCCAGGCTAGGCTGTACCAGTATCTCCCTGCTCCTGGGGGCGGGGCGGAGGTGGGGGGGAAGGATGAAGGCCAGACTTCAGCACTGAGACCAGACTTCCCTATCTACCCTGGCAGAGGGAGCATAAGCCTGTCAGAGCCTGCTCCAGATAAGGGGATACAATAGAGGGGGAGGGACACCCCCCCAAACAGGCCACAAAGCCCTTTGAACTGTAAATACCTATTGGAGCCAAATCACATTAAATAACTGGCACTGGGAGGCAGGGCTGCTGTTTTGGCTTTTAGACCTGGACTGGGCTGAGGTGGCTGCCGGGACAAGTGGAAGGAGGATTCTGCCTGAGAGAGCTTCTCCCCCACTATGGACAAAGGAATTCCCTTCCATCGGCCCCTTGCATGAGTGTGAAATGTTCCTGGGAAAGGGGCTTTTTACGCAACGCCGGTCCCCGTCGGGGCAGGCCAGTCTCTTCCTCTTCACAAAGCAAATTGGTGGACGAGAACATTGGGGAGCAACACACAATCCTGGGGCTGGAGGAGACCTCAGGAGGTCACTGGGTCCAGCCCCCTGCCCAAAGCAGGACCAACCCAACTAAACCATCCCAGCCAGGGCTTTGTCAAGATGGGACTTAAAAACCTCTAGGGATGGAGATTCCACCACCTCCTGAGGGAACCCATCCCAGTGCTTCACCACCCTCCTAGGGAAATAGTTTTTCCTAATATCTAACCTAGACCTCCCCCACTGCACATTAAGACCATTGCTCCTTGTTGTGCCATCCGACACTACTGAGAACAGCTTCTCACCATCTTCTTTGGAACCCCCCTTCAGGAAGTTGAAGGCTGCTCTCAAATCCCCCCTCACTCCTCTCTTCTGCAGACTAAATAAAACCATATCCCTCAGCCTCTCCTAACCTGGGCTGCAGCTGTTTCTGGGGTGGAACGCTGTCGCTCTGTTTTAACAAAACACAGCAATGCTACACGTCAGGCAGTTGTGGCTGAGCTGGCACAGGTAGACACTGATGGGGAGAGGGGCTGCATAGGAAAAGTGCCTCTCCCAAGCCCAGACAAGCAGAGATGCTTTGAATATTTTCACGTGAAAGGCATTTTGTCACTAATGGCTTTTCTTTGTTACAAATATTTTTTTGTGAAAAGTTGCCAGTGTTGATTCCTCTCCCCCCCCCCCCCCCCACACACAAAGATGTCACGCTTTGGTCCCCAGCACGTCATCCATTAAAACAGCTATTGGCATTTTACCGGCACCTGGGATTCTCTAAAGCATCTGTGCCATTGTCAGTGAAAGTGTTGCAGAGAGCACAACTTGGAAAATTGTAAAGGGGGAGGGAGACCCAAACTGGATCTGTTTCAAGCCCTTTCTTGGGCTGCAGTCATAATATCACCTCCCCGAGGGGGACAGATGGCTACAGGCCTGGTCGCCACACAGTTTTGTGCCAGTATAACTGTGCTGGTTAGGGGTGTGATTCGGGAGGGGTGTAGTTAGACCAGTACGGGCTCTAGTGTGGAAAGCCATACAATGTGGGCAAGGAGCCAAGCTCTCAGGAATCCAAGGCTGTGTTTACACTAGGAGCTTATTGCCCATATATGAATACTGTTACGTTACACCAGCAAAACCCTCCTGGCTGGACACAGCGATGCCAGCAGAGCTGCACTTGGCATTAGTGAAACCATAAAACAGAGCAGTTTTGTTAGCGTAACTGTGTCTGCATCCCACACTTCTGTCAGCTCAGCTGTGCCAGTCAGGGGTCACACCTCCTCCTGCCCCTGAGGGGCATTCCAGCAGACGGCTGCCCTTTGCCTCCCCCAGTCTGCTCTGCTGGGTGGCTATTTCTGCTGCTCTACCTGAGCTGTGGCATGACACAGTCGCAGTGCTGGCTTCTGGCTGTAGCGCTTTCTTCTGCGACTCATTAACTCCAAATGAGGGTTCTTCTTTAGCAATGGTCTGTTTGGAACTAGGACAGGCCAGGAAGATAGCCCAGGTACCTGTGTCAGGTGTGATTGGGTCTGACTGAAAACCACATTCCTTTCCCTGTTCCCAATGCTTCTTATCCGCCTGTACTTGTTGCTGGCTTTGTCTTTGGTGCAATTAGCCTTAAATCTCTCCTCCTTGCCTCTTCCAACGCTTCCCTTTGCCTGTCTGCACTGCCACCCTGCTATCTCCTGGGCCAACCTGAAACTATAGTTACAGAGAGGTGTTGAAGTAGGGGCAGGACCAGCATATCTGAAAGGGCTGAAAATCAGGAACAAGGCCTGAGGATGTGGGAGTGCGAGATGGGCTGGCGCCGCAACTTCCACGGATAGTGGAATGTAGGTTCATTTTTCCAGTCACCATCTGAGTGCAGCTGATTCCCTTACTCTGATTATTTCTTAATCAGCTCTTCAGAAATTGAGTTCTATGAGCTCTTGATTGTCACTGCGACAGTCAGGGCTGAGTCAGTCGCTGGTACTTGCCACATGAGTCAATTGTGTCCAAGACGCCCTTGGCTTGCTGACAGCTAACCTGGTTTGCTCATTGGACAGCTTATCAGGCAGTCACTAGATAGTGATGAGCTATGACACGGGCTTATCCGGGGACAGAACTGCCATGTAACAGGGGGAACACGTCCCTTCCTGTGTAATGTGAATAGGTCAAGCTGAAGGTGATGTGCAGTATGAAACTTCTCTCTCCACCTTCTGAAAAATAGAGACCTCATGTAATCCTGATGCAGAGCCCCAGGAGTTAGGATCCCAGATACAAAGACACCGCGAAATCGCATTGCTTGGTTGGCAAAGGTCTTTTATTAGACTAGAATATATACATGAAAGAAGATTTCCGTGTCAGCCTCTATAAAAACTTGTGGCTGTTTCTTTATTGCTGTAGTTGCAAAAGGAGCCAGTGTCTGATGCGACGGAGGAGTAGCCTTTTTTCCTGACTTCCTCAGACTGGAGACCCGGGAAATGCAGCGCCCTTTTGTTCTGGTCAGACAAGCAAAGAGCTCTACAGTTATCAGTTAAATTGTCTGTGGTAATTTCAGGACAATTAAAACAATTTCCCAGCTAAGCGAAAACTTCAGCAAAATTTACCTTATGTCGGGTTTGAAATCTCTGCTTTCCTATTGATCCCATTGGTAGACTGTGTCCCATATTATCCCTGTTCCTGGATCGTTAACTTTTTTCTCTGGGAGTAAATTGTTTAATGATTACCTCAGACACATTTTTAAAGTTTGACTGAGTTATTTCCTTTGTAGTGATTGAAGTAGGTGCTCTGCCAGGCACCTGTCTCCAGTTTGTGTGACAAAGGTTGTAGTGAGCAATATAGACATTGATCCTGACTTTCCTATCAGGGTTTTCCAACCATTAACACTAACTAACTAGCACTAACACTGAGGGCAGAACTGTGTTTATTATGCTGCAATTTCTTTTTAAATTTCTCATGGTTCTGAGTTGCTTTCTTGCCTTGCCCACCCCAATTTGTTCATATAATTGGTAGTTTTTGCTGTACTGTCCCTTTTGTGGCACTTCTCATATGTAAATGTGGTGCATTCTTGAACCTGTCCTTTCTGGGTCTCTGTGTGATGTAGTTGTTCCATTACGTAGTAAAAAAAATGACCAGCATGGAAAGAAATATTTATCTAGCCTAAAAGAGTCCTTCTGAGTTTTCAGGACTTTGATTTTATATGGCAAACTGACTATTTTTTTGCCTTCTCCATCTACCAAATGTACAAACGCATATGATCTTGTCTGAAAATTCCTCCCAAGACTGCTCTGTTTGCCATCTCTTTTGTTTCCTGATACTGATTTCCATACGGTCTGTTGTCTGTTTCTACTATGTAGACAGCACAAATGCATTGTACAGAACCCGTTAATACTGGTATGACCACCTACATAATGTGGGCCAGAGAATTTCACCAGTTGATGCTTGCATCGAGCTTGTAACTTCTGAGTGAGTAAGGTCTCAATGTAAAGACTTCAAGTAACAAAGAATCCACCACAATCCATGGCTGCCCCAGGGCTTAATTACCTTCACTCTTCACTGCTTGTACCTTATTTCTAGTCTTGAGTTTTTCTTGCTTCTGGCCATTGGATCTTCCTATGCCTGTGTGTGCTAAATTACTGAGGTCTCTACTATCAAAAATCATTATAAAACTTACTCAAGAGTATTACAATTTTCATATCTACAGTAGTTGGAGGGGGCAGCAGGAAACTCAAGGATCGATTAATCCCCATCCAAACTGTTAGGGATATATTGCAGGCTTTTGGAGCGAGAATGGCCGTTCATGCACAAAAGCTTGAGGAGCATTTACACTGCGCGTGCATTCTTTAACAAGTAAATTTACAGTAAAGCGTCAGAAAAGAGGGCTGCTTGCACAAGAGTTATTCCTCTCCCCACGAGGAATAAGCCCTCTTGCGCAAGAAGGCAGAGTGGACGGGCAACAGGGGTTTCTTGCACAAGAAACCCCTATGGTTAAAATGGCCATCAGAGCTTTCGTGCGGGAGGGAGCATCCACACTACTATGGATGCTCTTGTGCAAAAGCACATCTCTTGAGCAAAAGCACATGGCAGGGTGGACACCCTCTTGCACAAGAATTCTTGCGCAAAACAGTTCTTGTGCAAGAAGCCTGCAGTGTGGATGTAGCCTTAATGTTTAAGGTTTATCTGCTCAGTGAAGCAGGAATGGAATATAGAGTTCACAAATCTTGGTTACCTGTTTAAATCTGCCCTGTGTCTCTAATGATCAAAAGTAGACACCCTCTGCCAGATGTCTGATCTTTGAATGTTGAAGGGTCTTGACCGTTTTCCTAGTAAGTTAAAAAAAATAGCAAATCCATTGGCACTGTCAGCCCCTGGAGTGGAAGCCTCAGCAAAGAAGGTAGCACCTGCAAGGACTATGGAGAGTGTCCCTCTAAATTCCACCCATGCTACACCTGCTCTAGGGGAAAGAGGCCTTTAGTCTCTAGCATTGTCAAGGTGATATCCAGCAGCAGCTCTGTTCTCAGATAAGGCCTGATCCAAAGCCCACTGAAATTAACGGGAGTTTTTCAATTGACTTGAGTGGGCTGTGGATAAAAGCGTAGAGAAAAACAACAAAAAAGGGAGAAATTGAACAACAAGCATCATCCATGACTCCATTTCCCACACAGCTACAAGCCAGTGCAGCTGCTACGAACAATTACAAGCATCAGTGAGCCAGTAACTTTAATTTTCAGCGCATGAGGGTGTGTATAAAACAGGAGGGGAGAGGCTGGAGCACTTTACAAAGAAAATTACTAGAATTAGAAATTGAAAGCCTGTCTCCTTGGCTGCGGGCTGCCATGAACCTGCCCCCCCGGGGGGCTACTTGGCCACCTTTTACCCACGTCCATGCTTTTAAAACAAAACAAGATGTTAATTCTCTCTAGTTTAACTGTTTGGCAGCAAACAGGTGAGCTGAAAGCTCTGTTTGGCCTTTGCAAAGTGCTTCTGAAATGGGCAGCTGGACTGAATGGAAGAGGAAGCTGCCAGCTTCTCTTTTAGTCAATGTGACGGAGGCTGCAACCAGGGACTCTGGCCGGTGCATCTTGCTGTCACTTCCCCCTGCCGCTATCCCAGGGATTGTTGCTGCAGATGTAATTCACACGCCTGTACAGCATTGCTGCGCCCCCTTTGTGTCCACTTGTGGCCTGGTGGTTTAAGATTTTATGAAAGGGGCAGTTTCCATCTTTAAAAAAAAAACCATTTCCAGGGCCCTTCCCAGCCAGGTGCAGCCCTGCCCCCTGTTAAAATCCCCCCACCCCTAAGTGTCGCTCTCTCTCTCTCTCCCCTTTCACACCCCTGTCCAGCTAGTCTCTTGCCACAGAAGCTGCAGCGCAGACTGCGCAGGCTCGGAACACTCCAGACGTAAGGACTACAGCTCCCAGCCTGCCTCACGGCGGAGCTCTCGGCCCTCAGCGCAGTGACTGCTGGGAGTTGTAGTTCCCCCCCCTCCCACCCTCCCGGCGCAGTGGCGAGCCATGGCCTCGGCAGGCAGCAGCCTTGGCGGGGGGGAGGCCGAGCGACCGCACCCGAGGCCCTTCCTGATCGGGGTGAGCGGAGGCACCGCCAGCGGCAAGGTAGGAGCCTCCCCTCCCCCGCTGGACCCGGAGCTGGGCAGGAACGGCCCCGCTTAGTGTGCAGCCTGCTGGCCGCCCATGGGTGAGATGAGTCTGGCCGGTCTCAGCTCAGCCAAGGCACCTGCGGGCTGTTGGGGGGGGGGGGTGGGGGCACGGGTCCGAGCACTGCCAAGGTGCTTGGCCTCCCCCACAGGGCTCCGTGAGTAAACCCCACCCCCAGAATAGCCGGGGTGCTTCCTCCCCAGCCATGTGGATGCCCCAGCTAGGTGCTGGGAACATCTCTGGTGATTAAGGCCCCTGAGTGGTGTTTTTGGTAGACTCCCTATGGAGCCCCACATCCATTTTGCAGCGGGGGGGGAGGGGGGGGAGGGGAGGTGTCCCTGTTTAGGGATAAAGTTACCTGCTGTCATGATTTTGTGGGGGAGGCACATCAGGTTTCAGTGCCATGCATGTGTCGTCATCTAATTCCCAGCCTTCCTAGGGGATGGCATTTGTGCATTCTAGTCTCTGGTTGAGTACAGATCAGTCGCTAGCGGCAGCAGCAGGAAGCCAAGGACCCTTGACATCTAGCCCCAAGCAACACCCTCACAATTTGTGTGGCTTTGGGCACCCACACCCCCCATCTGCTGGGCACCTGACTTGACATTTCCTCCAAAGGATCAGCAGCATTATTATTTCAGCCCAGAATAGCACCCCATTTCCCTTCCCCATCTGGCCAGTACAAACTGCTTAAGTGCATGGGCTCAAACACTTGTGGAAAAATAGGAGACAAAGACAGACCAAAAATGAGACATGAGGAAAGGGGGGGCTTGAAAGGAGACAGGCTTCAGCAGGATTTTTCCTCTCTTGGGTGAGGAAACATTTCAGATGTCAGTGATGTATCAAGATAAAAGTGAGAAAAATGCTAAGCCTGGTGGTAAACAGGGATACCTAATGAAGGGCAGAGCTCATAGCACACCCAGGAAACACCTCCTGAAGTGGGCCTTAGAGATTCATAGAACCACAGAGCTGGAAGAAACCTCAGAAGGCCATCAAGTCCAGCCCCCTGCTCACGGCAGGAGCAATCCCAATTAAATCAACCCAGTCAGAACTTTGTCAAGCCGAGACTTAAACACCTCTAGCGATGGAGACTCCACTACTTCCCTAGGTAACCCATCCCAGTGTTTCACCACCCTCCTAGTAAAATAGTTTTTCCTCAGAATGAACCTCCCACCCAGCCATTTATCTGATTGTATGTATTTTGCACTAACCTTGGGGGAGATGGGGAGGGGGAGGGAGAAGGATGGTTTCTGTAGAGATTTACCTAACAGGGGATGGAGAAGGAACCTGCACTTTGCCCTCAGCGCAAATATTGACTCAATTCAACTCCAAAGATGACCCCACTTTGATCTAGGGAGATGAATGTGGGTGAGGAAAAGCGAGTGTTTTGTTTGGCCTCTGTGGGTATGTCTACACTGCCTCTGGGAGCAACCTCCCAGCCATGCTGGACAGACCATGGTGACTGAGGCTAGCTGCCTTGGTCCAATCCCCTGGTCTGAGCTCAGGTCACTAGCTTGAGCTGCCATGTCCACAACACTCCTATTGGCACAATAGCCTGAACAGACCTAGCATGAATTTGTCACCCTAGGCTGAGAGGCTTGCTCCCAGCTGCAGTTCAGCCAATACCCTGTGCATTACACCCACTCTCTGACAGGGTGTTTTAATTAGGGATGAGAACAGGTTGGCAGGTGATGCTTATCAGCTAATGGTTAGCCAGGTCGTTGGGAGCAGCCCCCTGCCAGCAGAACATTGCTCCAGCCGTGCCAGGCCCCCACACGGCCCAGGAAGCCAGCCCTGTGCAGCTGGCACCAGGAGCCAGTCCTACACACACTGGGGGATGCTCCAGGCGGGCTGGAGCAGTACCTACCAGGGATCCTGCTTAGTTAAGCAGCTGGTTAACTGATTAATTGCGATTTTACATCCCTAGTTTTAATTGGGTCAAGATCCAGTTATAATGCTCTGTTCAATGTATACAACCGATTCCAGTTTCTTTTCTTTGTTGAGCTGGAAGAACACGCTTTCTGCGAAGTAAGTTGCCAAGGAGGGAATGTCACCCCTAATGGAGAGGCAGAATGGTTGGCAAAGGGGCCTTGGAAGCTAAAAACAACCATCTTGTGGACAGGTTTCTGAAACATTGGCTCAGTGTGCAGCAGCAGTCAAAAATGCCCGGCGGCTGTTAGGAACCACATGGAAAGGGCGATGTAGTAAGAGAGAAGCGATCACATTGCCACTGTACAAATCTGAGGTATACCTTGACTACTGTGTGCAGTTCTGGCTTCCTCATCTTAAAAAACATATTTTAGACCTGGAAAAAAATACAAAAAAAGGCAACAAAACGATTAGGGATATGGCACAGCGTCCATACCAGGAGAGATTTAAAAACTGAGGATATGTAGAGATCTAATAAATCATGAATGGTGGGGAGAAAGTGACTCGAGCAGTGTTAAGAACTTTGTATGAGAGGAAGCAGGAGCTATTTAAAGAAACCAGTAGGTAGCTGGTTTAAAACATAAGGAAGTACTTCACACACTGCACAATCCCTGGAACTCATTGCCAGGGGCTAGTGTACAAGACAAAAGCATAATTGGATTAAAAAATTATTTAATTCATGGAGGGTAGGTTCATCAATGACCATTAGTTCAAATGGTCAGGGACACACCCTCTGGCTCTGGCCGTCCCTAAACCTCTCCCTGCTAGGCTGAGATTGGACAACTAGGGATGAATCACTGCTTTGTTTGTTCAACATTTCTGAAACATCTGGCACTGGTCATTGTCAGAAGACAAGCTACTGCACTAGAGGGCCCATTGGTCTCACACACACAATAGCGAATCTTATGTTCTTAAGTTAAACCTTGGCTCTAGTCCATGTTCTGTTGCTGGTTTATGTGACTGGTTACTTAAGTGCTCTTTGCCTCAGGTTTTCAATTTGTAAAATGGGAACGTCTCTCACATCTCCCCAACTCTCAGGTAGGCAAGTGTTTGTAAAGCATTTCTGCAGAGAAGGCTCCATTACAAAATAGCATTGTAACGTGGAATACTATAGTGATAGGTAACAGATACTATAGCAGAACTGAAATTGAGCTTTCCCAGCAGTGACAGGGTTGGAATTAGATCTGTGAACAGACCCTTCTTTGAGCTGGCTCTGTTCACCCAAAACTATCCCTCAGGTGCTCAGTCCCACTCCATAATCTCTATGCAGCCATTCTTCTGCCCCATGTTCCTGACTGCTCCTTGAGGCAGACAGTATTCACAGTTCCCCATTTTAAAGCTCACTAAAGCCAGGGGTAAGGTTGAATTAGGCAGAGAGGAAATATAATGAAGTGCTTAATACAGGACTGTTCTCTCCCTGGCTTTGACTTGTGTTGGGAGAAGGGGGCTGCCTTGTTTTGTCAACTGTTACAATAAGGCTAGTTTTTATCCACCACCTCCCTTCACTGCTGTGAAGTTGAATGTTGGTGAAGCCCTGGGGGAAGATGCTGCAGATGGCTGTTATTTGTGACTGCTTGTTGTTCGTCAGTCCACAGTATGTGAGAAGATCATGGAGCTCCTGGGGCAAAATGAAGTGGATCATCACCAACGAAAGCTCATCATTCTGAGCCAGGATAGGTTCTACAAGGTCCTCACTGCAGACCAGAAAGCCAAGGCATTGAAGGGACAGTATAACTTTGATCACCCAGGTAAAGCTTTAAAAATCCTCCCATCTCACTTAATCTGTGCCGTCAGGGAACAGTGTGTATGAGGAAGGACTTTGATGGGAGATGGTCATGGAAGAAGGGCAAGAGCTGAGATACGTATCAAAGTTCCTGATTGTAGAACACCATAGAGAATGTGGTGCTTTCCATGGAAATAAAAAGATTGGTCCCTGCCTCTGCAGACCTTATTCTCACTAGCCATCTCCTTCTGTTCTACCATAGCTCTATGATGTGTACTGATATCAGAGTGCTGTTTGGAGGAGTGTCTTTGCAATGCGGTGCTTCCCAGAGGCTATTGAGAAACATTTAGGAGAGCACCAATTCGAAAGGAAAACATTTCTTCTGGGCACCTTAGTTTAAGAGCCAGTAGAAGCTGGATGCTTCATTTAAGCATACTGAGAAGTCTCCTGTTCCTGTAGGAAATCTCGCTATTCCTAAGGGGTGACCTTTCTGAAGCTCCAACGAGAAGTTGTGCGCATAGCACAGCATTTGGACTTAAAAGATACAGGGCCTCAACCTAGCTTTACTACTGCCTTTCTGGGTTGACTACAGAGCAAGTCAATACTCTTTATAATTATTACTGTAGCACCTAGCAGCTCCAGTCAGGGTGCGACTACACAGCAGGGCTACGCAAATTGAGCTATGTCAATTGCATAGCTTAAGTCAAAATAGCTTACTTTGAAATTGGGAGCATCTACAAAGCACTTATTTCAAAATAGAACATTCTTCCTTCGACTTCCCTTATTCCTCATACAGTGAGGTTTACAGGAGTCAGAGTAAGAAGGCCCCCAGCTCAACAGTATTTCGACATCATTTCGAAATACTTGCCTGCTGTGTAGATGTAGACTTATTTCAAAATAAAACTAGTTATTTCAAAAGAATGTTGCTATATAGGCATGCCCTCAGGGACCTGTAGCCCACTGTACAGGATAAACATGGAGTAGATAGTCGTTGTCACAATGAGTTTACATGCTTTGATCATTTGTAAAAAAGACATAAGACTGACCTTGTTCATGGTTACATTACTGTATCTAAAAGGCTTTAAACATGCAAAATGGAAAGTACTGAACACCCCTCACTGGGTATCTGAGTTCCTGTATTTCAGCCTCACCTAAGTGACAGACAGGAAGAACTGCAGTGGCAGGTAGTAGGGAAGAAACAAAAAAAATTAATTTCCAACCCAGCTCTTAGAAAAACCACAGTATCCTCATGTTGTGATTGGTGCTTATGTTGTTGCTGGAGTGAGATGCCCAATACTTTACAGTGGAAGTTAGCCTAATGTAAGTCTGCAGAACATTACTCACATGATACTTAGTCACTTCCTGGTTTCCAGCTGCTAAAGTTCCTTTTAAAAAAGTTAAAAATTCATGAAATACTTTCCCTACTATATTTTTTGTATAAGCAACAGCTGTCCTTGCCCCAAGGTTGTAACATGATTGCAAATCGGAGACATTCCCTGCAGTCCATGCTGGGCAAAAGTAGAAAAACACCTGCTCTAGGTTAAGAAGGTTCACTCTTTAAAAAGACTGGACAAATATATAAGGCTTTCTACCTTGTAATTCTGTTTTGATGTGTTAATTTAACATGTTTTGAACTGACTAGAAATAAAATACCAAAAATACAAGATTTAGCTTTTCTAGATCCTTTACTCCGCTGGCTGTAGCTGCCATGTCCATCTGTCAACTACCAAGCAGTCTTGATTGTAGTTTTCTTGTCTGTTCGTATTCTTCATTTCTGTGTACCTAAGGTATCTTTTACAAAAATGTCCTCATCTTTGTATCTGGATGCAGTGATTACAATATATTTGGGGTGATGCTGAAGTTTTCCTTTAATAAATATTACTTAGAGTGTGGGTTGTTGTAGATAGAAAGAATAAATCAGGAATCCTCCTCTGGTAACGTCACCCAGAGGAATGCTGATAGACTTAAATTGTTCAGTACCAGAAAAGACTCGCAGAATTTTGGCTCTAACACTTCCTGGGTCTTGTCTCTATTTTATTTCTTCATTTTGCAGGTGCTTTTGATAATGATCTGATGCACACAACCCTGAAAAATATTGTGGAAGGAAAAACTGTAGAGGTGCCGACTTACGATTTTGTAACTCATTCCAGGTAAGTCTCAGTTCTTAACATTTTTCACATGGTGCTAGGCAGAGTTAGTGTGAGCTGTCATCTCTCTGCCCCATCCTCGCTGAGCATATGAATTTTGCAGCAGGATGCTGGAGGGAGCAAAAAAGTGGGACTGGGTGAGCTATGTTAAATGGAATGAAACAGAACTACACATTAGCGCTCAGTGTTGAAAGCCACTTTGCAATTTGAAACGTGGTCCAACTAATGTTCCACGTACCTTTTCCCTTTGCCAGGTTGGCAGAGACAACAGTGGTCTATCCTGCAGATGTGGTTCTTTTTGAGGGGATCCTGGTGTTCTATAACCAAGACATTCGGGACATGTTCCATCTCCGACTTTTTGTTGACACAGACTCTGATGTTCGTCTGTCCCGCAGAGGTAATATCCTGGGCTTCTGTTCCATTAGCAGCCACCTGCTTGCCTTGTGGTGGTCTCCAGCTATACAATAAAACTCACTGCCCCTTGTTTTTCCTTCTACCCCAGTTCTTCGAGATATGAAGCGTGGAAGGGACCTAGAGCAGATCCTGACTCAATACACAACCTTCGTCAAACCCGCCTTTGAGGAGTTCTGTTTGCCGGTACCAAGCTTTCCATTATCTAAACAGACACATGTTTTAAGGGTCTGGAGAAGTAGGGGAAGCTAAGTGATGCTTATTCATACTAGAGCTGGAGAAGTGGAACTAGGGACCTATGATATAAATCACTCAAATCATAGCTGCTTGAAATTAAAAGTAATCTTTAGTGAAGATCCTATTGTTTAGAATTAATCTTTGCATTGTATTTAGAATAAAATTCCCAGTAATTTAATCCAAGACAGTTAGCCATTGTTAGTCCTAGAAAGTAAAAAAAAACCAAAAACACCAACCAAACAACAAAAACTATTAAGCCATCAGGGTTGTCTTCTTTTCATTGTAGAGAAAACAAGTGTAGCTGAGTTTGGCTCAGATGTGATGTCCTACCCAGCATGCTATCCTTTGTAGTGTTGTAACCTTCCCAAAGCGTAGCCACTGTTCGTAACACAGGGCTATACCGGCTGTCTCAATGAGAACAATTTAAGAAGTGGTTCACAGAAGGTTTTGAAGCAAAATCATGTCTGTTGCACATGGGATGTCTTCTTGAGCCATGTGCAATCTCTCCTTGCTTCTCATCTGAGTTACCCTGTCAAAGACATATAATGGTTGTTACCCGCTGCTTGTAAAGCATCCTGGAAATTTACAGTGCTATATGAATGATTTCTTCTCTCACTGATTACTGCCATGGATATTCTGGTTGTCACACCCCCAACCTTTCATTTATGTATTAGTGTCAGTTGACTTAGAACACTGCAGTATGACCTAGAGAAGGGGTTGGCAATCTTTTCAAACCAAAGAGCCAAACTTCATCAAAATTCAGAACAAGCGGTCAACAAAGAGCCATATAAGAATGCCCATTTGATGACTGAAGATATTCAACTTAATATTATTGATAATTGACATGATGATTAGCAATAGTGTAAATGAAACGTACTCACACACAGACTATTTAATGGGACTTCTGCTGCATCTTTTTGCACATTTCTTTGAAGTTTACATCATAACTGGTCAAATTCAGGTTCATGCAGGCATTCATGCTACATGAGTAATTATGCATTTTTAAAATTTTGAATTTTTCATTTTAATTTAAAAAGTAGCATGGATTTTGGGAATGGCAAAAGAGCCATATTTGTTCCATACTGAGCCGTATCTGGCCCAAGAGCCAGAGGTTGCAGCCCCCTGATCTAGGGTCTACACTGCTCCCCTTCCTTCCTGTGTGTAATTGTACAGGAGAGGAGGTGGCTGCCAGTTTGGGTGACCATATACATACATTTAGCTTGTGAATGCTTTTAGTGCTTTAAGAATACAAAAGCTTTTTTTTTTTTTTAAACTTTGATCTAGGGGGAGGTCTGAGTTGGTCTTTGCCTCCTGCAAGTGTTGTAGCAAGATCAGCATCTCTATGAGGGAACTGCCTTTTTATAAAAAGCAGAGGACTTGAAAGGATCAGAGACAGGTAGCAATTTAGCACACACACAAATATTACAAACAGAATTGGTTTTAATCAGAATGCCACCAGCTAACTGGATTTACCTGCTCTTGTAAGTCAGGCAGTGCTGCAAAAGAGGCTCAATGAAGGTAACATCAATTTCAGGTCAGTAATAGTAGGAGAGGAAAGGAATGTCTTGAGTGCTTTTAGTATAGAGGCAACAGTCCCTCACCCCTTAAACTGTTCAGTCACAGCTACAAAATTCAGGAGATCGATAGTAACATTCAGATGACCAAACAGACTTTTAGATACTATTACAATGTAAAAGTAGCCTCCTTTTTTCATATCTGAGAATAGTGGTAAATATTGTGAAAAGCCCAGCCCTACTATTATTTCTGATTTGCAGACAAAGAAGTATGCAGATGTGATTATTCCTCGTGGAGTTGACAATATGGGTAAGGGACATTTACTGCTTTAACTGCACTGTCACATGGATTTTGCACATAAAGATAGTGATAAACAGATCTCCCAATGCTCCTCCTGAACCCTCTTGTAAAGTGGAGGGAAAAGTGCTTAGAAACTGACAGGATTTCCCTGACTTTGTTTTAACCAGGTCTATAGTTTTTAAGAGGCTGGCATTATGTTGTAGGGATCTGACCACACTGCACTAGTTTCAAATGCAAGCAGCAACATTGCAATGAAGAGTATCTGAATGAGACAGAGCTGGTTGTCACAGACACCCGCTCAAAAAATAGTGGAAGACTTCAGCCAACAACATTCATATGTCCAATATTTACTGTTCTTTTTGCAGTTGCTATAAACCTTATTGTGCAGCACATCCAGGACATTTTGAATGGAGACATCTGCAAGTGGCAGCGAGGGGCGATGAATGGGCATGGTCGGACATACAAACGATCATTCCCTGAGCAAACAGAGGGCAGCACCATGTTGGCAGCTGGCAAACGATCTCATCTGGAGTCTAGCAGCCGTCCCCACTAACCAGATGGGGGTCTGAAGAAGTTGCTTCTATTCCAGACCAACTTTTTCAACTAACTGGTTTGTGACATGCCCATAGCAACTTAGGGACAGATTCAAGGTGTGTGTCTTCTCACAGAGTGAAGGAAGGAACTGGACTATTGATCCTGCACCCAGGACCTGGTTTTAGATGGCACTGTATGCTGAAATCCCTTCTGGGAATTAAACCCAGTGCAGTGGGGTACAGGACCCCTAATCTGCATTCATGGTGCTTTTCCTTAGCAGCAAGGAAATGAGATCCTTGCTCTTAAGTGAGAAGCAGAAAAGAGACTTGTTTTTAAACAGGCCCCAACTTGCCCCTGTTCCTTGACATAGATCTGGCATTCCCATGTCCAGAAGGACTCTATTGTGTGGGGAAAAAGGACTACGCTCATTATTGGTGCAACTGCAGAGATGTCTATTTTACTGAGGGCTGAGGAAAATTAGGCTTCTTGGGAGGTTAAACAACTCTGCTAAAAGGTGGAGCCCCATTGCTCCTTTGTGTGTCACAAGCTACGCAGAATGTAGCTAGGCTTAGCAGATATAGTGCTCAAAGCAATTACAGAGCAGGAGAGCTCCAATGGGGTTGAGTGTCTCATGACAGGAAGGCTGACCTTGGAGAACACTTCCATACTAATTGAGTGCAGAGTCTGCTGGCAGAATTCACTTGTAGATGTGGTTTACAGTTCTCTTGCCTTCTCCAAAGCAGCGGTAAAGCTCAAGTATTCAATCCCAGGGGGAGTTGAGTAGCTCAAGCAAAGAGTACTGTGGCATCAAAAAATGAACAGAAGAAACTTAACATGAAACCGTAGTCTCTACCAGTGTTCCCTCTCTCATTTTCTATCCTTGGGCAGGTTGAAATTTCTTATGTGCAACAACAATATTGAGGTAGTGTATGGATGTACACCATCAATACAGCAGCCCATGTGTGGAAGAAAATTATTAAAACAAGACATCTGTGTCTAGTTGTTGTGAGGTACCCTTAGTGATTACAAAGGTAGGGAATTAGCCTGCTTCCACTTGAGAAAGAGTAGAAGCCACAGAACAAATTAACACGTGACTTCAGGCATGTTTCAAAGAGATTGCAGATAATCTTTCATTCTACAAAACTAGCATCACATGTCATACTTGCTACTTCTGACTCATAAGAGCCAGAACTTTACCACATAGCAAAGATCTGGCCTTAATGCAATTCACTTTACCATGTATTAATTAGTAACACAGGATTTTAAAACAATAATTAAATTAAGAGTTTTAGATATCTGCAACACTCAAAAAAATTAAGAGAAAAATATTTTTCTCTCTTCTCTTAAGCCATTAACACCTATGTAAAGCTTTGTTTGAAATGCAAATGTCCTCCCATGCAGCCTGCTTCCCCACCCCTCCAACCCAGCCTAGCAGAGAGAACTGCAGGGAGTTGGGACAACCAAAACAAACTGTCCCCCTGCCTCCAACTCACTGCACAGATGCCAGCACCCACCCACCCCCTCTATCCCCCACCTACCCCATGCAGTCAGCTCCTTACCCCCCTTTCTCAGCTCAGGCTGGTTGAAAACACTGCTGGGTTTCTGCCTCTCTCTCCTCTAGCAGAAGGGACTCTCCCAACTCCCCTTGGATTTTCCAAGCAATTACTTATTCCCTCCCTCCAACCACTTATTGCAGCCTTATCACAGCTGCTTTTCTGCTCTGGGAGCTCTTCAGTTCAGCATGTGGCAGTGATTAGTTGCTGTTTACAGACGCCCCCGCCCTCAGCTGAGCTCCCTACCTGCACCAGGAGCTTTGAACTTCTGAGCAGGCCTCCGAAAATAGCTGCGCGGCCATACAGCTTAGAGGGAGCTTTGGTCTCTACCTTACTACAAGAAGGCCACCCTCTAATTACAAGTGACATTTTAAAACATCATTTGCTACTTACCCATCTACTTGGTAAATGCAGACTTAAGCAGAGGGAAGAATTATTTATTGTTGAAGAACTTTTTTCGTCTCTTATAAAAAGCCAGGCGGTTTTGTGTTGCTTTGATAAATAACCCAGTGAACAAACAAGTAGTCCTATGGCACCTTACAGACTCACAAAAATATATAATATCATGGGCTTTTGTGAGTAAAACCTACGTCATAGCTCATGACACTGTGTATTTTTGTGAGTCTCTAAGGTGCCACAGGACTGCTCATTTTCGAAGTTACAGACTAATGTGACTACCTCTGTGACACCAATGAACAAACGGCAGCAATGTGGCTGTAACCACGTAATGGTTTGAGAGAGATTGTCAGAGTGAGCAAATCTATCGGTTCAAGCATGCCTCCTACATGGTAAGAGCTAGGACCACCAAATTCGGTATACAGTCTTATAAGTTAAGGATTTGGTTGGGAGGGGAGCTGAAGCTCTCCTCCCTCAAAGGAGCACGAGGATGCATAAAACCATACAGAAAAGAGATTCACCCAGGTAGGGGCTGGCTAGGGGCATGCCCCACCCACCTCCCAGGCAGGATTGCCCCAGCCGTGAGCCTCCCACCCCAGGTGCCTGTTAGGGAGGCCATGGGGGGACTGAAGCCCCCCCCCTTCATACAGGAAAATTGCTGACTGTTCCCTTTCATCAGGGAGTGAAGGGGAAGTGCACAGTTTGCTGCATTGCTCACTCTGGCTGGGGAGTGCAGGGGGCAGATGAACCTAGACCTGTCCAAGGCGAAGGACAAGACCCCTCCCCCAGCTGTGCCCGCTGGAGCTGAAGTAGCCATGACCCCAAGTAGCTGTGGTGAGAGGGTTGGGGTAGCCCTCTCTTCCTGACGCAGCCTGCATATTGAACCCCTCTCATCCACAGCTCCATCCCAGAGCAATGATTTAAATGAAGAAAAACAAAAAATAAATGAGTTAAGGACCTGAGCAATGTAATAAATCTTCTAGTTTTTTTTATAAAAGTAGTTTCAGTCCCTGCAACACAGATCTACTAAAAGGCACATTCTTGCTACTCATCCCAACACCAAGGAGCTTTAACAGAGTCCCAAAGGAGTGTCAACTACAATAAAGAGGCTGAACAGCCAGGGAGCAGGCTGGAGCAAACACATCCTCTCCCTGTAGTGTGTTTAGTCTCTCAGCCATGAGTTGTTCTATCTTGAAGTAAAGTTAGTTAAAGCTTTAGTGAAGTGTCACTATGGTCTCCCTGAATGCATCCAGTCAAGTATGAGTCTCTTCCCTCTAAAGGCAGCAGCCTGGAACTACACGCTACTAGTTAGAAGAGAAGGAAGCTCTACAGTAAAATCTCTCAAGATCAGTCTAGGCACCTGTTCTACACTAAATATCAAGGGTAGTTTGAGACAGTGGAGCTAACCTACAATACTGTAGATTTGCAATGAGACTAATGCTATCGAGCAGAACAGAAACACATTATCACCCCCATGGGAATACAATTTTTGCCAACATAATTACAAGGCTTTTTGCCCTGAGCCCCTATCTAGAAGCAAGAGCAGTTACATTTCAGTATGATCAGTTCTACCTTGACTAGTGTGTAAAGTGGCTCCACTATTGTTTGCGGATCAGGATGTCCCAGGTGTCCTTCCAGCGCAAGTCCCTGAGCTCAGCTGCTGAGAGGGCAGGCTTCCCATAGGTTAGTGGGCTGAATGTGTGATAGACCAGGTAAATGGAAGAGAACCAGGCTACCATCAAGGCACTGAATGTGTTCTTAGGGAGTTGGGATCTGCGAGAGAAAGAACTGAAGTTAAAGGAAAGCCATCCACACACACATTCTAATAGCAAGTGGCCAGTGTGGCAATTCGGAACTGCAAGAAAGGAAGACCCCAGGAAACAGATTCTGTCTTCTCTCCTCCAAATAAATGAAATTCTAAATAAGGCTGCAGTTTAACATGTAGCTTGCTTGGCTCTGTACACACATTAATTGAGTAATTCTCTCCATGCCCCTCTAGGAGGCAGGGCAGTGTTATTACAGATGGGATATAATGCATTGTGCCCAAAGTCAGTGCTAGAATTAAGAACCCCATCATTTCACCACCCTGCAGGATGTGCCAGGTACCTGAAGACGTGATCACTCAGATGCTGCAGTACAATAGGAATCAGGAGGATTTGGAAAGTGAGAGCAGGCAGGTAGTGGTACAGGAAAAGTGTCTTTTCCATCATGAAGAAGGGGATGTAGTTCACAGCCCAGCCTCCCACACAGAGGCCTCCAGCTGCCACCCAGATCCACCACGCATCTACAAGACAGAAAGGGTAACACAGTGCTGAGCTCTAACCAGGCTTCCTGGGAAGGTCTGCTACCAAGCACCCTGACAACTAGCAACTGCAAGGACAGGCAATTTTCCAAAGTTTTTTATGTTGCACGCAGAGCGGAAGTAGTTAGATAACATTTCCCTAGCCACTTTAACCAAAGGTTATGCAGTGTAAAGCTATCAGTAGGCTCTTTAGTGATCTTGCAGAGCACACAGGACCTGTGTGTCTAACGGCACCTCTAAAATACTCATGGTAGGTGGGTTTTGATAGATTCCAATTATGATCCTTGGAGCATTAAAGCATGCAGGAAATGCAGTGATGCATTGTAATCTCCCAAAGAGAAGATGGTACCTATCAGGAAAGAACACAGGTTTTCTAACTAACCAGGGAGGGCTGTACTACTTTGTCTTTGGAATAGCTGAACCCCAACTAGAATGCTCAACTGCTGTGCAGTGAAGTGTCAAACTGCTCTGTACAAGTCTATTTCAGTGGCTAAGGGATCAGACCTTCAGGGATGTCACAAATCTTCCTCCGTCGTCGAAGCAAATACCACAGGAATAGACACACATATACAAGAGTTGCAACATTTGCTGATGCCCAGGTGAGAACATTTCCAATTAGGTGGATCTGAGCCTGTAGGATAAGAGGTGGAAAACGACAGTGATTTTTATTACAGAGAGAAGCACAAAATTAAATATTACATAGCTGCATACACCCAAATCCAAAAACTCTAAATTTATCTGACGAGAGCTATGGCAATCCTGTCCATCTGGCTACTGAGCTAATCTGTCTTGGAATGTGTCATCAGACTGACAGTGGGGCTGCTTTATTATTTCATAATTCATCTTTATATAAAGAATTTGAAAGAAATGGTCAGTGATGGATAGAT
Organism: Pelodiscus sinensis; assembly: GCF_049634645.1. Taxonomy (NCBI): domain Eukaryota; kingdom Metazoa; phylum Chordata; order Testudines; family Trionychidae; genus Pelodiscus; species Pelodiscus sinensis. Next base: position 14,518,905 of record NC_134732.1, on the reverse strand, counting down.
GTTCTACCCTGGATCAAGTGAATATTAAATTGCAATTTTCCTTTAAAGGACTGGAAGAAGAGAATTGTTTACTTAAAGAATTATAACTGCATCGAGTGCCTGCAGAACTTTCCAGTTTACTTGTCTACTACTGTCCTATCTGGCAGTGGAAGGGGGGGAAAGAGATCTTCTATTAAATTAAAATGTGAAGTGTTTGGTTTATCAGGAGAGAAAATAACTTTCTTTGAAACTCAGAAGAGGTTCTTACCTGCCACCACCTATAAAAGACATCTGAGCAGAAACACAAGAACAGAGCCTGATCTTTATCAAACATTCTCACCGCTTTCATATCTTGCCTTCAGACTTCACATAGTCCACATGAGCAATCCAGAGTTAATAACATGACATACTTACACCAGAGGTAGGGTGGAGCCAGTAAGCGATGTTTGTATCCATAGTGATCCAATCTAGAGGGGAAGAGCTATACTTATGTTCTGTCTCTTCGTTTTTCAATGTTAATATCTTCCACTAGAACAAAGCCATCAGAAGACTTTTAAATTTTGGACTACAATCAAAACTCCTGGCATGGACAGGCAGTCCCACACTACTCCTATGGCCAAGCAAGTTTCTAAGCCAGAGAGGGTTCTCATTACTGTATTTGATTACAATTTTAAATGAATACTGGTTTGTTACTGAATTTGTGAAGGTTAGTGAGACATCAAGCACAACACCCATTAAAAATCCACATGAAGGCAGAATCTTGGAGTGCCCAATTACTTTTATTACTGAACAGCTAAGTTATACAAATGGGGGTACTTCATGAACATGCCATAGATCAGCATGCTGAATAAACTAAAAAGAACACTCTGCAACATATTTTTTATGGACCCTAAATCTCTCCCAACCTGTTATGGCAACACATATCCTACCTCCAGAAACGGACCATAGAAAACACTGCAATGGCTCCTACAGCTGTTTCAATAAGTAGTCCTGTTTACGTGTGTCTTTTTTGATTAGGAGGGTGAGAAAGCAACTCTCTACATAAGAACTAAGCCATGGGTGTTATCAGTTAAAGGTGCCCTTCATAGAAATGCTGCCTTGCATTCTCCCTGCATTGGAGAAGAGAACTTTGCAGGGAAGAATCACATCCCACCCCCCTTCCTGCTCCCTTGGCCCAGTCACCTGCAGTTCTGTGAATCTGGCCATGAAACTGAGGTTTTTGCTGATGTCAGCCTGCGTGGGCGAGTGCAGCTCCACTTCCCTCTCCTTCTGCTCTTGGCCTGGAAGTGCATCACATAGCTCAGAAATATCCAACATTCGATAACTCTGCCTTCACTTTGGTTCCAAGGGGCCCCTTTGCAATAAATCGGGTGTTTCCAATGTGCAAGGAAGGAGGGACAGAGTTTGCTCAAAGAGCATTTTCTCTAGTGTTCAGAGGAACAGTCCCAATCACTTAGGCTACGTCTTGCACAAAAACTTGCGAAGCGTCTACACTGCATGCGCATTCTTGAGCAAGTAAATTTACAGTAAAGCGTTGGAACAGAGGGCTTCTTGCGCAAGAGTTATTCCTCTCCCCAGGAGGAATAAGCCCTCGTGCACAAGAAGGCAGTGTGGATGGGCTACAGGCCATCAGAGCTTTCCTGTGCAAGAGACCGTCCACACTGCCATGGACGCTCTTGTGCAAAAGCGCATCTCTTGCGCAAAAGCACATGGCAGTGTGGATGCGTTCTTACGCAAGAACTCTTATGCAAAACAATTCTTGTGCAAGAAGCCTGCAGTGTAGACATAGCCTTAGGGATAAATCCTCATCTCCAGGTCCAGCCCAAGTAACACAATCCTTCAGGCTGTGGGAGTGATGGCAGATGTCCTACAGCTGTTATTCCAGACTACAGGATGGGATAGGTTCTATGGCTCTCTAGGACCACCTATAAATGCCTTTCTGTACTATAAATACTTCAGATACTTACTGACTCCCCGCCCTACCCTCCTGTTTTTCCCTTTGATTTTCCATACCCTCTGCTCCCTGTCTCCCCACCCTCCCTCTTCCCCCCTCACCTTCTCTCCTATTTATTTTGAGTCTGCATATCCTAAACTCAAAACTCCGGTCATCTGAAGAAGTGGGTTGTGCCCACAAAAGCTCATGAAACCATCTACATGTTTTGTTAGTCTATAAAGTGCTACCAGACCATTTGTTGTTTTATAAATATCCCCTTCTCCCTGAAGAGGAAGCTCACACATTAGAACAGTGGTCCCCAACCATTAGAGGTTGCCGGGCGCCAGGGGGCCTGGCCGTTCGCCTGCCGGGCGCCAGGGGGCGGGGACACTTGTGCACCCGGGGGCAGCCCCCCCATAGCCACGTGCCCGGCGCTCCCCCCCCCACGCGCCCAGGGCTGGCGCCCCCTGCAAACGCCGTGCACCCGGCGCTCTCCCCCCCCCAAGCGCCACGCGCCCAGAGCGCGGGCGGCCAATCCGCGGCGCTCCCGGGGCCGGCGCTCACCATGCGCCATGTGCCCAGGGCCAGCTCCGGCACTGCGCATGCGCCACGTGCCCGGGGCCAGGCCAGCCCCGAGCACTTGGCGGGCGCACACAATGCCCCCGCGGGCGCCATGGCGCCCGCGGACACCGTGTTGGGGACCACGGCATTAGAACTACAGAACTTTACTGAGAGTTACTTTTCCCATATCTGTGCTCCTCCACATTCCACAGCATGCTCTGGTGATACCCTTTGGATAATTTCTCCCCAATGACCTCCAGTTGCCGGTAACCCCACTCAGGTAGAGATGCACCACTGAGCTGAAAAATAAAAGTGAAGGCTTAAAAAAAAAAGCACAGTCCTGCCAGGATGTTCCTGAATTTCAGACCTGTTGCTGGACTCGACCTTAACAGGATGCCAGTGGAGCGAGTGCTCAGATTTGACTGACTAATGTGATAAAAGAGCTTAGATCAGTGGTTCCTATAGTTTTGGAGCATACGGACCCCTTTTCAATCTATAAACACTTCACAGACCTCCTCCCTGGGGAAAAGAAAAAAGGAAAAGAAAAGTAAGGGGGAAAAAAAAGAAAAGTATGAATCGGGCCCACCATGGTGGCCCAATCCTTATTTTTAGACTTTCCATGGACCCCGTGTAGTACCATCGTGGACCACCTGGGGTCCACAGATCACAGGTTGGGAACCACTGGCTTAGATCAACTAATAAAAATGGATAGTGTCTCTCACACCTGCCTTAAATGCTATCTGTGAAGAGGAATTCTTAAGCATGCCCAACCACCACCAGCTGTTGTTTATGCAGCCTCTACTTCTGACCCATACGCTGGTCCTCAAATGAGCTGAGAACTTGCAACTGCCATTTAAAATATGCAGTGCTCAGTCTATAACAGATTAAGCCATTACAGTGCTCCATAACTGTCAGAAACAGTCTTTTCACTAGACTGACGTCAGACCAAGATGACGTCAGACCAAGCAGGGCCTTTTCAGTTTACTGAAAATTAGTTTTGGACACAGATTGCATGGCAGTTTGGGATGACTACAAGGGAAGAGGAGAAGACTGATATACATAAAACCACTTACCTTCAACACCGCTGAGGTATTCACATGGACAAACCTTACTTCAGATAGGATGGTCTTCCACACATCAGTGTCCGATTCCCGATTTACAATTTCCTGCAAAAAAGGGATGTCTTTTGATCTTCACTTTGTCTTAGATGTTTCCCAAGAGGAGAAAAGCTTCCCTGCCCCTCACCCAAGTTTTCACTCACCACTCTCCAGAGGTTCTGTGCTGGCATGGAGATATTATAATCAACGTAACAGGAGATTTCCTGGGAATGTGGGCTCAAAGGTGCAGCAACATCATGTCTGCAAGATCCACAAAATAAATGTGTCCTGGGCTAAATTCTCTGTTCATTTCATAGAGTTATTTAACAATCAAATCCCATAAAGCTTCTCAAGTGAGTACTGAAATTCAACACACAAAAAGCCAAAAAATCTATTGGCACAAATCAAGTGGCACATGTGGGGGTCAAAGAAAGGGAGAAGGCTCCTTGTTATAAAGGACCATAAAAAAAGCATTGGAGGAAGCAGATTTTGCCAGGTACCGACTTTGGTAAAGCACAAATCTCAACTGAGGCAAAAAGAAGGGTTGCTAGAATGTTAGCAGTATTTAGTGGGATTTCCGAGAACAAATCAACTGGCCTGGAATGAGCACAGGAGAGAACCGCCTCCTAATCTAGGTTACTGAATCTTGCCTGCTACTTCAGAGACAATTCTTATAATAATGCAGCCTTACAAAACTGTCACAAACATGCAGCAGACAGGCTTACAGTGCCTACATGATTTGGGACCATCAAATCAGCTGAAAAGCCACATGCTAGGAAAGTAAATGGGACATGTAGCAAGGCCAATTAGGCACTTCTGAAAGTCCCACCCTTACTATAATGGAGTAGGTAGTGCTGATGCAAAAATCTAAAGAAGCCTGTCTGTTTGGGGGAAAAATGCTCACCCAGACTAGTGGGCATGTAAAATGTGTAATGTGGTCACAATGTATATTGGACTAGCTGGGACCTAAGAGGTCTCTGACTCTTCTACATCTACCACAAATGATCTGACATTTGCTTTTTGAAGTTGGCAGTAAAAGAGCAATTTATGTTATTAACCAGAAACCGTTCAATGATGGACGAGGTGTATCCAGACCCCTGCCTATGGCTGAGTATACTACAAGAGCCTGAAAGTCTTAGGGAGAGCAACACCACTTTTCCAGTATACCTCTATCCCTACAGACACATTCAGAGAAGCAACAAAGCCAGGAGACTAGGAGAAGCACATACGTGTTGAGGTAGCGAGTTGTGATGCCGTGGACCAGCTGAACAATATGCCCATGTCGGATGGGACGTGGTGGGTTACTCACCACCAGCTGCTGCCTGTGGGAGTGACAAACCAAAATAAATGTTTCCATACCCCACCACAATTAGTGCTGACTAATGCTTGAAAAGCCAGAGATCAGGACAAAAGGAAGGAAGAGAAACATCTGGACAGTGAGATGAGAAATCTGAGCTCCTTATGGGTTACAGATGGATACAGAGAAAGTTACTGAACACAAAGTGGAGGGAGGAATAGGCTGATTTAGGTAACTGATAATGGAAAACAGAGCTCTTGATGGCTGGTCTGAATCCAGATCAGCCAGTGGTGACCAAAGATTATTTCTATCCAATAGCTGACTGATGGCTTACATGAAATTAATCAGTGGCTTCAATCAGATCTGACATACATCCTTGTCACAACTGACACCGTCGCTGGCAGTCTCCAAAAAACGATTAAAGCCTGTGTGGGTCATGGAGACAGAAATCCCTCTCACACTAAGGCTACATCTATACTGCACCCTTCTTCCGCAAAAGCTTATGCATGAAGCGCAAACTAGAATATCACCGTATTTCATTTGCTTAATTAATTAGGGGCTGTTTTTGCACAAGAGGCTTTTGCGCAAAAAGGAGCTGCATAGACAGCTCCTTTTTGCGCAACCCCCCCCTCTTGCACAAGAACCGTTCTTCCTCATTTTTTCAGGAAGAACAGCTTTTGCACAAGAGGAGTTTTTTGCACAAAAAGGAGCCATCTACACAGTACCTTTTTGCACAAAAGCCTCTTGTGCAAAAACAGCCCCTAATTAATTATGCAAATGAAGCATGGCGATATTCTACTACTAAGGCCTAGCCCTGCTTAGCCTTTGGGATCAGATATCAGCGGCGCTCATGATGGCATGGCATTTAAGCATGTTTCCTGTATACTCACATCCCAGGATCCTTAACAATCCACCAGTTATTGACATCTTTGAAAGGGTAACAAGTCACTTGTTGCTGGTGGGAGCTGCCTCGGCCATTCTCGTACCTATATGGATAGGCAAGAGGACAGAACTGTGAGGTAATGTTACATCGCTATTTCACACGGTCACAGAGAACAGAGAGCAGCCTCAGATTAAACTAGCAAATCTCACTCGGTGACCTGAATTAGCACTATACCACTGGTTTGTCTTTCAAAGACAGCAGAAGAAATACAACGTAGAAAGGAAATGACAGCAATGCAGACTAGTCATCGCACATCAGATATAATGAAATAACATGTGTTGAGGCCAAGGCTTCCAAAGAGTACAGCACACCAAGCACTCATTGCTGTTTCTCGTTTTCCATTCTAAGGGACGTCTGAAAAGCCAGTGCTCAGATCCTCTCTTCCATGCAGTAAACTGGGCTGTAATGTCCACGAAGAGATGGAATGGGTTGGGCTATCAATGGCTTTGACCAAGTGCTTGGGCATATGAATTAGGTGGTAAATTAAAGCATGGGATGTGATTAGAGAAAAGATTTACTAGCTTCTTTTCTCCAGCCCTCCCTGCTGCATATTCTTCAGAGGTTTATTCTGTATAGTCTGAAATGCCAGAAACGAGCTTCCACTGTTTGTCTTGCAATCGCTATTCAACAATGCAGGAAATCAATTGAAGTAATTTTTTAAAATTTTCTTTACATATACCCCATAATGCACCTTGCATTATTTCTCTCCCTCTTTGGTGTTTCAATCCTTCAAATTCTTGTAAATGGCTGGAGTCATTGTTTAGGGCAGGTCTACACTAAAAGCTTTCTTTGTCACAGTTACACCACTACTGATGGAGACAATCGCAGTCTAAGCCAAGGAGAGAGAGCTCTCCTATTGGTTTAGTAATTCCACCTCCATGAGAGGTGGTAGTTATGTCAGTAGGAGCAGCTGTCTTGCCAACATGCACCAGGGACTTGGTGAGTGCAATTATATCAGTCAGGTGAGTGCATTTTTCACTCTCCCTTGAGTGACGGTCATACTGAAGTGTGCAGATCTGCTGTAAGTCAAGATAGACTCATGTTGTTCTGATCTTAGAATCTTCTCAAGTGTGTCAGCACCAATGATGCCTAGTACCATATACAGCATTCTAGCTACCATGCCAAGGGAGCTGTATGAAAAGGGACCATCATCGCCTTACTCTGCACAGGTAGCCAAAACACGGCTTTGGTCTGCTGGCTGCAGCACTGGATAGGAAACTCATTCATTCAGTTCTCTCTCCACTATCAAGCCAGATTTATTTTGTAAATCACAGTTTTCCAGATATAATACCAACTCTCCCACCCCCCGCCATGCACACACATCTGAATATCTGCCTTTCCAATTATTTCCCCACCTTCTATGTTAGCTTTTATTTTGCGAAGTCAATGTGATTTTTGTCTCCTGTCTAGCTTTTAAATGCTGTTTCAATTCATTTGACATTCCTGACATGTCCCAGTTGGTATCCAGAACTGTTCTTCCCAACTATGAAGGAATATAGTAGTAGCCCTGGCTCAGTTGCATCCCACTGGGTGCCTTTCACAATACAGTGCTGGTTTTCCTGATCTTTTAAGCAATTTACAGGCCATGTAATGGAATTCACATACACATCCATTTACATTTCCCAGGACAATTAGAATAGGGTTAGAAGCGACCGCAAGGGTCATCTAGACCAGTGGTACCCCTGGGTAGTGTTTCCTCTAAGATTTTCCATTCAGGAGCAGAGTGAGTTTTATCTTGTGCACCAATATTGAGGTCATGTGTGCTTGTTCGGATGTGTGCCACCGTGGCACCCAAGTTATTAACAAAATTATATATATATATATATATATATGTAAAATGTTACGGAAAAATACAAAAACAAGGGATAAATCACAAGGTGCATGACTAAGTGTTTGTTTAATATGAAGTCAAATAAAAATACATTTAATACTGCAAAATTTTAAGTAGACAAATTCCTCTGTTTATAACCTTTTCCCAGATTCTCCCCCAGCTGGACTAGATGATCTCTTGGGATCCCTTCCAGTCCTATGATTACTGTCAGAATTCAAGGTACGAAAAGGACGTTGGAAGGTTTGCTAGCAATATCAAGAGTATGTGATCCAGCAGAAAAGTTAGAATTACAGCATCTTAACTTTTATTAGGCTACCAAGAGATGACCACAGTGCATCAATGCAGGAATACTGAAAGAGTGAACGATGTATCTAAGCCCCCATTGTGCCTTCTGCATTTTCCATTTTGCCAGGAGCAAGTTCAGCTGCTGTTATAAGGCAACTTAGAGCAATTAACAGCCTGTATACAGACCAGTATAAACAAATCATTGTATGAAACTGTAGTTTGTACTGACTTCACTTATACTTTTCATGTAAGCCTATTGTAAAACTAGACAAATATCTAGATGAGCTGATCTTCCCCTTGGAAGACCTCTGCTTATACATCTCCCTGATAGAAAACCACTGGATTGACCTAAAAGTTTTGTCATAGTCATTTTCGGTTTCATTGTGTGGGCAAGTTGTTTTCAATATCAGAGCATCAACAGGTGATGGATTTGTGATTCCTCTGCCACTTGAAGCAGTTTTAGTTTTCAATTCAGGAAAAATCAAGGTGAGGTTTGGAAAAAGGAATCAAAAGGTGGCAGAATTCAGTTTACATTTTTTTTCTAGTGATAGGTACAGTCTATGCTGTATATTTTCTAGGAGTCATGTCTGGCATTAGACCCTGATGGCCTGATTTCTAGAAGCACCTGATATTTGTGCTAAAGCTATGTTTTCATAGGAAATACTCATTCTTTGTTAGCATTGTGCAGCCACCTAAAACATGTGGCCCTGGCCCTGGCCCAGGCCCACTGGAGCAGAGCAGCCATTCCCCACCCGGCCCTGGCCCGCCAGAGCAACTGCTCCCCATGCAGCCCAAGTGCTGGCCTGCCAGAGCAGCTGCTTCCCACGTGGCCCAGTCCGCCATAGCAGAGCAGTCACGGCCTTGGCCCACTAGAGCAAAGAAGCCAGTGCCAACATGGCCCCAGCCTGCCCGAGCAGTTGACTACCATGTGGCCACGGCCTGGGCCACGGGAGCAGCCAGCCGCCAAATGGCTCCCAGCCACATCCGCTGAAGCAGCCACGCCACTCACCTTCTAGGTCCTGCAGGAAAGTGAGTGCTGGCGGCTCTGGGAAGGAGGTTAGAAGTTATTGTGAACGGTCAGCCATGCAGGCGTGCACCTTAGGGGAAACCCTGCCCCTCGGGGTACACAGAGGTCCTTCCAGGAGTACATCAACTCATCTAGATATTTGCCTACTTTTACAATACGCTACATAAAATGCACTGGTGAAGTCTATACCAACTAAAATTTCATACAGATGACTTGTTTATCCTGCTCTATACACTGACATATAAACTCAATATTTATATTCCAACTGATTTATAATTATATGGTAAAAATGAGAAAGGAAGCAATTTTTCAGTAAGCGTGCTGTGACATTTTTGTATTTTTATGAACAATTGATTCTGTAAGCAAGTTGTTTTTAAGTGAGTGAAACAAGACAAATCAGACTCCTGAAAGGGTACAGTAGTCCAGAAAGGTTGAAAGCCACTGATCTAGTCTAATCCCATGCCAAGAGGCAGGATTTGTTGTATCCAAGACAGATGGCTCCCCACCTTCTTTTGAAAACCTCCAGTTTTCAAAAGCTTCCCCAACCGCCCTAGAGGTGCTGTTCCACAGTCTTACTGTTCTTCCAGGAAGGACATTTTTAATCTAAAATTTAATTTAATGATACCAGATAACACTGAATACACTACGGAAATCTAGAATACACTGAATATACTACTGAAACCTAGAGCCCCTGCATTGCTACCACATTCCCTTCATCCACTCATTTTGGACTGTGAAAAGCAAGCTCTTTTCTTGACTTGATTTGCTCTTTTTAAGTTCATGCTGTTTGATGTTCTGTTATCCTCTAGCTACTTACAGATTCTCTCTTTCATAATCTGGTCTATTATTGTACTAAGGACTCAAGTGAGACTGAATCTAAGGTAATTGTTAGGATTTTCCTGTCTCTCTCCACATTTTATTTCCTCTACATTTCTGTACCTTCCCTCTTCTCAGTGACACTGAAATTAATTGCTACTGGTTTGGCAAGCTGATTATAAAGTTCTTTTAAGGATGAACCACACATTATCCTAATATGCCTCATCATCATGATGTTCCCATTACACCTCTGGTGTTTAGGGCAGCGACAACGCTCTTCCACTCCTGTCTGTTTCTGGCAAGTCTTTTAATGGCTCCCAAGCTATGCCCCAGGTTTTTCAGCTCAGCTTCCACAGCTCTTCATCATGTTGTTTTCAGGCAGCCTTGTTTTCACTTGCCCTCCAATATCCATCTTATTGCTATTCTGGTGATGGTGCCTAGTATATTTTTAAGTTTTTCGGGCACTCCCTTGCCTTGGATTCTATCGATACCTTTATAATCCAAGTCTGCTTGCTGAGGTTTAGAAATGAAGCACACCAAACTGGAACAACATTAGTATAATTACTATGGACTGCTCCATGGACGTTTAACCCCTGACACTTTAACAGGAGTATTAAAGGGCTCCAAAGCCCTTTGTGATAATAACAAGGTTTTGGTTGATAAACAGTTGGTAACATCCTGAAAGCTTGATGTAAAGACCGCTTATGATGCTACACAGACGCTGTCTGTGAAATCTGAACTGTAAGTTGAAGAACAAGAGCACAATTAAATCCCCCCCCCCCTTATACTCTACAGAACAAAACAGATTCCTCACCTGATGGGATAAGTATTCTTGTGAGAATGGAGCCAGCATGGCATGGGCTTGCCTAAGACATTCCGCAAGGTAATCTGGGAGCCATATGCTACTTCAAGGGGCTGGCCCTGTGTGATCCGAGCTAGCCCACCCTAAAACGCACAATAAGATAATAAACCAGAAGGAAAAAAATCTCAGAAGCTGATCAACTCTGAAGAGAGTCACTCTCAGCTTTAACACGTAATACAACATATTAATATAAGGCTTGCTGTCCTCATTAAAGCTATAAAATTCATAGCTTGCAATACTATGCTCAGATAATTTGGTTACATAATGAAGCCTGCAGGGGCTCAGGGAAAATCCCCAAAGCAATGCTTCATCGGGAATAAATTAAGGAACTATTCTGTATGGGCTCTGTTTTATTCCACATAGGGGCCTTCCACTATTCTCAGCACTGCAGCCTGAGGATTAATCAATGTGACTAACAACCAGTGATCCTGTGGCACCTTAGAGACTAACAAAAATATATAGAATCGTGAGCTTTCATAGGCAAAACCCACTTCATCAGATGAGCTGCAATGGAAATAATAAAAACCAAGATTATATATATATATATATATATATATATATATATATATATATATATATATATATATATATATGAGAGGTGTGTGTGTGTGTGTGTGTGTGTGTGTGTGTGATTAAGATATATATACACATACAATTTTTCCCATTTGTATGCATGTATCATTTTTGTAGATCAAATTAAGAATATTAATACTTTGTATCTGTAATTGCATATCACTGTTTTGGGTCACTCCCACTGATTCCAGTCAGGGCTATAATGGTCTATTAGCAAAAAGACAATAGATCTTAACCTTCCTGTGGATGGGTAGGTTCAGGAGACAGGGGTCTTGCAGAGACATGTAGCCATGTCACCTGTTGCTGGCATCTATCTTTTGGATGCTGTATTTTTTCACAAGAGTAGACGGGAAATTTACAACACAAAGGATTTTCACATTATGCAAAACCTATTTAAGGTGGGAAGTGAGTTAATCTTGGTTGCCAGTTCTCCCTGGCTATCCCATCTACGATGAGTGCTGGAAACATCTAAGACTGAACTGGTGGAAGGATTGGGCCCACGCTGGAAGGCTTTCCAGTCTGTGAAAGAAGCTAATTAGAACTAAGAGGGTGAGATGATATATGTAACTAAGTTTCTTAGGTTATTAAGCTTAGCTTGCGTGTTTTTTTAAGTGACCTATATTGTTCAGCATGCGGTCTCTCACTTACTACCTACCTTTTTAGCTATATATTTTAGAAATGCCTGTTTACCTACTCCATGGTAAGAGCAAGAACCACCAAATTTGGTATGCAACTCCTTCTTATCCTAACTTAAAACAAGGTCAGGGTTATGGGACTGTATTCCACAATATGTAAAGGGAGAGGTCAGAGAAATGAAGGGCGTAAAAGGGAGGGGCACAGAGAGGAGAGACGTGATACTGAGAGTGGATACTAAGAGCAGCAAGCCTGCAGGAGAGAGCTATCCTGCAGAGTGGCCACGGGGGGCAGCTACACCACCAAGAGAGTGGCCAACAGGGCTGGGGCTCTGCCATCTTGCCTATCACCAGACAGGGTAAGTAGCCTCTCTGCCCCAAACTCTCCCTCCCCAACCTTGGCTGCAGCACCTGGGGATGGAGGGAGAGGGAAGGCCCCTGGCAGATGGGGAAGCATTGGAAGAGGTAGCCAGAGGGGGGGGGAAACCCCAAGACCCTCCTCATTCCCCAACCCTCACTCATGCATTCCCTCAAATCCCCAGCCTCTTGCCCTACCCCCACACATCCCCAAATTCCTATCCTGACTCCTGCATCCACCCACCACTGCCACCTTCTGCCCTGAAGGACCTGAGCAACACCAGGTAAGTCTTCTAGTACTTAATAAATCACTTTTGTTTATCATAAGCTCAGTGTAAATAACTGTTACCTGGAGAGGGGGGCAAGTAATCTGTGCATCTCTCTCTTTACATCAAGGCAGCAAACTTCATGAACAGTATATAGATTTCTGTACAGTGTAAACAGATTTATCTAGGGTTCAGCACCCAGAGGGGCTGGGTATCTGAGTGCTGGAGACAGGTATCTTTCAGAGGTTAGCCATATTAGTCTGTTTCAGTAAAACCAACAATGGGTTTGGTGGCACTTTAAAAAAAATAACACTTTTATTAGGGTACTAGAACATAAGCTTTTGTGAGCTACAAATCACTTCTTCAGATGCTGAAGGGGAAAAGACAGAAAAAAGAGGCTATAGAGATGGGATTGTGACATCAGTGCTAATTAAATCAGAATGGATGTGGCTCATCTCCAAGAGTGGAGAGTACCTGAATGGGAAATTACCTATTGTAATGCGAGAACTATTCCATATGTTTGTTTGGGGTCGGCAATGCACAGCATGCATACCATAAGTGGCACACAAGATGATTTTCAGTGGCACGCACAATTAACAGGCTCTCCCTCGCTCCTTCCATCTGCAACAGGGAGTCCGTACTGGCAATCCAGCATCACGCCCCCACAAGATTGGAGCCAACACCAGCTTCCTGCAGGGGTGGGGAAGCCCTGAGGTTTCGTGCCGGATCTGGCTTGTGGGGAAGTGCGCTGCTCCTCCCCTCCTCACAGCAATATGCACACTGCCTTATACACTCTACCTTCCCCCATGCTCCGGGGAGGCAGAACACAGGAGCTGCGCAGCCTCCCCCTGCCTGGGAGACCAAGTAGGGTGTGTGGTAGAGAGAGCCTTTCCGCCTCTTTCCTCTCCTGGGAGAGCTGCACGGCCCAGGGCAGGAGGATACGCTGGGGCGCGCCACTTCTGAAAGGTTGCCGACCCCTGGTTTAGACTTTGGTTCAGAGTGTCAAATTTGCATATGAATTCAATCTCAGCAGTTTCTTTATGCAGTCTGTTTTTGAAGTTATTTGGTCTTGTTGCGCTGTTCTCAGTTAAGATCTGCCGTTTTGGGGATGTGGCCCAGAACCTGTAGGTGTGTTTCAGCAGCTTAGTGTGTCTGACTCAAGACAGGATACTGGGGGGGGGGGGGGGGGGGGGGCAATCTGGCAGGGAAAACAGACTCGATGGGGTCTCAGCACATCAGGTAGCAGCAAAGGGAGTCCTCCTAATCCATGTCAAATACATTTTTATAATTTTGGGGTTTTTTTGAGGGGAATTTATTTTATTTCATTTTATAAATTCTCCCATCCACTGTGGGTCTGGTTCTACCCCTACAGGAATGGAAGGGGGCTCGGGCCATGCTCTCAGGGGAGTAGGAGGCACAGGTGTAAGGCTGAGTCTTGCCTGAGGTTGGGAGAAATAGCTGTTAGAGCAAGCCTGACCCACACAATGCAGCAAATCTGGTCTTTGGTGAGCTTGGCTTCCCGCTCTGGACACTGCAAATTGATGCACAGGATCACAATTCCACTCACTCATCCATCCTGCCATCATGACAACAGGGGCTAAGTCTGAGTCTGTTTCAGTAAAGCCAACAAGTCTGGTGGCACTTTAAAAAACTGCCACTGGAGGGTGAGTTTTTCTATTTGTGTCATGTTATTTCACATTTGCAAACAAAACAGGGCTTTATTATGGGAGTTAGGGGCATGTTACTGGCCTTCGAGCCCTGACTAGATGGTATCCCTCAAACTGGGTTTGGTTATTTTTAAAACCCCTTGTGATTTCATTGCATCATTTACTTGTAAGACCAATTCCATTGACTTCAGTAGTGTTCAACTGGCATAACCAAGAGAATTTAGCTCTTATGTAGAAAAAGGGGCGTATTTGGTGTGGGCCCACAAACATTGATCTTGGTACAAAAGAAAGCCCCAGGCTAGGGACTGGACTAGAGCTTTCATGTCAAGACTCAGCACTTCCTCGCTGTTTCAGCTTAATGCCATTTTATAACACAAAAGCAGCAAGATGAGGACAAAAGAAGCACGTATTTCATAGTGCTAATTTAGTCCATTTCCACAACAGAGGATATATGCACAACCCATTTCCAGCATCTCCTTTCCCTCGCTCCCGCTTTCCTTACCTCCAAACTGGCCTGGAAAGCGCTGGTCATAATCTGGTCATGGGGTCCTGAGCGGTATAGCAAAGTCAAGTGAATGTAGAAGAAAGACAGGTACATTGCTACTGGGATGACCACTAAGGCTATTCCCCTCGCTAGCAAATGGCCCAACACAGAAACCTGGCAGAATACAAAGAACTCATTGTTACATCCTTTCAAGTAATTCCCAGCTTCGTGCAGCTCTTCCCCACTGATAGGTAATAATGGAAATACAGCTCAGATTCTCAAAGCATTTTAAAAGTTGTATTTAATCAAGCTTCACACCGTGTGTGAAATATGGAAGGGTTTTCCCGTATGTAAAATGGGAATAATTGAGCTACAGAGGGATGAAGCAACTTGCCCAAGGTCTCACAGCAAAGCTGGGAAAAGGCAAGCAGATCTGTTTCTCCCCCCAGCTCCTTCAAGCCTGTCCCAGCTATTGAGAATAAGCAGATACTTGATTATTTTTTAAAAGGAAAAAAAAAATCCCAACTTCCCTGTGGACTTACCTCCTGTAAGGTCAGATTGAATAGTTGAAATTGGACAGGTTTTAACCTACAGATCCTGTCAAGCTGTATCAAAGATGGGTATCAGTAAGGGGAAGGAGGAAAGCCACTTCCCATTCAGAAATACAATTTGGCATCAGAAAAGCTACATGTATACATTTGATCTAAATCCTAACCCTGCTTTTTTCCCCCCTATAACATAGTAGGGCCGTAGCTCTGAAAGCAGAGGGTTTCTGTACTATAGCAGTAGACTTAACTGCAACACAAACCTAGGATTTCTTCAAGTGTTGAATTATTAGCAAATGGTTTAGAAGGCTTTTAGCTTGCACTTCCTTTTCTGGATGCATACTGTGAATGCAATTACATGCTATTTATCCAGTACGTTAGGCTACCTACATTTGACAATGTCTGGTCTCCTATTAAGTGCCAGGCATGAACTCCAGCGATGGCCAAGAGCAGCAGGTAGGTGAAAAGCCCCATGTATTTTACCCTGGGAAGACAGCACACAGAGATCAGTCTAGGTTAAACATACCCAGACCACAGACAGGATTTAATGCAAGGTGTAAGCATTCAGACTCTAACAATCAGCAGAGTTCCCAAGCCCAGGGACACTGGCGCTCCAGTTCCATATGCTGGCTGAATCATAATGCTTTGTCTCAAACTGGCTATTTGTCTGCTAATGAGAAAGGCAGAGAGACTGTTTGATAACATGGCAGTGTATCAAAAGGTAGAATATGGCAGGTCCCTGAACTCAGACAAATTTGGGAGCAGAAGTTGAAATCCAGGTCTCATTTTTTAGCAAGCCCATGTATGTTGGAGGCTTGTATTGATATATGTGTTTCATTCTTTTCAGTACAGCTCCCATCAATTTGTCTGTCACTGCTTTACGTGGATTGATATAATCAGTACACTGATTCTTCACTGAATACCCTTGAAATAATAAAAACTTACAGACGCTTGCTACAGACAGATGCTCAACAACTAGTTGTAAAATGAAGAGCAAGTCTTGGAAAGCTGAGCTTTCAGTAACACAGCAAAGCAATCTATGAGTTTAGTAAAACAACGTAACAGGAAAAGTCAGTACTTACCCAACTGCACAAGAACAAGCAACTCCAGTCAGCAAAAGCCAAAACCACCAGCCTGCAGTGAAGGGGCTTAGAGAAGAGGGCAAAAGAAAACATTAAGATACAGGGAAAAATGTCTATCTCTTCACTGTTCCCTTTTCTACCTATTAGCATCTTATATCAGGCCTCCCAGGACAGCGATGGTTATCCTCTGTCTAGGTGTGGATGTTAAACACTTCTACTGATGCTGAAAAGTCATTCAGAGTAGTGAGAGTCTGCACTGCTCCCAATACCACAAAGAAAAAAAAATCAATAGGACAGGCCATGGGCTTGGCTAACTTTAAAGGGTATAATTTTAAATGGGGCTCTGCAAGAATCAGAGAGTACACAAAACCACACAAAAAGAGTCTAAGATATTTAGGTTGTCTCTGCACCTGTGACTAAGAAAGATATTTGTCACCCTCTTCATTTCTACGTACAGGGAAATTTTCCATAGTAGGAATTAGCAATCAGAAAGAAATACCAGAGGGATTTTTTTAAATTGCAGGTTGAACCTCTTTAGTCTGGTGCCCTCAGGATGTGACCAGTGCCGAGAAAGAGGAAGTCAATATTGTCTAGCAGCATTACCAATACTTCCACTGCTTACTGGAATCTTAGAAAACATTTAGGCTTAGTCTACACTGCAGGGTTTTTGCGCAAGAAACCTTTTGCAGAAGAGATCTCCCACAAAAACTTCTTGCGCAATAGCACATCCAGACCTCAAAGCGCATCGCAAAAGCGATGTGCTTTTGCGCAAGAGAGCACCCACACTGCATGGACACTCCTGCACAAGAAAGTTCACAGAATGGCCATCAGAGCAACTGTGCTTTTGCCGATAGGGGTTTCTTGTGCAAAACCCCCTCCAGAGCATCCACACCTCTGCCTTTTTGTGCAAGAGCTGTTGCGCAAAAAAGAGTTATTCCTCATGGGGAGAGGAATAACTCTACCAGCAAAAGCCCTCTGTTCTGCCGATTTACTTGCACAAAAATGCACTTGAGGTGTGGATGCTCCGCTGGTTGTTGCGCAAAAACCAGTGTTTTTGCGCAAAAACCTTGTAGTGTAGACATAGCCTTAGGGGTAAATTAGAGCTAAACAACAGCACAGAAAACTGAGAGTCAAGACTGGAGGCTGTAAACACACTTTATGGGACCACGGGAAAACCTGGCCACACTCATGATAAGTGGGCATCCGGCTAATTAAAATCATGCTAGACCATGGATGCTACCAGACTAGAGATATTTAACCTGTATAAGGAAGTCAAAAACACCCTGCCATCATTTAAACAGTACGCTAAAATTGCTTGGAACATAAAATCCTTCCAACATCATTGTGAGTGGTCAAGTATCATTACGTCTATTTTACAGAGTGGAATTTGAGGTGCAGAGAAATTAAGTGACTTGTCCAAAGCACAGCTGTGATTAGATAAGGATTCTTGCCTCCCTAGCCTATACCCTAAATAAGGCTTGCAATACACTATCAGCAAGATCATAATAATTAGTGCCAGACAGACTCTGATTAATTAATTTACATGGCAATTAAAAAAAACAGAAATGGCACAAACATTTATATTTAAATGATAAATGCAATTAACTGGAAGATTATCCAATGCCCAGATATGAAAACCAGCTGTACCTGCACTTCTGTAAATTGTAAAACTTCAAGTAGGACAAAACTGCAAGCAGGATAAAAAAGATTAGCACTGATTCCAAGAGCATCAACCTGGACTGAGTGATCAGAGAGTTCTCTGTTAGAAACAAAAGGAGAAGATAGATACACCAAATCAGGAACAATTATTGGTAGGAAAACTGTCAAGCCATACTCATGACAGCAATACTATCTCCGACAATAAGGACTTGTAAAAACATGATCAACTGAAAATTAAAGAAACATTTCCAAAGAGAGCAAAACAAAGCTCCTTTAAAAGTATAATAAGGCTGAGATAAGAGCATGTGTCATGCTCTGTATTTCAGAAGCCATTCAAGCAGGGGAAATGGCAGAAGGGTGGGGAGAAGAAAAGACCTACTGAAATCTAAAGCTGAGTTATAGCCCTTCTGTCATGTACTCCCATTCCTGGTATATTACAGAAGTCTGAGGAAGAGACTGCAGAGGCTCCTCAAAGGCAAAGAAATGAAGCTGCCCACATGGCTGTGAGGTTCCCTGTGTCAAATCATCCTCTTCCCTAGAGAGAATTAGTGTCTGCTTAGAAGCAATGCTGGAACTGTAGGCTATGCTGCAGAACTGTGTGTGGGACTGAATAACAATACGCTGATGGGGACTGATATATTGCCAGAGCTGCATGTGGAAAGCTACAACAGCACCCAACTCCCTGGCTCCCACCACTGCTCTTACTAACTGCCACATACTCTAAAAAGTCAACGTGGAAGAATTCAAAGGCAAAAACAGATCATTCCCCCTCTCTGTATGAAGGCACAATCCTTACCAAAGAGAATAAGCAGGGCAGCTCCCAATGCAGCACAATGGGAGAAGTGCAGCTCTACCAAAATCTGGTATGCTAGAGGCACACACAGGGCACCAGTTAGTGCTGGCAGCAGTCGCAAGGACCAAACTGGCACATTCATACTGTACTCTGGAACACAAAAGAGGATTAGAAGCCATTGATTATTGCATAGATGTTTGCTGGAAGACTAGGATTTGGTTTCATGCCACTCTTCTCAGACTCAACTATCTCCCCATGTTGTTCATAAACAATGAGATAAAATATCAGCAGTGCAGGGACTGTAGTCCCACCCTGCAATTTCTTTTACTCACAAAACCTGTCTGAAGTAATGTAGGCTAGTAATAAAAATCCTTCACATTTATAGTGTTTCATCTGTAGACTTCAAAGGCCTTCACAGGATGGGCAAATATCATTGTTCCCCTTTTTAAAGATGAATAAAGTTCAGAAAAGCTGAGTAACCACAACTCAAAATTAAATCACTGGGAGCTGTGGATATGCAGCACTTTGAAAAATATCAGGCAAATGGGATTAGCACAAGGTGTCACAGCAAGTCAGTCAGAGCTGGGAGATGTCTTGATTCCCATCCCCATTCACCTGTCCTCAGGATGAGCCTGCCTTCTATAATTATACTCTATTCTCTTCCATGCTATGGGATTTTTAACATCTACTGAAACATCCACTGCAGTTATACAGAATTAACACCTCTTTTGAAGAGATCAAGTGAACAACAAAAATCTTCTATTAGTGACTAAAACCCATCAGCTCTGAAATGCAGCTTTGTTCTGTTTAGGGATGTAATACTGTAGTCGATTATTTGATTAACCGATAAGCCAAAGCTAGATCAGTTCTAGATCAGTGTTTCTCAACCAGTGTTATGAGTACCCTTAGGGGTACTCGAGAGAAGTCTGGGTGGTACATCAACACAACTGAAATTTGGAGAAAACTGAATTTTTGTTTTAAGTTTTACAGCGCTTTATTATGTTTGTACTTTTTACACCCAAAAATTTCATTGCCCGCCAGGCTATGATTACGTTTTTTAAACGTGTTGCAGTGGTAGAAAAAAGGTGTGTGTGTCTGAAAACTGTAGGTACTGGGGGTACTTTTTTTTTTTAAAAAAAGAGGGGTACTTGTTTTTATAAAGGTTAAAAAACACTGGTCTAGACTATACACATTTCCCTCCCCTCTCTCTTGCCATTAAATTTTTTAGCATGCCTGCCAGCAGCCCAACTCAGTCCTGGCTCACGCCAGGTCCAGGACCTACTCCCACTGCTGCTCTGCATTTTAAGTATATTAGGAGCCAGGCAGGTAGGCAGCTCGGCTCAGTTCTGGCCTGCACCAGTTCTGGGAGCTCATTACCCCCCCACCCCACCCACGGGCTGCCACTACCCTGCACTGCTGCCTCTTTTTCAGAGGCAACAGCCCTGCCCCCAGGGAACTATACAATAGTCAACTAACCATTAGAATCCATGAAGTTACTTAACTATTCAATTAACCGATATTTAACATCCCTAGTTTTATTGGAGGAAAGTGTTAAAATCAGCACTTACCAGCCCCAATCCTGTTCCACAAGAAGTTCCCATCAAATCCTCCTAAGTAACCTGGAAAAGAATAGCAATTGATGTGGCTGGATTGAGTGGCACATGGAAACGGAGATAAAATTCTGAAGGTTAATTAAAAAACAAATCTCTTTGGAGGGAAATCAGAGTTAGGTTTCTACTGCTCTCCCACAAGTGTATCTTTAGCATTTTTATATTCAAACCACTTTGTAAAGAGAGACCCTTGTGGACCATCTATCTCAAACATACACCTTCCCCTACAGCAGTGGACTGTTACATGAAAAAGCAATCTTAGATGAGGAATGGGTTTATTTTCAATTCCAAGAGACAAGGTGATAATAAACCCCACAGACAGGAAAGGGACAACTGCTTAGCTAATTGCTAAATCCCCCACAATTTATACCATCACTTTCCTTTGTCTTGACTTCACACTTTTGGGGCATGAATCTTCTCTAGTTGCCTACTATTCCCAATGATCTAACCCAGTGTTTCTCAACCAGTGGTACGAGTACCCTTAGGGGTACTCAAGAGAAGTCTGGGGGGGGTACATCAACAACTCAAATTTGGAGAAAACTGAATTTTTGTTTAAAGTGTTACAGCACTTTATTATTTTTGTACTTTTTACACCCAAAAATTTCATCACCCACCCGGCTACGATAAAGTTGTTTAATCAAATGTGTTGCAATGGTAGAAAAAAAAATTATGTGTCTGAAAACTGTAGGTACTGGGGGTACTTATATATATATATATATATATTTTTAAAAGGGGGTACTTTATAAAAAAAAGATTGAGAAACACTACTTTAACCCTGGGGTTGTGAACTTATGGCCCACAGCTTGCCTTGATCCAGCCTATGAGACTCAGAGCTTGGCTCCACTTTCCCCTCAGACTGCAGGGGTGCAAGCCAGCACTGGTGCTCTAGCCTCATGGAGGGTGCTGTGCTCCCTGCTGCAGGCAGGAGGGGTGAACCTCACGGGCCTGATTAAGGTAAGCCAGGGCCAGATCTGGCCTGCGGGCTCTGCCTGGCAGGGAGGAAAGAAGTTGCTCTGTGTGCTGTGGGTAAGCTCTCTCTGCAGGCACCACCCCCTGTTGCTTCCATTGGCCAAACTGCAGCCAATGGGAACAGTGGGGGGCAAAACCTACAGGGAGCACTTCCCCACAGCACACAGAGAGCCATCTGTATCTCCCTATCCCCCGGACAGAGCCTGCTGCCACCCCACACTGCTGCCTCTAATACAGAAGCAGCAGCACATGGTGTCAGGGGTTCCCTGGGAGTAGGGCTGGGAGTGCACTGGCTGCTGGGCCCAACTCCCCCGGGAACTATAGAATAATCATGCAACTGATAATATTTTGTGCAGTTACATGATTCAATTAATCGCTGTCTATCATCCCTATTGTACAGTATGATTCAGTCTGCCTGTTTATCTCAGAGCAAGATGGAATTGTTGGGGACACCTCCATCATACTAAGGAAATGGATAGGGATCATGGTGAATGGTGCACATATAGAGTTACACCACTTTCCCTCCTCCCGCACTCCAAGCCACTAGTTCAATGTCCATATAGTCATTCTAAAGCAGGAGTGGGCAATAATTTTTGCAGGGAGGCCACTTAATGAATTTTGGTACATGGTGATGGGCCAGCTCCACTAACTGGAAGGGGCAGGGCCTGAGGACTAGCCTTCCCCCAGAGCCGTCTGGGGCCAGAGTCTTTGAATTAAAACACAGCAAAGGGCTCATGGCTCTAAGCCCCGCTGCTACCATGTTAGCTGGCAGCCATCTGTGGTTGCTGCGACTACTGTGACCTGAAGCCTTTTAAATTACTCTGAGCCTTGAGCCCTTTAAATTGCTGCTATTTAAAGCCTCATAGCTCTGGGCCACTACCATGCTGCCTGGCAGCCACCCAGAGTTGCTGTGGCTATTTAAAAGGCTTGCAGCTCTGGCCCCTGCTGGGATAGTGTGGCAACTGGGAGTCTGGAGCCATTTAAACAGGATCCTGCTGCCATAGTCCCTGCCTTGAAATTTGGTGGCACAGGCAGGATATAAATTGAAAGCAGCCAGATGCAATCCGCAGGCCGGATCAAAGTGTTAGGCAAGCTGGATCCAGCCCCTGGCCACATCTTGCCAAGCCCCGTTCCAAAGCAAGTGAAATCAGAAGGGCTCTGTATTAGAAATTCTGCCTTCTCCACACTAACAGAATCTGAGAACTGAAAACATATGTGCATCCTGTTCCTATTTTCCCAAAGCAAAGGCAATACATGTTTCCTAAATTAAAGTTCAGTGGAGTGCCCTACCTCCAAAAGCTAGCAGCATGTGGCCAAATGGCGGGCCACTATCATCCACAAAAAAGATCCGCTTCATGTACAGAGACACAAACTGGCCATAATAAACTTCATCAAAACTGAAACACCACAGAGAAAGAAACGTGTCAAATCTAACTAGAAACATCTCACAATACATTGATATCTTAGTAATGGAGACATTAACTGACTCCTCCTTTGGGAATCAGCAGAGGGATTGAATGGAGCATAGAGATTTAGCTTTCAGTCCACTAGGTCAGTGTTTCTCAACCAGTGGTATGAGTACTCCTAGCGGTACTCGAGAGAAGTCTGGGGGGTAGATCAACATAATTTGGAGGAAAACTGAATTTTAGTTTTAAATTTTACAGCACTTTATTATTTTTGTACTTTTTACACCCAAACATTTAATCGCCCGCCTGGCTATGATTAAGTTGTTTAAACAAATGTGGTGCAATGGTAGGAAAAAAAGTGTGTGTCTGAAAACTGTAGGTACTGGGGATACTTCTAATTTATTTATTTTTTTAAAAGGAGTACTTTGTTTAAAAAAAAAAAAGGTAGAGAAACACCGCTCTAGGTCACAGTTAAGGCATGCTGGTGAGGATGCTTGCATTGCCATTACATGTGCTGAAACCATACTATCCATAAGTATTCTGAGCTGCCAATCCAGCACTTTTCATCACTGTTATATTCTCACTTGCAAACTATCCCACATATTTTAAGCAGCAAGTGAAGCACTGTGCTTACACCACAGCCGTTGGGTAGGAGAGTGCCCACATCCGGCTTACTAATCCTATCACAGTCAGGGCCACCAGATTCAGATTGATTTCTGCAGTGACCACAACTGGCTGCTTCAGGAATCCCAACATCCTGCAGAATGGTATGTTCAAGTCTCTGAAAGCAAAGCGGGAAAAGAAAACAGCTACAGTTACCATTCAGATTATCAACAAGTCACTTATCAAAAGGCCACTGGCAGAAAGAATACATATGCTGCTTTCTGATACTAGCAGTATCAGATAGGAAAACAGCATTTCCAGTACTCTCTTTTTCTGCCAGGGAAATATTTTCTGTATGTTAACCTGTACAATAATCCAAAAACGTTGCTCTACTCTAATACGCTTCTACCTAAAAATGGCAGATACGGTCTCTGTCTGCTTCCACACGTACAGTCCATCCCTGCTGCCATCGCTCGTTTAATGTTTTCCCAGTTTTTAAACTCATGACCCCAGCAGAGCCAACACAGTGCAGCTCAAGCAGAGACTTCAGGAGACAATCCTGTTTCCTACGTCATCGGAGTGATTGCAAGATTACATTTCCCATCCAAAATCTTGACGGCTGCTGAAATGTCAGCCAGACTCGGTGCCCTCAGGGTGAGCGGGCAGAGAGAAAACGAGCGCGTATGCGTGTGCCACAGACACACCGCGCCCGCCTCGGGTGCCCTTGTTAAGAGCGAAGCGCGCCCGGATGAAGGGACTTTATCGCCGGGGAAGAGCGGGAAAAGCCTAGTGCTTGTGCAAAACACTCGTGGAAAGAGGCAACAGCGCTGGAGCGCCGGGAAATGGCGACAGGGCCCGAGGAAAGGGGGGTTCTCACCTCGGTGCATTGAGAGAGCCGGGCGCTTCCCTTCAGGTCTGGGGCAACAACCTGGGCTCTGGGACGAGCCCTGGCGCCACAGGCAGCGCGCCCAGGCCTCGGTGAGGCGAGGCCCGAGCAAACGCCTGGCAGCCAGGCCCCGGGAGTCTCCCACCGGGAGTCCGTGCCCGAGCGCTGCCTTTCAGACGCGCCTTCGGGGGCGTTCCCGCGCCTGAGGAGACTCCCCCCGCTCGGGACCGGCTCGCGCACCGCGCCCCTCCCCCAGCCCAAGTGCGAACGGCACCCAGGCCGCGGATCAATCACGCTCCCGGCCCCAGGAGGGGGCGGGGAGATTCCAGGCCGAGGGGCGGGGCCGGAGCGGGCCGTCCGCCAGCCGCTGCGTGACACCGGACGTAACGTCAGACGCACTGCGGAATGGCCCTGTTGCCATAGCAACAACTCGTTGCCCTCTCCTCTACCCCCCCCCCCCTCCGCCGCTCCTTGGGTGGGAGTCGGCGCGGGGACGGCAGCCGCAAACGCGCTGCGGGGAAAGGGCTCCCGGAGCACAAGGGGGAAACTGAGGCACGAAGGCGACGCGACTAGCCGCAGCCACCGGGCTAGTGAACGGCGGGACGTCGGATGCGCCTGTCCCCTCCGGGGGCGGCTCTACAGGCTGCAGGCCCTGCCCCCCCCCCCCCATGGGGCTCACATCAATGGGTGGGGCCGCCCTATGCCCCGCCCCCCCCGCGGGGCTCACATCGATGGGTGGGGCAGCCCTATGCCCCGCCCCCCCGCGGGGCTCACATCGATGGGTGGGGCCACTCTATGCACCCCCCCCCCCGCGGGGCTCACATCAATGGGTGGGGCCGCCCTAGGCAGAGCTGCACTTGTCTTAGCCCCTGCAGCCCGAGGTAGCTCTGCAGCGGGGCTCCCCCTCTTCTGGGTGGTCTGTAAACGCTAAGTTGACAGCAGGGATGCATTTCTCGACTCATCAAGCGGGATCCAGCGCAGGCTCATCAAGCCTCGGGACCGGAACAGGCCTTCCACCCAGCCTCTTAAGAGTGATGCTTACTAGGTAACTGGTTACCGATTCACAGCCCTGTGGACCGTTCCTTGGCACTAGCCCACAGTCGTGGCCCTAGGTTTTACAGTGAGCTGCAGAGGGCACTACTAGAAACTACCCTGGCTGTGTCTAGACTGGCCAGGTTTTCCGGAAAAGCACCTGCTTTTCCGGAAAAACTTGCCAGCTGTCTACAGTGGCTGCTTCAATTTCCACAAAAGCACTGACGATCTCATGTAAGATTGTCACTGCTTTTGCGGAAATACTATGCTGCTCCCGTTCGGGCAAAAGTCTTTTTCCGAAAAACTTTTGCGCAAAAGGGCCAGTGTAGACAGCAGAAATTTATTTTCCGCAAAAAAGCCCCGATCGCGAAAATGGCGATCGGGGCTTTTTTGCAGAAAAGCGCATCTAGATTGGCCACGGACGCTTTTCCACGAAAAGTGCTTTTGCGGAAAAGTGTCCTGCCAATCTAGACGCGCTTTTCCGAAAACGCTTTTAACGGAAAACTTTTCCGTTAAAAGCATTTCTGGAAACTCATGCCAGTCTAGACGTAGCCCCTATTTTTGTGTCTGGTAGGAAAGACAAAACCATGTGTGCAGTTATGGTAGAGAATGTTACCCGTAGCATTAAGTGTTGAGAGAGCATGTTAACAGCCACAGGAGCAAATCCTAGCTACATACATTTCTCTTCCTACATATATAAACCAAACAAAATCACACGGGGGATTTGAGAAAAGCATAATCTGCTTTATTTATTTTTTAACATTTTTTATTTAAATAAGGAGAATTCTTTCATATGGAAAGAGCTAATACAATCACATATTTGAAAGGAGAAACAATAGGTACAGAAAAGGGAAAAGAGTGTGCCACCACTGGCCTGGTGATTTTGTGATTTGAGTTCTGGTCCAAGTTCAAGTTTCCAAAAAATAAACAGGTTGCACATTACACATTTATCCATCGTCTGCCCTTTCAAATATCTGGTCTACATGAAAAGACAAAGAGGAAAGGCCAAAAAAACTTTACTATACAGGTCATGAGGTTATAAGCTTTAAGGAGTACAATATCCCTTGAGAAACAATGAATGCAATGTATATGGAACCAGGAGAAAGGATTCCAACTAAGAACAATGCCTTGACATGCTAAAAAGTGAGTGCCTCATTGCTGCTGCTGTGATTCCCAAGGCTACTGGCTAGGTGTAGACAAATTATATCCAAGAAAGTTGTCTACGACACCTGGGATGTCTTGGTGGCATTAAGATTTTAAAAAAACAAAACAAAAATACATAGTTGGACTGGTTCTGCCTCTTCACAGCCAGTAGTTCCATTGTTTACTAATTTGTTCATCTCTCATCAATAGGCTGCAACTATATTAAGAAGATTTTGCTTCTTTTGTAATGTAATTCTTATAAGATAAATCTTTCATACAAGGAAAGTGGGGGCTGTCTGCCAAAAATAGTTGACCCTCCAAGGAATTAATCTGTGCTTAATCAGTCAGGAGCAAAACAGAAGGATAACATAATGCTGCAGAACAGATCTTAGCATGGAGTGGTACTTGTTTAAAAGTGAATATAGTAGCTTGCCAAAAGGTGAGACACAGCAGAAATGCTAAGCTCTGTTTTTATATATCTATATAAATATACATGAACCACAGGGCAGCTTGTAGCTCTGCAGCATTCTTGCAAGGAAATCTGTTAAATGGCGCACCTCTCTGCATGTACACAAACACATATGAGAATCAATGGGGTGAGAACACATTAAGAGTAACTAACTACAGTTCAGCTGTCAAATGGGAGAGCCAAAAGTGAAAGATCAACAACAATACCTGCTTCACTGGTGACTGTGCCGAATTAACTTTTTATTTAAAATATACAGGGAATCTTTTTCAAAACTCAGGTTGATTTTTTGTTTTAAAAGAGCTAAAAGCAAACCAAACACAGGAAAGCAGGCAGCACTGAATGATGCTGACAGGCCAGCAGTTGCTGCGCATAATGGAATAGTATTTACACACATACATGTTTCAGGTCTTCTGCTAAACAGTCTGGTTAAAATACAGAACAAAAAGTCAGTGTCTGAATACTTCTGCTTAACCAACTGTTGTGAGAGTTTGGATTCCACCTCTCCCTGCCACTGCAAACTGTGTCAGTCCTAGTAGCAGGGGCCGCTTACATTTGGCAGTCAGTTTGCAGATAAGGCAAATTTCAGCATCAACGTCGTCATTATGGGGGCCCACTTTTCAGCAATGGAGATGGGGCCCAAAACCTTTACATTTCTGCACACTGAAGACTAGAGACAGTTCCATTTATTTGACTCTCAAGAGCATCACAGACTGCACTAACTTTGTACTAGCTATAACAAATAACATGGAAGATTCAGTTAAAATTTTGGGCTCTAAAACTGCTTTCCAACAGACAAAAGTCTATTAAGTGAAAGCCTTGTCAACTGCAGCTGACAGTCACACAAAGGTGATGAATGGAATGAAGCTCTCATGCATTTCTTGGCCTTTCCTGCACAGAATAATTCAGACATAATATATAAATAGAGCAGTGAAACATTTATTTTTTCACCTAGACCTACAACATCAAATACATATAAATAAATTTTAGTGTTTTATTCTGTTTGAGGATGAAGGGGGATAAAGGAAAAAGAGGGATGGCCTTTTTCAACAGGAAGTACTATAATTCTGATGGCATTTACAACAGAAGGATTGAAACAAATCTAGCAATAACCTAATTTCTCCAACACATAGAGCCATTCAAGAGTCATATATGATGAAGGAAAAAGGTCTGAGTCTCTGAAAAGACTAGAGATGGAAGGAAAGGGAAGAGGGGCTTGGATAAGTCTTTAGCCATTAGACTCCGGTTTGATATCTTGGGCCAGCTGGGCAAAGAAAGGAGTGAAAGGTAAGGGCACAATGTAATAACGAAATTCAAGCCAATTCAATTGCTCACAATATTCCAAGGTGAAGATGGGGAGGGAGATGGGGATAGAAGGGAGATACATGACTCACTGGAGGAGGAGTCTTTGGAAAATGTTGGGAGCAGAAATGAAGATTTAGCAGATGAGGATACAAGTTTGGGAGATTTCTGAATGCTTTTTGTGTCATTAATTCTCAAGATCTGAATGCAAGAGATATGCTGACACACTGCTGCAAAGTTAAAAATCCACAAAATAAAAAAAAAGTTCTGTTTTTGTTTTTATTTTAAAGTACCAACCTATCCCAATCCCTTCAGGGTTCTTTAACATGCTCTGAGGGGACATTACTATGTCTAAGTTAGTTCAGCCTTCTAAGCTCTTTCTAATGTTATTGTATAAACATCCTGATTTCTACCTAGCTTAAAACTTCAAATGCATCTCTAGAAATTCCTGGAGAACCTTCTCTTCTGAAAAAAAAAACAACACTTTGAGACCACTTCCCAAATACATTCTTTGTTCAAAATGTCTTCTTTGGAACCACCGGCAATTTACCTGCTGCCATCTAACATGGGCAGATGGTACAGTCAGTAAGCTATCATCTAAGAGAGAAGTGACATTCTCCTTCCCTAATTTTGGAATAACAGTCCATTCTTTGTTTTCTAAGAGCTAAACAGTACAAACAAGTAAACTGAACCACCTCCAGCTAACTTAAGACCATTATCAGCATTAGGACCCAAGCACCTTCAGGAACTGTCAAGTCAGTCCTGTAAGACACACGCGCGCACGCACACACGCACACACACACACACAAAAGCTCACCTCAAAACCCTTCCCATTGGGACCTTTTTAATATACCACCAAATTCTTTTGAGGAAGTGCATACTCACTGTATGCAACTGCACCAAAAGGAGAGAAGCACTTGTTATTAGTCTGGGGAAAGAGAGAACACATAAATCCAAACTATGTCTATGTAACCATAAGTTTCTGATGCAAAAAACATTGAATTTATGTACTATGTCTTGTATGCAGAGGGGGGTTCCCATTGGTTTGCGTCCATGGGAGTTGTGCAAAAAGCTGTGAAGATGAGAAAGAAGCAGAGAGCAAGACCTGGAGAAGAAGGGAAAGTGCAGCTCAAAGAGCAGCCCATGGGAAAACAGAGAAGTCCCACAAGGCAAGGAGGCATAAAGAATTAGAGCGGCCAAGGGTGAAGCTGAGAGAGAGCATCACAACTACAAAAAGTAGTCCAAATAGACCCGTTGGTTCTAGCCAACTCTTCTGACCCATGCAAGGTATGGAGATTTGTTATCAGATTTTACATTTTGTAAATCCATGATTTCGCATTTTGCGGTCTCCAAAACAAATCCCAATCCACAAAAACAACTAGATCCAGGTGAGCTTGCAACAGAAATTCAGTGTCTTTCCTTTAAAACAAAAACGCCACATTTTGTTGTGCACAGGGCACCCCAAAGCTACAATTAAGTGGTGCAAGTTTCAAGATTAATGCATTGGTCTACTGTATACCTTTGTTACACGTTTACTTCTAAAGCAAGCACTGCTTCTAGCTTTAAACAAAAATACTGAATAAGTACTGAATGCCTTAACTGTCCTGTATTTCTCTTAATCAAATAAGC
Source organism: Pelodiscus sinensis (assembly GCF_049634645.1). NCBI lineage: Eukaryota > Metazoa > Chordata > Testudines > Trionychidae > Pelodiscus > Pelodiscus sinensis. The sequence goes on along the minus strand of NC_134732.1, from coordinate 14,489,170 downwards.
TGGAAGGCTAAACTTCCTGGAGGAGGAGAGAGGGGAACACTCAAAAATCTCAATTTAAAAGAGTCACAACTGTCAAGGTAGCACAGAACTGTATATAAAATTAAGCAGATTCTGTCTCAGAATACGATATTGGCTGCGGAGCTATTTTCTAGGAGGAATGAGGGGGCAGAGAGCAGGGGAAAATGAGAGAACATATAAAAGTTTTGCAATAAACAAAGATATAGCTTTTTTCTTTTGTAAAAACCTCAGCTGCCTTTAAAATGAAAAACCTCCAACTAACCCCCTCCTCCTGTTGCCATTCTGCTGAGACAGATGTAGGGAAGGAGAAGGATGAGTTTGCCAAATTAACTATCCTGGCTACCTGTGGGCGGGATATGAAAAAAAAAATGGCTTGAGCCACTCAATAGTCACGTGGGAGCAAGTGGTTGGTTTGGTTTTTGAACAAGCAGGTAAATGTCATATCCGCTGTTTCAAACTGCTTTGTTGAGAGGAGGCCTGGATTACGTTGTGTCAGTCAGTCAGTTTTGGGTTGATGGTGGATCTGGCCAGATTTTCATAACTTCCAGTGGGGTACAGGCTGTGCTGCAATGCCTCTCTTGGTAGCTGGTGATCATAGGCTGTGCTAGGCCTTGCTTTCCTCCACTTTTACTGCTTGAGGCTTGATCGCTCCTGTGCGCACTGGCTTCATCTGGTTTGTGGAGGATGGTTCTTGCAATTTTATAGCTCCCAGGTTGGTTTTATTTTCATCCACTCGCTGTTTTGCCTTTTGATATAGGGAAACAAAGAGTTAGCTAAGCAAGGGACCTAGGAACAAGCAGACAAGGTGTATAGCATAGCTGCCTGTGCAGTGCTGACAGGGCCGGCTTTGGGAAGTGCGGGGCCCAGTTCGAACCGTTTTGGCGCCCCCCCGGATTTTTTGTTGAGAGAAAAAAAAAGCAACCCAAACCACAACCACACACAAATATCACATCAAGTAGATCTGATCAAAATCATATCTATATAATTGAACATTTTCAAAAAAATGCCATCCTTTATTATGCAAAATTTTACACAAAATTAAATCAATTGCCTTAAGTGTAGGTCAAATATTTTCAATTGCAAAAGATCCAATTTTTTCAATAAAGTTTAAAATTTGATTTTTAAAAAGTTACCAGAGAGCGTTGCAGTTTTCTGTTACATTGATTTACTTTTTAAATAGCAAAAACGGAGCCTTTGTTAAGAAAGTGTCAGTTCTGTGGTCAAATTCCAGTCCTTAGTGATTTCAGCACCAGTGATTTCACTAGGTAATATGGCCTCCTTCCGCTGCCCTTGCCTCCTTGGCCTCCTTGCACTGCCCTTCAATACATTGCCTGCATGTTGAGTCCAAGGTCAGTCTACACAAGATTTCATCAATGATTTTTGCTCAAGCGATCACTGAGACAAGACAAGGACTCAATTGATTCTAGTTAGCTCTGCCTTTAAACACTGGATGTAAAGTGTCAGATATAATTGAGGACTCCCAAATAGACTCTACATCACCAGAAATAAAACCTGTTTCCATCTTTTGTGACTTTCAGTTAGATGTGACTCACTATCCTCTGCTTAGTGTTCAAGTTATGGTAGACCCTAAGTCAGGTCATATTAAGTTCAGGTCTTTAACCTTTTAATCATACAATATGGATAACAACATTTCATTCTCCCAGCTCCAAGTCTTAAGTGAATTTCAACCCAAAAGAGCCAAAATTGATCAACTTGACACAGCAAGTGTGTCTACTGATCTCTGTGGCAAAGTAAGTTGTCTATATAAATAAGGTCTGCTCCTGAAGCCTTTTCCTACAGTTGATTAACAGATGGCAGTAGATAGCTCATTCAGACCACTGGCTGATAATAGTCACCCTGACCAGTCATTAACCATAGTCATGAACTCACCCTACTCTCCATTGTCTCTATGATTCTCTGATGACCTGTGACAAAAAAGGAGGGTGGAAAGGGAAACTGAAGGGAGAGACCTCTCTAAATTCACCAAAGAGCAGTATTGCCAACCCAAAAAAATCACAAGGAACGCCTATACACAGTTATGAGAATGGTCTACAAATCATAAGATATTTTAAAAATAAAACATGTTGGATTTTTATTGGCCTTTTGTTTCTTGAGTATTTAAGGTTCATGTTTTAAAGCTTTCCTCCTTAGCTGTAAGGCCCAGAAGTATAGAGAACTTTTTTAAAATGAAAGCTGAGATTCCTACATAATCAACCGACTCCTGGCCTTCAGAAAAACACCAAATGTGTTGAGACTCATGGTAAAACAATGGAGGAATTCTTGTGAGCCCATGCTTTGCCCACAGTATAAATAAAAAAACATTCTCCACTAAACATCCTAATGAGATACTGCAAATGGTGAACTGAATTCAACAGCTCCTGATATGAACAGGTATCAACCTAGTTTTTCATATTTGAGATGGGTTACCAGGAATCATACATGACAATATGAAATCTTTCCACTCTCAAGTCAGCATATTCAAAAAGCATCTATAATTTTGATCCATGCATTTATTGGATAGTGAAAGAGGAGAGGAATTAGTGTAGGTAAATGTTTAAATTAAAAAAAAATGGCTGAAGGAATTAGGACTGGGCTCCTACATTTCACATTCAGAACTGACTAGGACACTTATGACCAGATTTTCAAAGATGTGTAAAGATCAGATAGATATCTTTGAAGATCTGAGTTGGCAACTGTCTTTTTAGGAGCTTAATTACCTTTGAAAATCTGAGCTTAGATTTCCAAGTCCAATTTTCAAAAATAACTCTAGTCACTCAAGTGCCTTTGAAAATTTTAACTGGGGGCCTAAAGAGACAAAAATAAGACAACAGGCAGGAGATACGGTATTCCTTTTAAAAACGTGTGACATCTATTTTTAGCTAAATTTTATATTATTTTTTCTCCCAGAGGCAACTGACCCTTTCGCCCCCCTCACGCCACTGCTCCCCCTCCTGCAGATCTATCATCTTATGCATGTGCAAGATCTGTGAGAGCCATCCCATGAATCTGCATTAGTGTCTGTGGTGCCTGCTTCTGCGTGATGTCTCAATGCTGCCACATTCACCTCCAAAGAGGGGGCTTCCCAAAGCAGGCCCTTGCTGCTGACCCCCAAGGCACCCACAGGTCCAGTCTCCTTTCAATGGGCCCACTTCCCAGGGCTCATTGATCTTGGATCTGGCTTCCATCCCTTCTCCAAGCCCCATCAGAACTACTGTGCCCTCCTTAGGAAAAGAATAAACAGGAGGATTGGAAATTAACCCACCCAGTCTCACGTCCCCTAGGCAGGGAATGAGCCATCTACATTAGCCCCAGCTGGAGTATCATGTCCAGTTCTAGGCGCCACATTTCAGGAAATGTGGAGAAACTGGAGAAAGTCCAGAGAAGATCAACACAAATGATGAAAGGTCTAGAGAACATGAGATATGAGTCAAGGCTGAAGAAATTGGCCTTGTTTACCTTGGAAAAGAAAAGACCGAAAAGGGACATGAGAGCAGCTCTCAAGTATCTAAAAGAGTATCATAAGGAGGAGGAAGAAAAATTGTTCTGCTTGGCCTCTGATGTTAGGATGAGAAGCAATGGGCTTAAATTGCAGATATTTTAGACCAGGTTCGACAGACACCTGTCAGGGATGAGCTAGGACAACTCAACTTTGGAAGCCCCAGGGGCTACACTGATACTTACAGAACATGCTGAGGGCCTCAACTTAAGTGTGGTTGCATATGCAAGCAAATATATACAAATAGCTTCTCTCACACTGACAGGCATGAATACAAAGATTAAGGCAAGACTACACAACACACAGGCCCCATTTAAGTCAGTTCTGCTGATATTAACAAAATGCAACATTTACCTGATTTCTACCCATGTGACAGCACTTTTCATGAGCAATGACAGTCCAAGAATTTAACTACTAAAACACATATCAACAGAAGATCATTACACTGACTACTTTTGTTTTGGCTCCCACTCGCCGGCCACGTGTTGATCCCCACATAAACCCAAACTGCAGCGTGGGGCGCAAACAAACTGGCCGTGGGCAGCATACCGCATTATTAATAAACATTTTATAAACCTTTACCTTTTCTGTCTGCTGCCATGTCTCCTCTCCTTGCTCCATCATCTCCCCTGGTGCCTGCTGCCCACCAACTCCTTGCCCTCCTCTACTGTCCTGACTCCTGCCCTTCTCACTGCCCTCAGCCCTCCTGCAACCTGCCCCCCTCCACCAGCCCTTCTCCCTCCCCGTGCCCACTCCTCCAGTAGACCCACTCTGATCATGTGAGTACCCCTCTTCTAACACCTCCCTCTACACACCTGCCATGCCTTTCCCCTCTGGTGCTGGTCCCTTCCCTGCAGGTGTCTCCCCTTCTGCTTCACACCCAGAATCCCCTGGCACCTGCACCTTCCCTTAGCCCTGCACCTTCCTGGTGCTCCCCGTTCTCTCACTGCCCCTGCCCCCTTTGCCCTTTTTTTCCCTGATGCCCACCCCCTCACCACTCTCTGCCCCATTCACCTCATGCCCCTCTGTGCCCTCACACGCCTTGCTCCATCCCCACCTTTCTCGTGCCCACCCCTCCTTTCAAGTCTTCTCTCAGCACCTTCCCCTCCAGCCTCCAATGCCCTTCCCCTCTCCTCTCCCAGCATCACCCTGTCCCCCCTCCCACTGATACCTCCCCTCCTGCCCTGTTCCTGATTGTCTGTACTTGGCCCCCTACCATTTGTCTCTCTCTCCTCCACCCTGTCTCTTGGTACCTTCCCCCTTCTTCCTCCTCCCCCTCCGCACAAGCCTCTTCCTCCCCCCTCCATTCAAGTCCCTTCCTTTCCCACCCCGTCCAAGTCCCTCCCGCTCCCTTACCTTCTACCGTCTGCCGGGCCGGACTGTGAACCGCATGCGCAGCAGCGGCGGCTGCATGGCACTTTTCCGTTTTAAAATCCCAGGCGTCTCCCCACCCACCTGCGAACTGCACGCACAGCAGGAGCAGCCGGCAGCATGCGTAGGTAAGGGCGGGGCAGGGCGGGGAGCCGAGCCGAGGGAGCAACTTCCAGGTGCAGGGGCGCAGGGCCCGATTTGGCCAAATCGGCTTAAGGCCGGCCCTCAGTGCTGATACAAAAGCTTATTACTGGTTAGTCTATGGCACACACTGCTCGTCTCTCCCCCTCTCCTCCCCCCCGCCCACCCAGCAATAAAAGCAACATCAACTTCCCTAAAGTGGGGTCTAGCAACCTGCATACTATCACTTGGGCTACCTCTCTGCCAGACATTGCTCAATTACTTTTCCCCCTCTCGCTTCGGATTACCCCTTCGTGGCAGGGGTGAAAGTAATTTAAAAATCTTACTGGTACAGGGCCTCAGCTCTGGGTCACTGGAAGGGGCCAGGCTGTGGACCAGCTTCCCCCAGCCAGCCCATCAGTGCTGCACAGCACACAGCCTATTGGTCCCTTTAAACTGGCCGGGTCCCAGGCAAAGTGCTGCCCCCGCTGGCTAACACTGCTGCCCCTTTTGCACCCGCACTCCATTGACATCCCAGGACAGAGAGGGGCAGTGACATTAAAGTGCCACTGTGGAAATGCTGCTGGACCCTATCGGTAGGACCAACACCAGGGAGGGGGGAGGAGAGGGTGCAAAAGGGGCAGCGATATTAAAACGCTGTCATTGCAGTGCTTTAACGTCAGCTGTGTACAGGGCTGCACCAACAGCCACTTCTCATACCACTTTCACCTCTGTTTCCTGGATATACGCAGATACTTTTGTGGCCCGTCACCATAGGCTCTGAGTACCTCACACCCAGCAATATAGCTAAAACCTGTTTTGTTGGCTGTGCACTGAAGCTGTTATCTCCTCCTACAAGATTTCTTAGACAGTCGCTGATATTTGCTCCAAAATTCTACTATTCCCTATTGCTGAGGCATTTGGCCCTTCTAAAGGACTTCACATGTAAAAATCCCAAAATAGTTTGCAATCTACTAGATCTATCTGTCTGTGCATCTGTCCGTCAAGAACTCTTCCTAAATGTTAAGAGCTAGGCCCACCAAATTTGGCATACAGCTTCCTTTTATCATAACTTAAGGCGAGGTAAGGGTTTGGCTGGGCCAGGAAAATGGGAGTGCTTTTCGTAAAACCATACGGAAAAGAGAATATCACTAGGAGGGTATAAAGGGCTGGCTGGGGATGCCAGCCTTCCCAACCCCCGGACTGTCCCAGTCCTGAACCTCCACCCCAGTACAGGAACACTGCTGGCTGTTCTCCTTCATCAGAGAGCAAGGGAAAAGTGCACAGTTTGCTGCATTGCTCACTATAGCTGGAGAGTGCAGGGGACAGACTAACTTGGACCTGTCCCACCCGGGGGACATGCACCCCTCCCCTTGCGGTGCCCGCTGGTGATACAGCAGTCCTTTCTCCCTTGGGGCTACCTGCACACTGACCCCTTCGTCTCCTTAGGACAAATCTAGTCATAAGGTATTTTGGCTTCAACATCTTCTCCCCTCCCCAATTTTTACAAACAGGGAAAACAAAAAGACTCTCAAGGTGTCACAGCCTAGTTATGTGCCATTCTCCACTTTTAGAGATAAAACTCCTGGTTACACCATCAAGGTAGCTTCTCTATCACTTTCCCTGTAAGTTTTCAGTCATTTGGCCTCGTGTGTGGATAGATAAAGACCAAAAAATGGATGGGGTAATATATTTTATTTCGGATATGCCCTTATCTCCCACTAGAGTGCTCAATAATTAACAAAATTAATTTATAACAGATAAAACTTAGTCAGGAGGATGGTAACAATCAAGGAGCCAATATTACTATAACAGTACCCACTTATTAGAACTATGTCTAGCAAACTAGAGTCCTGGCCAATGACTTAGGCTCCTAGATGCTATGATTATTCAAATAAAAATACCAAACAGCATAAACGCAGGGAAAGCCCTTTTACAGAATAAGGGCCGGCATGAGGTGTGTGCAGTCGGTTCCCCCACATATGGCCCAGTGCTTTATTATTGACCCTGCTTGAGATTTGAGGAGCCTGGCTTCAGGGTCCCCCCTCCAGCCAACAAGCCCACAGGGCTATTTCCCCACCTGTACCCAGCCTCAAACCATGCTCCACGCAGCTCCCTGCAGTGAATACAGCCAGTGCCGAGCTAAGCCATTGGGATGGGCAGGGTGCAGTGAACTCCCCAGCCTGCTGGGCTCTCTGTCCTCCAATGCAGAGCCCAGCATCCCAAGTGGGCTTCCAAGGGGGAGTAACCGTCCGTGGCAAGCCCGGATCACCCAGCCATTCCTGGCAGCCACATGCTGGAAATGAGTAGGGCTGCCTGAGCAGCCCCAGGGAGGGCTAGCAGGTGGCCAGCTCAGGCCAAGACTGGACTGAACTGTGCTCCCCTTTGCTGGGGTGCTAGGTGGTGAAGGATGCCACCCAGTGAGCACGGAGCTCAATCAGCCAGTGCTCGAGCTTGTGTCCATGCTGAGGCTCACCCCATGCTAGCCAGCTGGCCAGTCCGAACTCAGCGCCTCACAAATAATCACGCTGGCCCTGAACAGAATCACATTAAGGAGAAATCAGTCAGTTTTCCTGACTGTCTAGCCATAGATATCTAGATAAGGTACACAAACACACAGGAATGGCAAGGGAAAGCAACAATGGTAGGATTGCTATGAATCTGGCAACATGCAAGAGCAGATACCCTCAGGACTAGACTCACAAAGGTATTAACATTCTCTACCTGCTGTACATAGTGTCCTTGCATGGAACCCATATTGACTGCTGGTCCAGACGTCTTCCCACTGGGACTGGCAGAGTTAGGCCTAGAAATCAAAGGGATGAGAGTATACATGGAGTATTACTGATAGAACAAGAACATGGTCAGTGTGAAAGAAAGGTCCCTTTAGAGAATGCAAGAAGCAGGGCCAGTTGTGCATTAGGATATCCTTATATGGCCAGTTGGGCTCTTAAAAATACCAACCCAAGTGAAAGCACATTCACTAGATGGAGGAGATAACCTAATTAAGAGACTTAGAGCCTGAGGTTTTAGAGTTTCTGGACATGAGCCCTTTAACTTCTTGGGCTTGTGAAGACAAAACTAGAATTCTGACATTTATTCCACCTCCCAGCATTTCCACTTTGGCAAGAAGCACCAGTAAGAATTCTACATTTGAAAATATTATTGGATCCTGCAGAAGCGTGACACAAACACCATTTCTCTGCAAGTGCTGATAGTCTACCCTTTCCAACCAAGACCTCATTCAGGAGCTATGGGACTAATCTCTGGATCCTTTACCTGTAAGTATGAGGTGATGGTACAGATCCTCCGGAGGACATGTTCTGTTTACCATCTGTGAAGTGAAACCCTTTCATTTCCATTTGGGAGGACTGAGAAGGGAAATGAGTAAGAAAGTGTCTTCTATATATCCAAAGATCTCAAAGCACTTCACAAACACTTCAATCAATGTTTAGCCCCACCGCCATGAAGCAGGTATGAGTCCCATTTTACAGAGGGGGAAATTGAGACACTCAAGCAAAATGGCTTGCCTAAATTTGAGGCACAAAAAGGAAGAGACCACATAGGCCTGAGTTCTAGCCACCCATGTTCTCTCCATTCAAAAACACTCCTTATAAGTATACATCTAACCAAACACGAACCTGACATATCTACTCAGATGGAGGCATTTTACAACTGTGTTACACTTTATGAGCAGCGTTCCACCACGTGCCAACGGTTTACCATTTCACTGATCTCTTAGAACACTGAGCATTTACATTTAATTTAATCCAGTTAGGTTCTGATTCCTGGAAGTGGAATCACAAACCGCTGTAGAACTGGAGAAACTGCTGGCGTGGGCTCTGCAGACAGGAGGAATGGCACCCCTTTGCTTCCATTCAGATCACTTGTTTGGAAGATAAGGCCTAGTAAGCAAGCAAGACTTCCTCCCCGTTAACAATTAACTGTATCCCCACAAGAGGCTTCCCTTTTCCTTTTATTTTTTTGGAAACTATGGAGGGACCAAACCCCAAAGCAAGGCTCCTGAAAGAATGTCAAGGTGTTCATGCAGTACATAGCCCTTACCTCCCTGCTGGTAGTGAGGACAGAAGGCTGAGATCCAGGTGGAAGAATTCTGCGGGGAGCTCCTACAGACAGATTCTGCCCCTGAGGAAGCTGGATGGACTGTGGTAAAATCAGTGGCTGCTGGCCAGAACCATACCGGGGCAGAGGAAGCTGGGACCCAGGCATAGGCATTGTTAGCTGCATGATAATTTACATGTGATTACTTAATGGAAATAACAATGGCCCATCTAAACATGTCCCCTACTAACACCTTTAAACCACAGTTTGAAAGAAGCATCTCAAACCTGACACACTGCTACACAACAAATGTAGACGTGAACATTAAAGAGGGACTTTCATACTGAAAATCATCTTAAGATAGAGTTGCCAGACTCTGTAACCACACCATGTGTTCTTTTAATAAAGTGTTGCTCTAGCAAGACGGTGCTCAGACACAGGGCTTTCCTGATCGCCTGGAGCCTTCCTTGGTTCTTCTTCAGTCTTCCTTGTGGCCACAGCATGGCAAGCCCTCTGAGTGGTGATGGCAGCCACAATGGCGTCAGACAGCTCACCTTTTGATTTCAGCTCGATGTCCACATCTAAATATCTGCTAAACTCCTCTGCTGATGTGATTTCAGGGACTGGAACATCAGGAAGGTTCAGACTGGCCTCAGCTTTACGTTCCATGACAGGCTTCAATCCCTTCTTGAAACAATTGATGACGGGGGTTGTTAAAAGTGATTAAAAATTAACTGAGGACTCAATGGCTATTAAAAAAGACTAAATTTTCAAAAGGGCACATACAACATTGGAGGGAGGACAAGAGGCGAGAAGAGCTTACCGTTTACAAACTCAGGCTCAGTTTAGACACACTGCCTTGATCCTCAGCAGCATGGCTTGCTATTTTTTTTTAATGAAGTGGGTGCCCCTACATATCACGCTGTCCAAGAAACCTATTCACTTTGCATGTGGTTTTTCCTTCTGATCCTTGCCACTTTTGCTAATTATCAGAGATTGTTCAAAGAGTTCTCTCCCTTGCAGCCTCTCATTCCCTTTTATTCGACTGGGTAGTTCGCATAATTGCTGGATCTGCGACTTCCCATGACACCACATTGTAATGACAGGATTAAGGCTTCACTATGTGATCCAGGAAGGCAACACCAGGTTACAAGGAATAAAGCACTTCTTCAAATACTCAGTTGGCCAGTAACCTCTTCATTCCCCCCTGTTAAGTTACTTTCTGTAATTAACAATTCTTGTTCTCGAGCAGTGATGGGCAACCTGTGGCTCATGGATCACAAGCTGTCCATCAGAACTCTGTGTGTGACCCGCAAGACATTTTATTTACTGTTGCCCCCCGGCAAGGTTGGCAGATTCTGCTGGTTTGTGGCTGTGCAGGTTTTTTCATACAGATATTACTAAAGTGATACATACGTAAAGTGAGGTGCAAGCTGACTGCACACTACACTGACCATGAGAGCTGTATGCTCCCTCTGCATCCAATCAAAGCGCTGCTACAGTTCAATCGGCACACCCGCAAATTCTAAGTTCATAAGTACAGTTAGTAAAACTACCCTATCCTGGAAGACCATCTTCGTTACAACAGTCTTGCGGTCCACTGAGATGAAAGAAAGCCACTCATTTGGCCCACTCGTTAACCTATGTTGCCCATTGCTGATTTTGAGTCTGCCTCAGCATGAAAGTCCCTCTTTATGATAAAAAAGATTAGGAATAGTCTGTTTATCATTATATTTTTAAACATTTACTCTATTGCACAATATAAGCAAAGTTTATAGTCAATGACAATACTTCTCCATGTTAGCAACTTAATAGTTGTGCTCAGTGTCCATATAAACACAGCTGCCCTCACAGTAGGATTCATTGTGCTTTTTGAACTATGTTTAATAAAGAAAAAAGCAAGAGAAAGACACAAAAACAGAAAGAAACTTCTATTAAGATTCTACCCACCAGACTAGCAAAAATTATTAATTAGGCCAAGATGATCAATGAATTGACATAAAGAGGGATGTCTTTAGTTAAAGGTCAAACAAAATGACCCTAAAAGCACTGATGATTTTTCAATGGTTACTAAAAATATGGGGAGGTGTTGACCATAGTTTTCTCTAAGGTGCGCGGCTGCGGACAAAATGTTCTCGGCCCGCCCAACTCCTTTGCAGAATCGCACAGCAGCACTCACTTTCCTGCTGGAAGGTGAGTAGCATGGAGGGTTCCTGCTCCAGCAGCAGCCATGTGGACTGGCTGGCAGAACTGCAGGGCGGGGAGCTGCCCCATGTGCTGCACTGAGGCTGTCCATATTGGACATACCTCTCCTACTGAAAAGGCAAGGTCAGTTCCTCTGGCAGTCGCTGCTTCAGGGGTCTCACAGAGAAATGACGGCAGCCAGCTTTGATGCAGGGCAGCAAATCGACTCATGTTCGACTAGTGCAAAGTCAGCAAGGGCAACCTACCCCGCTCCACTTACGGCAGGGGCCCCCACCCAGGCTAGGGCAGCAAGAAACAGTGCACAATGCAAACCCAACCACAACAGCAGTCCCCCTTCTGCTTGCTGTTCAGCTGGCTGCAGGGATGGGTTTAGAGCCCGGAGCAGAGCACGCTCTGCATACCACAAGAGCAGGTAGGCTCCTGGCTTGCCTGCCTGGCACTGCAGGGCTCGGGAATGCCAGGAGCAGGACTTAGGCACTGCCGGCTCGGATGGCAAAGCCAGAGGCCGACTCTGGTCTCGCCTCATGCCTGCCCGGCCCTAGCAGTCCTGAGATAGCAGCAAATAGATACCTGCCTCTCGTGCCCCAAAGACTTCCATCTGTCTCTCCCCTGGCTGGGGCGGAGCCTGGCCGTCTCCTCCACTCCACAGCCCCTGAGGGAAGCAGCTACCTACAAGCCCCAGCAGCCTGCACACTTCCGCCTTGCTTCTGATTGGCATGAATCAGCCCAAAGGTGTCTGGGACTTGTAGTCTGAGGAGCAGGCTGAGCAAGGACTGAAAACGTCTGGCTTGGCCTAGCAGCAGCAGTCAAACTGGGCCTAGAGAGGAACCATGTGCTGAGGTGACTTCATGCTGCCTGTGAAGGAGGCAACTATAAAGGCTACAACATATTTCCCTCTGACTAAAATACACATCCAGTGTAAAAAGCATCACTCTGAGAAGAAAAGTAAATCGATCACCTGGCCAGGTTTTAATCTCTGGGCTGTGTCCAACACCACTGACACTAATGCTAAGGGATTTTGGTATAATAGCTTAGTAAAAAGAAATGGAAATGAGTGTTAATTTGAACCACAATTTCTATTTCTGAACACTTCTCTCATCTCCAACCAACTCTGTTCACTTGTCTAGCAGAGGTGGAGGCCAGAACATGGAAGTGAAGGTGGATGCATTCTGCTAGATGAGCTAGACAGTAGTTAATGGAGGAACATTTATATATCATGTATCTTTTAAATAACTTATTGTCACCTCAGCACAGGGTCCAGGCCAGTTTTACCATAAGGGACCCCAAGAGATCATCTAGTCCAGCTGTGGGAGGGTCTGGGAGAGGACTATAAACAGAGGAAGTTGGCGACTGAAAACTTTGCAATATTAATTTTCTTTTTATTTGACTTCATATAAAAAACATTTAATGTCATGCACCTTGTTAATTATCTCTTGTTTTAGTATTCTTTCTTCCCTAACATTTGAAAAAATATATACAAGGCATTTGTTAACATGGGTGCCATGGTGGCACATATCCGAACAAGTGCATGTGAGCGCAATATTGGTGCACAAGACAAAACTCACTCCGCTCACGGATGGAAAAATCTAAGCCGGAACACTGGTGTCGGCCTATTGAAGCTGGGGCTTTGAGGGCAGCTATCGCTGTGACATCATGGCATAAGATCCCAAAAGCACAGTAAGAGGGTTTAAGGAACTGCAAAGGAGCAGTCGCATCAGTAATGGACACACAAATCACAGACCTTTGCCATCAGTAGAAAGAGAGTACTTAATTTCACTAAGTTAACCATTATGTGGTTTACACAGAGATACACGTAACAAGTAAAGCACCTCAAAGTCTGATGTGCTAGATCTCAATACTGTATATGTCAATACTGTCTCCTCATGAAGGCCTTACTGATGAAAGTGTACGGTGCATCACAAACAGCATCTGGGACCCCATCTCAGAAACTGACTTCTCTGAGCATGTACAGACAACAGGGGGGCATGCTAGTTTTGTTCCTAACCTGTGTAAGTTGGGAATCCATCATCTGTGAGGCTCCCATGCTGGCCGCTTGGTTTATCTGGCCTTCGTAAACCAGTGTCTGGCTTCCACTCATTGGCTGATAAGGGGACCCAGATTGTGTTTTTACCATCTCCAAGGGCTGCATGCCTGGGAAGGCGGAATATGGGGGCTTTAGTGCAGCACCTCCCGTCAGGACCATGGTACTGGGCTGGGACAGACTTGGGTGCATGTACACCTGAGACCTAAAAAAGAGAAACAGGTTAATGCACAACGATAAAGCCTATTAGGGACTGCATACAACTTCCTAAACTGCATTTAGCTAGCAGGCTGCAAGCGGCATTCTAAGAGGTAATTTCGAATACAAAGATCAACTAGGGAATAAAAACCTCTAGTTCCAACTTTTTTCAGATCTAGAATTTAACTCTGTACAGCTCCTTTAGCACTAATCCTAAAGCTCCTAGGGCTAAGTCCCCATCTCACTGAAGTCAATAGGAGTTTTGTCACCAATTTCAATGGAATCAATATGTCTCCCTTTACAAAGTTCAATGAAGTGACATCAGAACATCATAGTGGCAATGAAGTGACATCAGAACATCTTCAATGGTAATAGCTATTTTACAGAAAGATGAATGTTTCCTAAGGCAGTTGGGAAATCTCCATTGGCAGGAGAGAACCAAGCCTTCTGGGCCAAAAGTCCAGCAGATCAGCTTCTTTGATGTAAAGCACAGACCAAGGCACCACATAAAGACCAGTAAGCAGCAACCGTCCCTCTGCCAAATACTGTGTGGACATACCTCACACTCCCACAGTAGTCTAACAAGAGTAAAAGTGATTCACACAGGATTTGCCTGGCCCTAGCATTACTGTAGAAAGCCACTTTTATCAAGATTATTTTGAGGCCGAAAGGGACCATTACAATCATCTAGTGCAGTGTTTCTCAATTTTTTTTTTTATAAAGTAACCCCTTTAAAAAAAATTATAAGTACCCCTAGTATTTATAGTTTTCAGATGCACACATTTTTTTTAATCATTGCAACACATTCGTTTAAACAACTTAATCATAGCCAGGTGATGAAATTTTTGGGTGTAAAAAGTACAAAAATAATAAAGCGCTGTAAAACTTAAAACAAAAATTCAGTTTTCTTCAAATTTCGGTTGTGTTGATGTACCACCCAGACTTCTCTCGAGTACCCCTAAGGGTACTCGTACCATTGGTTGAGAAACACTGATCTAGTGCCCCACATAATGCAGTCCCCAAAATGTCACGTGCTAACTCCTATGATCCCAAAAGCTTATGGCTGAACCAGAACATATCTTTCAGAAAGACATCCAATCTTGATTTAAGAAGACACCAAATGATGGTGATTTCCACAGCCCTAGGTAAACTGTTCCAGTGGTTAGTTACCCCTGCTTTTAAATTTGAATCTTATTTCCAGTTTGAATTTTCTCACTTTGCTAAAGTGTTATTTTTCCTGCCCATGGATCATTCTTGTAGCTCTTTTTTGAACATCTCCCAGTATTTCAATGCCCTTTCTGAAGTGTGGGCATCGTAAGTGGACAAAGCATTCCAACCACAGGCTCACCAATGACATATATGGAAGTAATCTCACCTCCCTGATTGTCTACGTGGCATTCACTTATTTACACAAGAATCAATCTCTCTTCTACATCTGTTAGGAGTAGCGTGCAAGCACTCGTGGAAGAGGGCAGGGAAGAGGATGGAAAATTGCAAAGGTAGGACATTAGCAAGGGAGAGGAGGAAGGGGAAAGAACATCCCAGCGGATATATTTTGCAGATCACAGCATGAAAGCTCTGTCCACTGAGAAACAAACCAGGAACTGTTACCTGAAGGGCTGTATGGAGCTGTAGATCTCTTGGGACTGGGAGACAGGCAGGCCTCCCCTCAGACCAAGCTGAGCTTGGGCCTGTAAAGACGTGTGAAGGGAAATCGGAATCTGCTGAGCAGCGGCAGCCTGCAGAGGAAACAAAAGGATTGAAAGGACACTAAGGGAGCCAGAAACCCTCCTGTGGTGTTAAAAGACCAGCTTTTTCTTTAGCTAGTTACTTCACCACAAAAGTTATCCAACCTGCAACACCCCCCAAATGCCCCAATGTCATGTGATTGAACAGGAAGTGAATAATGGCTCTATGTGAGACAGAACTCACAGAAAGGATCAGATTGACTCTCCTGGGGACTCCAGCTCTCTGTGTACAGAACAAGTCCATCGCATCAGCGACTATGTCAGTTCCCATGTTGCTCTATCACTGTGCCTCAACTCCTACCTGGAGGGATTCTCCACTGCCCACCCAACACTCCCTGTTTGCTGACACTGTCAGAGCTGCCAGCTAGTACTGTCAACCTGATGATTTTGAGACCATGGACACTTGTCCACAGGGAACTGGTCTGAGGCTCAAATAGATTTTCAAGTTCCACTAAGGACAGTACTGGCAAGTTTACCAAGAGGCACACACTGTCATTCAAAGGAAAGTTTTCCACACCCTACCCCAGTTAAACCCAGTCAAAGGATATGGGTGCCAAAATCGGTATTACTTCCCCATGCCAGTCAGCCTGATCTCCTATTAGCTGCTTGTAGCATCCCCTGGGAATCTTTCATAGATTTTGAACAGAGCCACAATCTAGCTCCCCTCAGCTGGCAGTAGGCTGGCCCACTAAAAGAGGAAAGAATAAGGGGAAACTCTGAAGTGCCTTGAACCTTTTTACCTGTTGGTAGCTCTGCTGCTGAGGTATTGTCTGAGGGACCAAACGTGGCTGACTCGCAAACACGTGACCATCCAGATATAGGGGTGGGATGTGATTACCTAGAATTTGAATTAAAAGGGAAAGACGAATGTGACAAGGTAACCTTATTCACTCCAGCCAAAGCAGATCCCAGGGACACAGAATGGTACAGGCACAGTACAATGTACAGTCCAACCTACTAACTATTCTTAAGGGCCAAGGCAGTCAGCTTGGATTGCCCTGCTGACATCAAATCTTTGGAGCTAGAACAAAAGGCAGGAGACAAAGAGACAGAGCACCTATTTACTTCAGAAGCTAAGCGTACATGCGGGACCAAAGAAGGGAGCACTGAGTGATCCTGTATGCACTGTAAATAAGGCAGGAATGAGAAAAAAACCATCTGTTCCTGGACTGTGAAGAGTCTGTTTTCTAAATGGAAGTGGACCTCACTTTAGCCACTCCAAAGATCCATCTACTAGCAGCTGTCCTCTGTACAGCCCATCTCCACTCTCCTGCTCTGGAAAGGAATGGCCCAGTTCTTAGGGTGCTAACCTGTGTTCCCATCAGCCCCAATCACCTGTGAAGCTGTGCTGCCCCGCAGCTTAGAGGGAACACTGGCGCTAACCCAGGACTCAGAAATCCTGGCTACATTTTCTGTTCTGCCTTTTCTGCTTATAAGAGACTTGCCTAAGTCCACCTGTGTTAGGGCCACATAATTACCCTCCTTCTGCTGGGGGTGTACATCCTCACCAGGAACACTTGCACCAACTCAAGTAGGGCAATGAGGGGGGCTGAGAGCCCAAGCTGGGAGCGCCACATGGTGCTGACATGCAAGCATGAGTGGCTCCGCCTCTTCTGCTCAAAGACACACCCCTTTCCTGAGATTACGCCCCTTCACAACCTTCTCCTCCTCCTTCCCCAACCAAACCCTGCTCCACCCCAGGTGAGGACCAGGGCTGCTGTGTGGCCCCAGCTTTCCGCTGCTGTTGGGGAGCTGGGCTGCCATGCAGTCCCAGCCTTCTCCAGCAGCTGGGCTGTTGTGAGGCCTGGCTCCAGCCCCTTCAAGATGGCTGGGCAGGTTAGGCAGTTTTGGGAAGGCAATGCCTTACCTGTTTTGTTAAAAGGATCAATCAAGCATTAGCTGCTCAACTGTCTCATTAAACAGGATGCTCTTTCCAACAAGCTTTTATCACTTGGATCCAAGATGTAACCACAAACACAGTAGATTATCCAACAGGACAACTCTCATGGGACATTTTACTAAGGCCCATTTCTGCCTGCAAATCTGGAATGAACTGAACAGTTGGCAGTTACCTGGAATCGATGCAGAAGGTGCTACGGACGCCACAGGCATAGGGGGCATAGAAACACCACCAAAAGAGCTGTAGCTCACACCACTGGAAGCACCGACACTGGAAGGAGGGTGGATGCCTGAGCCAGCACCTCCTGGAGAGTTCTGTTCCGGTAAATTAGGAGAGTTCTCCCAAGCCTTGCGTGCAGACTCCATCTATAGAAGCAAGAAGAGAAAGAAATTATTATAGGTGTTTTCAATGGCAGTAAATGATGGGATAAGGAGCTATTCACCTACAGATTACTGGTTCAAATCCAGCCCAGGCTGGTAATCACTAAAAACTGTGAACACCTGATGGCTGTTGGATAAGTGCCCACATCACAAAAAACCCACTGCAGTTAGTACTAGTTAACAGGCACAGCAGAGTGCCAAGGATCAAACAGGCCATGAATACTGAATTGCTGGCTCGTGTACCCTATGAAATGGTCGTACCTGGGTAGAGTTGAAGTGGATAAGCTTGGAGTACCCCCCATTCTATGGTTGGAGGAGACTTCAAGACTCAGGGCCTCAAAATGGCCTTTTCTTCCCTGAACTGAATTCACATTACATACACCCCCCCACACTTTTTTTTTTTTTTTTTAAAGTGGCCACTTACAGACTTTGAAACTAATCAGTGAAACATCTAGGCTGTTCTCTCCCCCTTTACTGCTTTGGCTGAAGAGGCTCATACTTTCAAAGCAATCACAAGCAGAGTTAGTGCCTTAATTACCTTAAGAGTAAGGTCTGCTGTGGGGAAGGACATTGGGTTCAGGCCGATGCACCGCTGGAGATGGTGGTCTCTTCGCAGAATGGGAATGGACTGAGTTAACCCTCCCTGAAATGAGATTTGCAAAATACTGAACACTAAGAATATCTGCAACAACACAGGAACTATGCAAGACAAGTCAAATGGAACCTCAGGAATATGTAAGTAACAGCAACACAACGGCTACGTCTAGACTGGCATGATTTTCCACAAATGCTTTTAATGGAAAAGTTTTCCGTTAAAAGCATTTGCGGAAAAGAGCATCTAGATTGGCACAGACGCTTTTCCGCAAAAGCGCTTTTTGCGGAAAAGCGTCCGTGCCAATCTAGACGCGCTTTTCCGCAAAAAAGCCCTGATTGCCATTTTCGCGATCGGGGTTTTTTTGCGCAAAACAAATCTGAGCTGTCTACACTGGCCCTTTTGCGCAAAAGCTTTGAGCAAAAGGACTTTTGCCCAAATGGGAGCAGCATAGTATTTCCGTAAGAAGCACTGATTTCAGACAGTAGGAAGTCAGTGTTCTTGTGGAAATTCAAGAGGCCAGTGTAGACAGCTGGTAAGTTTTTCCGCAAAAGCAGTTTTTCCGCAAAAGCAGTCTAGACGCAGCCAACCTGTTTTGTTGCTTCTTAGCTTCTTAAATGGACTATGGAGTTGCCTCAACATTGTAAAAACGTAAAGCTGGTCTACCTGTAAACACATAACTGATATGCTGGGCCAAATGTAGCCCTGGTGTAAGCAGGCATAATTGCCCTGATCTCCATGCAGCTGCACTTGTACTTACACCCAGGGCTAATTTGGTACACAGCAATACCAGCCGTGAAGAATGTTTTTCCTTCCACAATGGTGAACCTATGTAAATAGCAGAGTATGTCTGTTTTATATAAACACTTGTAAGGAGAAAACGACAAACCTCCAACAGATATACGGGGCTACAAAATTAAGACGTTTCAGCAGCAGTCTTTATTTAAATCACTGTACACAACTGAACTACAAGCAGATCTTGGACTCTGAATCTATTTTCTTTTAGCAATCTGTTCCAGCCAACTACACATTTTATTATGAGCTCTAAATGAGCATGGGGCCTAGTTGGCTGATAGTGAGCCTTTGGAAGCAGAAGCCTGTGGCAAAGACAACACTCTAAGCACTTCAGTGGTTAGAACTTTACAAGTCCAGCAACAGGACTCTCAAGTTCCTTTGCCTGTCTCCTGCTCTACCCCTTTGCCTTGCCTGAAAGAAGCCTTGTTACTTTACAGAGGCTGATGAAAGGTGTTTGAGTCACCTCTTATAAAGGCTTGTGTGGGTCTGAACCAACCAGGTACTGATCACGATCTGAGACACAGCACTTGTATTTTCACTGCTGTTTGTAAATCAAGTGGGTACTACAACATTAAATATCAAAGCAACTGCAAATCAATGTTTTCTCAATTTCCATAGCTAAGATTTACTTACATTACTGGCCAAGGCATCCTGCAGTTTGGCAACAGGGTTTGCTGCATTACTGGAGGCAGAACCAGGAGGCAAACTGAAATCAGAGTCCTGAAAAAGGCAACAAGCACTACTCAAATCCAGGCCCAAGGGCCCCCTGTAAATTGCTCATGATTAGTGAACATTTACCTGGATCATGAGGATAGAAACTAAAGATTTCCTTTCAGTAAAGAACAAAATAGTTCTCCATACTCAGCGACAGGCATCCCCGATGGCATACACAGGACAACAGGCCTTAATTTCTCCCTTACTATTCCCACCCCATCCAGGATAATAAACATCTACCAAGACTTCTTGAGAACCTGGTTTGTGTCAATAATGAAATCTACGAGGCAATCTACAGTGCATGTGCTGGAAGCTTGCCCTAGGTAATCTTCTGCCAAAACCACCTTTTGCATCTCTACAAGCTCACATGAGGGATTTCAAACCACCAAGAAGATAAAATTAAATTCAATCCTCACTTTAGGATTTACTCCAAATTCAATGGGTGGCACAGGAAGAACTGAGTCCACGTGAATTTCCACCCCATTAACAGGGGGGATATTCCCTTCCAGCCGTTCCGTTCCCTCCGAACCCTTTCTGTTTTTCAGGGAGCGTTCATTGCCGATGGGTCCGGGCTTGTGTTCCTTGTTCTGTCCTGAGCCTTGGTCTGAATCCTTGATGGGAAAGCAGAGAGGCTGAGACACAAAGACTGCATAACCCGATCTCTACCTTAAAAATGCGATGAAAAACTATAAACCTAATTTTACAAGGTCTCTGGTACCAGTCACTATGTGTTCTGGCGTGGCTGCAAATCCAGATTACCTTTTTATCAGATTGCTTCTGAACTTGCTCCTTCTGGCAGTCAGGCTTTGGGTCCACCAGGCCAGCCCCATTCATCTCCTCTGGTTTGAGGGTGCCATATGGAGAACTGCGCTGAGAGGAGGTAGCGGAAGATTCCCGAGACTCCGCACTCAAGTCAATGCCACTATCCCCCTGGCTGCCTTTAAAACCCTGCTATGCAAAGCACGAAATGTGTTAAAGCCCCAGATTCAAACCCAACTCCACAGGGAGAAAAACAACAGCGAGAACACGTTCCCATTTACCAAGCACAACTATCAAGGAGCAAGTCCTGACCTGCAATGCCCCTTGCTATTCCAGTGCTAGGCTACCCTGACTCAGAAACCATCCAAATTACCAATCCCATTGCAGCTTTAAAACAATGAAAATGCCCCTCATGGCTACCATGCTGAGACTGCCAAACTCATTTCACTTATGACCCAAACCAGATTTGAACTCCGGTCTCTAGTGATGAAAGGCATCCTCCCTACATTACAGCTACAGCCACACACTTCTCACAGGTGAGAGGTACACAAACATGATTCCACATACTGGACCATGCTCTACTCCAATTAGGAGTGAAATTCTGATGAAATTTTACAAGGCAGTTACTCTGGATTACACCTGTGTGCAACAGAGCAGAATTTGTCCCACCATTTTAGAACAGCACCATGCTTAATCAGAGTAGTCAATTGTCAATTTAAAACTGCACAAGCAGAGCTGACAGACCTGCTGAGCCACGTACGTGAATACTACTCTCAGACACACACACACACACACACACACACACACACACACACACACACACACACACACACAAAAGATTGGGTGCCCCTTACCTCTGTGGAACTAGATTCAGTGCCGTTAAAGGCATTCACAGGCTTACTCCAGGAATCGCTGCCTGGTGACTGAACGGAGAGGGCTGTAAGAACAGAGACAAATTTCAAAGGTTTGATATCAACTGTGAGGCACATAATTTATATAATGAGGTAAATTCTGCTCCCAAGCATAGGGAAAAACACACTCACTACCCCAACATGTTTACACTCCAGGACAGACAGTCTGAGCCATGGCACCCCAATGGAGGTCAGATAAGAGTATAAAGGGAAAGATGATAGATTTTCAGGGAAAAGTGGAAGGATGAAAAGGGGAGGCTTTGTGGCCGAAAAGCACAGTAGGAGCACGTCTAGACTACACGGTTCCGTCGACAGAGCCATGTAGATTTGTTGACACGGCAAAGGGAAATGAAGCAGCGATTTAAATAATCGCTGCTTCATTTAAATTAAAATGGCTGCCGCGCTGTGCCGATCAGCTGTTTGGCGGCACAGCGCTGTAGTCTGGACGCTTCGCGGTCGACTTCAAAGGCATTTGTCGACCTTCCCGGTAAACATCATCTCATGAGGCATACTGGGGAGGTCGACAAATGCCTTTGATGTCGACCGCAGAGCATCCAGACTACAGCGCTGTGCTGCCAAACAGCTGATTGGCACAGCATGGCAGCCATTTTAATTTAAATGAAGCGGCAATTATTTAAATCGCCGCTTCATTTCCCTTTGCCTACAACCCTAATCTACATGGCTCTGTCGACAGAGCCATGTAGTCTAGACACACCCTAGGAGAATGGTACAAACAAAATAGTTTGGGTGAAGGCTCAGGGACACGGAGCAAGAGGATGAGAAGGCTGCAGAAATTACAAGGATGTAGGCTGGCTAGAATTGTGTGGGTCCTAGAAGAGAAGTTCAAGAAGCTAAAACTTGATATGGTATAAAAATAAATCAGGGAAAGGATTTAAATAGGAGGGTGACATGACCAGAGCTGAGGGATGATAATGATTTTAACAGCAATGTTTTTACATATGAGCCTAGAAGATCTGCAGATCCCTTCCCCCTTTAGATTCAGAGTGGAATGTAGATGAAGCCCCTCTCCTTTGGGCACATGCGCACTAGGGATGTAAAATCCTATTTCACTGGTTAAACAGGTTAACTGATTAAAGGGGAGGCTGGCAGGGCGGGGGCCTGCCATGAACAGGGTTTGCTCTAGATGGCTGGAGCAACCCCTGCCTGCAAAGCACCTGGGCCCATTGCTGACAGGGGCTGCTTTAGCCCCACCGAGCCCGCCGTGCACAGGGGAGCTCTGGGCCAGCCACAGGAGCTCTTGCCTGCAACATGGACGGGGCTGCTCCAAACACCCCTGGTTAACCAGAACCAGCAGTTAGAACTGGTTAACCTTTCACATCCCTAATGTGTACACCCCTATCTTTTCCCTCAACATAACACGATTCCAGTTCCATAACGATGAAGTTGGCAAATAATGGAGACCCTCTCATACCTGAACTATTGCTCTCCCAGATCTCTGTGCCCAGGCTGCTTCCGGATACAGTTACATCGCCTTGCTCCAGGCACATACTGTTCTGCTTCTTAGCAAATCGAGGCGGGATACGAGACTGAAGGACACGTCCTTTGGCTGGTCCCTGAGAGAGAGGTTCAGGCTATAAGACCTACTGTTGATTTGCATTAACCTGCTGCTGGTAGGCTTATTTTCCAGGCTTTTATTTGGCTCTTGAAGCAGATATGCCCCCTGGAGTTATCCACGCTTAGGGCTGCCTTTACCAAGACAATCCCAGCAAGGGTCACCAGAAGGGGAGACAGCCACAGCGGCTTGTTTCCTGTCTCCAGCTGCTGCTGAGAGGCTATAAGAGCCTGCAAGGGTGGCACAGCAGGAATGCTGAAGAAGAGTTCTTCAGTGTTTAGTAAGAGTGCTTATTAAGAATGACTGGCTTCAGCAGCAGCCAGACTGACGGGGGAAAAAACCCAAGAACAACAACAACAAAAATTAAACCACCAACTCAGGTTTTTGATTAATCCTTCCCCAGTCCTTTGGCACAGCAGAATCAATTCATCAGTTCACAGTAGGAAAAAAGAGAGAGAGAGAGAGAGAGAGAGAGAGATAATTCACTGAATCAGATTCTAGAGAGGGAACCAGCTATTAGTTTATCTAGCATATCTCCTTGCCACTGCAGGATTGTTCCCTATTGCACACTCACTCCTTAGCCTAATTTACAACGTGACAAGGAACTACCGTAAGTTTTACATAAGAACATAAGAACGGCCGTACTGGGTCAGACCAAAGGTCCTTCTAGCCCAGTATCCTGTCTGCTGACAGTGGCCAGCACCAGGTGCCCCAGAGAGGGTGGACCGAAGACAATGATCAAGCGATTTGTCTCCTGCCATCTCTCTCCAGCCTCTGACAAACAGAGGCCAAGGACACCATTTTATCCCCTGGCTAACAGCATTTTATGGACCTAACTTCTATGAAATTATCTAGCTTCTCTTTAAACTCTATTATAGTCCTAGCCTTCACAGCCTCCTCTGGCAAGGAGTTCCACAGGTTGACTACACGCTGTGTGAAGAAGAACTTTCTTTTATTAGTTTTAAACCTGCTACCCATTCATTTCATTTGGTGACCTCTAGTTCTTCTATTATGGGAACTAATAAATAATGTTTCTTTATCGGCCCTCTCCACACCACTCATGATTTTATAGACCTCTATCATATTCCCCCTCAGTCTTCTCTTTTCTAAACTGAAAAGTCCCAGTCGCTTTAACCTCTCCTCATATGGGACCCATTCCAAACCCCTAATCATTTTAGGGGTTTCGTATCACCTCTTGATAATCTACCACACAAAAGATCTGACTGTCATAAAGCATTTCCCAGTAACATTTTTTCCTCTGCATTTAATCCTTCCACTCCCAGTTAGACAGTCAGACCTCCATTTATGCTAAAAACAATTCCATCTTCAAGTACTTGTTGTTTCATGCCTCCATCCCACCAATAGTCATCACTTAGCCTAGTTATGCAAAATTTACTCCTACATCTTTCCTCATCAATCAATTCCTCTAGCCACCTAAAAAAACACAAAGTATTAAAGATCTTTTTAGTTTGTTAATGTCTTTCGGGTCAACATGATGCCCGAAACCACACCTAATATTCCAGGTATAACTACACCTGAGAGAAGCCATCACCTCTCCATCTTATGACATGGCATCTGGGCATTCAGAACCCATAACTACACTTGTCATTTCTGCTGCCATCTCCCATTGAAGAATTCCAGGAATGGGCTGCTCACTTTTAGCTTTATTGCTTCCCAGGATTCTTCCTTCTACTGCATAGTTTTGTTTGAATTATTCCCCTCTCCCATCAAATGCATTAGCCTGCAGTTTTGTGAATCATATTTCATTTTGGTGCTTAATTCCCATGTTTCTGTTCTTTTTAAGGGACTTGAAAATAACATTAAAGGGTGAAAAATATTGTAATATAAGCAGTCACAAGACACAATAGTAGCCAGTACTGACCAGGACAAATCATATTTGGCATACAGTTTTCACTCTAGAGTTTAATCACAATAAGCTAAAACAATACCATACCCAATGTATCCTGATCCAAATTAGGGATATTAAGGACTAGTAGACTATTTGCTCCCCCCCTCCCCCCCCGCACTTTACTGCCTCTATCAAACAGAGGCAGCAAGTGGGGGGAGGGGGGTAAGACTTCAAAGAAGCAGCGTCCTACGGAGCCCAGGGTCAGCTGCTCCATACAGCGCTGCTGCTTTGAATGCCACAGGTGGCATTTCAAAGTGGCAGCGCCATGTGGAGTCTGGGATCAGTTGGGGATTCCCCAGCTGACCCCTGGCTCTGTGTGGCGCTGCCGCTTTGAAACGCTGCAGCGGCATTTCAAAGGGGCAGCACTGCCCTATCAACTAATCGAATAGTCCATGCAAAAATGTGTCGACTATTCGATTAGTCAATTACACGATACTTAGCATCCTTAGTCCAAATGGACCAATGAGTGGTGGTTAGTATTATGGTATTATTATTTTTGACAAACAGAATCAAACACAATAATGTTTCATAAAAGGCCCCTTAGTATTTCTCTCCTTACTGGTGTTTGCAACTCTTCCCAATTTAGTGCCACCAAAGGAGTTTCATATGGTATTTGTTTCTTGTTCTACATGCACTAACTCTCCACAATGGGAGACTGGAGAGATGGTGATGGGAGAATTCAGAGCCTTTCTTCAGTGTATCAGTTTAAATTTGTCTCTTCATATTCCACTCTCAAGAACAGAGTAGCGGAAAGGTCAGAAGGATCCATTGGAACATCATTTACACTGACAGAAGACCCTGACTAACAATTCAACCATAGCAATCCAGTCTCAGAACACTGCTTAGTGGTTAATGAGCAGCTAGGAAAAGGACATTTAAGTCCCTAAAAATGATCTGGCTACAAATTATTATTTTAATCCTGGGACCATCCTTCAGTGTGTGTATATTGCTGCTGCCTTGTAGCCAGGTAAAATGTTACTGTTCATGTGCTAAATATAAAACCTTAATCTGGGGTTGCTGTCACCTGGAGAAGCTCTGATCTGGACTTAAGACCTATGCGTTTAATGAAAGACTGTTCAACTCTCAGCCAATGATGAAAACTGGCCTACTCCCTCATCAGCATTTCCAAATTGCAGCAGAAATGCCCAAATTACCCACCCAGATCTAAGTAAGATCAACCACTCTGTGCCAGATCTATGCTCCAGATAGGTTGGTATCCTGTTTTCTGACAGTGACCAATTCCAGGTGCTTCAGAAGGAATGAAAAACAGGCAATCATTGAATAATCCGTCCCTTGTAGCCCACTTCCAGCGTCTGGCAATCAGAGGCCGGGGTTGCATATGTGACCATCTTGGCTAATGGCCCATTTATGAACCTGTCTCTTCCATGATCTTGTCTAATTTTTTTTAATGCTGCTATAGTTTTGGCCTTCACAACATCTCCTGGCAACGAGTTCCACAGATTGACTGAGTGTTGTGTGAAGAGTTTTCACAACATCCTCTCCTTGAGTCTGCTCACTCATTTGCATGCCAAGCTGCGCATCAGTAAAAAGGCAACTGGTTACAAAAAGAAACAGATAGCAAAAGCTTTGGGAGCCAAGGTCACCATAGCAACAGTCAGAAAGCTACAGGATGTTGCTTATAGACTAACTTCCTCTGCCCGGTACAGCTACAAATCATATTTTCTATGCCTAATACTGTCAGGGTTAGGCCAAGCACACATGCTGTCGCTTTCTCAAACATTTTCCAAAAGTGTGTTTGTGCGCCTCTCCTTCTTAGATCACTGCAAGCTTTATATGGGATCAGGCTGTGCTCTGTACTCACAACTCTCACCTGGGCAGCTTGTTCTTTCTTCCTACGTTCTTCTTCCAGCAAGCGGCGTTGCTTCTTAGTGAGGACCTCAATGAAGCCTTCTCCTGCCAGCGAGCCCACTTCATTCTCCTCAGTTGTGCTTGAAACCCGATTGTCAATGATGGCATCTGAACAAGATTTACCATTTAAAAATGGTTTAAAATGTATTCCAAATGGGATCTAAGCTAAGGAGTGAAACAGCTTAGCCAATTTTCACTTTGGAAAGTAAGCAGAGACCTACCAGCAGGGTTCCTCTGAAATGCCTTGCATCGTTACTCTCCAACAGAATTACACTATCCCTGACCTAGAGAAACCCAGCCTGGGGCTAGCAGCCGAAAACTGGGCTTTTCATATGACAACAAGGGCATTAACTGTAGACAATAACCCAAAAAAGGCCTTCTAACGTTGAATTACAAAGCACTGGGTAACATTTTCAAAAGAACCCAAGAGTTAGGAGCCTAAGTCCTATTTTCAAAAGTGACTCAAGTGCTTTCACCCATAGTCTATACAATGATTAACTGATTAACCTTTACAACCCACCCCTGAAGGACTATTAACCCTGAGGTTAAGTGACTTGCTTAAGGCCTCAGAGAGCCAGTATTAGAACTAGGGTTGGAGCTCAACTGACTTTTAGTCCTGAGCTTAGATCGCACTTCTCTGCATTAGATGGCTATGGTTTCTCAACGTCTCTCCAACCAACCAGCTTATTTTTTACTCTTGACATGAAATAGACTGTAACTCTGTGTAGAGAGACACATTTCTATAAGCACTCCCCTAACTCTTTCCATAGAATAAATGTTAAAAGGACACCAACACGTGGCTCAAAACTAGGTTTTAATGAAAAAAAATCAAAGCTTCTGCAAATACTTCCAACAGAAATGTGATAATAATTTTGGGGGCACTTCCACTGGAAATCAGTTGTTATAAATAAATGGGAGAAAAAAGAATAAATCTGGCATTTAAAATGACTTCAGTTTGAATTGTGTGTGTTACCAGAAGACATTCTAATACAATGTTTAACTGGATAGTGTCCCTCCTAAGGAAACAAATGAAATGAGACACTTACTTCCATAATTCAACTCAAACTGTGACATGGTCTCGCCCTTGTCGCTTGATCTCTGGGCTGTAGATTTAGGCTCTTTTTCCTGCTTTTTACCTGGCCCCTCAGCATTGTCGGAGCTGGTGCGCGATGATCTCTCTAGGCTGTAAACAGAGTGGCTACTCCCACCTTTGGTGTTACCCAGACCCCCACCTTCTTCTGGAGACCTGTGAGAAAAGGAGAGAAAAGGGTTAGGCTCAATAAGGACACGGGGGAGGGAAACACGAATGGGTTAGCTTCTCATAGCTACATTTTTAAACAAGCTGGGCAATCTGCACTTTGCCCCCCCACTCTCAACTGATACAGATGCAAATTCAAAGCAAAAGCCTGATTATGAGGACACTGCTGTGGGAAATGGGATGGAAAAAACCAACATCTGCAGTGAAGTGACAAAAGTACTCTCCTTCACACATGGTTTGTACTCTTAAGCTTGCCTCTCAGGAAGATTTACAGGCCTCTCTCTCTGCTCGCATTCCTAATGTCTACTACCTTTGTATAAAAGCTGTAAAGTTTCCTTGAATCCTCATTACAATAAATGTATATTTCCCAGCAGGGTCAGATTGAGGGCTGAGAGGGGAAGGGAGGTAGGAAAGAAAAACACCAGAGGCCCCCTCCCCCCAAAAGCCTCTTCCCAGATTACTTTTCTGGGCAATTCTTTGCATCTCTAACCATCATGGCGCTCCCTAGAGCAGAACTGACAAGGAGCACTGGGGAGCTTAAGAGAAGAGGTGCAGGGGATTGCATGCACCATGGGAACAAATCTGGCTTAAAAAGAAGCAATATTAAGCAATACATTTGCTTCCCCCTTTCGCTTGATTCTCTTTTCACCCAGGTTCCCACCACACACCCTCTTATGTGCCTTTTGTTGAATTTTTCCATAAACCATTGTGCAGTTATTGAGGAGCAACTTGCTGCTAATTAACTGGGGAAGAAAACCACCAGGTAGTGTCATCAAAGCACACATTGTCTATTTCAGGGAGGTCTCAAAATGAAGGTCGGGATCCCAAAGGGGGCCACAACCCCATTTTAATGGGTTCACCACAGCTGGTGTTAGACTCGCTGGGGTTGATGCTAAAGCCCCTTGTGGCGGGACTCAGGTTTTGGCTTTGGCTCTTTTGCCCAGACAGGTAAAGCTCAAGCTTTGGCTTTGGTTCCCCCACCCAGAGTGGTAGGGCTTGGCTGGGTTCAGGCTTCGGTTCCCCGCTCCAGGGGTCACGTGGTAATTTTAATTGTCAGAATAGGGTCATGGTTTGAGAACCGCTGGTCTACTTCAAAGCTTTAATAGCACTACTAAGAGTTCAAGCTTCAAGAGGCCTGTACCTCCAAAAGCTATTGCTAAGAAAGACAGATCACATAGGAAATGGCAGTCTGGATCAGACTGCAGGTCAATCTGGTCCATGTGTGGAATAATTTTAGGTGCACCAAGGCATGGGCATGTGCACTACCATTTCGAAGAAATTAAAACCTAGCTGTGGGTGCACTGCTGATCAGCTGCACAGCATCTGAATCACTCCTGACAGGGTGCACAAGTGCTCAGCTTATATGGAACGCTGATGGCCACCACTAGATGTTTGAGAAGAAGGTGCAAGAAACCTCCTAATCCCCAGTAGAGTTTGGTTTTAAGCCCAAATAAGTATTCACAGGAGTATTCTTACCAGCAGGCCCATAACATGCAGCACTCGTTTCTGTGAAAGGAGCGCTGCCTATCCCCTATCGCCAAGCAGCAACAAGGGTTTTGAAAGTACGGCTAGACCTGGGAACTCACCACCCTGCACAAACCACAGCCACTGCTGTGGACCTAGAAAAGCTTTGAAGTAGAGAAATCGACTGAAATAAATGACATTTAAACTCTGCAATCCAATCAGGTCATTACTGAGGAAACAAGTCTTCCAAACTTTCCACCACCGCCAGGCCGTACCCCAGCTGGAATTCACCAGCGGAGGATTGGAGAGTTTGGAGTCGATGACGAAGATGTCTCAGCCCTCTTAGCACTTGAATTGATGGGGGTGCACAAGCCTGATCTGCTGTTGCACCATAGGATTTACACAGGTTAAAGAAGGCTGGCAGCTCCAGTCATGACCAACCACTTTTCTGAAACCAAGACAAGCCTGAGCTCCCCCCACAAGTAGAGTTCTAGCCTAGGCATCAGAGCTACAGCAGGCTCAAAGGTATTTACATGTAAGTGGTGCTACAAGTCATGTGTGTGATGAAAGGAAGCACAGCCAACATCTCTGCATGAGTCAACCCCTTCTTGCTTGCAAGTCGTTTGCTACCAGGATACATGCACACGTGGTGACACAGGGCACACGTGGTATGTCAGACTTTGAGTTTACCTTTTGCTTTTCATTGGCATTCCATTCTGCTGGCTCTCGTACCGGGAAGCAGCTCCTCCACTGGCTCTTACCAAATGCTCCCCAAACCCTGCTGGTTCTGCCTTGCGGCTCTGCCTGTCCACAAGGGGCCTCTGGCTCGAGAAACTCCTCTTTGCCAGCTCTCTCTTCTCTCCCAAGCTGGCACCGGCAAGGCTGCTGTCCAGCGGCACTTCGCTCTCCAAGACTCCGTCGTGCCTCTCCCGCCGCTCACTGAAGTCGCTGCTTTCGGATGCGGTCTCCCACTCCTCATTGGCATGGTCTGACGAGTTCTGATAGGACAGCTCAGGAGACCTCCTGCTAGAGACATTCTTCTCCACCGTGGTCAGCTTGGGTCTCCCCGGCCATTGGCTGGGCAACAGGCTAGCTCCACCTTCCTCAGGGTTCCACTGGCCCACAGATTCTCTCTCTTGTCGCAGGCGCCTGAATCGGGGGGGCTTGTCTTGACGAGGGGGACGCCGCCTCCTGAATGGCCTGTTTTCTATGTTCTCTTGGTCTGCAGCGTAATCCTCCTGGAACAAGTGCCTTCTGTTGTCAATGTGATTCTCCTCAAAACCCCTGCCAGTGAAGGAGTCTGTGTGCTTGTAAGAATCTTGGATATAATCCTTGTCAGACTGTCGCCTGATCCCAAACGTGTCCGGCAGCGGGCAGTGGGTGTACTCCTGCCACATGGTTCCCCCACTTCTGCCCTGCCACTGGGAAGGCTCCTTTGCCACAAAGCCTCTTCGCCCATACCCAGAGTTGCTCAGTCGTGGGGGCAGCGACCTCCCAAAGGCTCTTGGGCCCCTTACCTTGGCATCAAGGCTGCTGTGATCATCAGAGTAGATTTTATTGGACCTCCAAGAATCTTTGAAGTCTCCCTTCTTCGGGTCACTCTCCTCCCTCTCCAGGAGGGAGCTTTCATTACTGTTTTCAGAACCCCTCTGCCGGCGTCGCTTGGGAAGCTCCTCATATTCAGACCCCTCACTATGTGTCTCACTGGCAATCCGGCGTCTGGGCTTGCCCCTTGAGAAGTCTTCCAGCTGACTGAACTCTCGGAGACCACGTCCTCTGCTGCTTCTTTGGTTGTTATAAACCCCCCTGCCACCAACAGCAGTGCCACGGCCTCTGAAAGTGAACTCTCTGAAGCCTCTGCCTCTTCCTCGGCCTCTCCCACCAAAGGCTTGTTCCTCATCAATAAAGATCCAGTTGTTTCTTTTTGTGGGAGGGAGGTCATTAGACTCTCTGGGTGGCTTATTCTCCCATGCTCTCTCAGCCTTCTCCTCCTCTTCCTCCTCCTCCTCCTCCTCCTCTTCCTCCTGAGATTTCTCAGTATCTTGGGTGAAGCTGACTTGGGAAGAACCCTTTTCATCCAGCAGGTAATGAGTGGAGTTCAGTAAGGCTGATGAATCTTCTGAATCATTGTCCAACTTATATACAGGTGTCTTCTCTTTTGCTGGGTGTGAGATCTCTTCTCCTTCCAGTTTAATCTTTTCCTGCTCTTTCTCCTTTTCCTCAACCTTGAGGGCTTTCAGAACTGGTTTTTTAATTGGGCCAGATCTCCGTGTCCTCCCCATTTGCTCCTGCTGCTGATTATTGGTGTTTCTGTTCTCGGGGACCCAATCTGTCTCTTCAGCAGGCTGTTTAGTGGCAGAGCCTTCTTTCTTCCATGGGTCAGCACTGAACGACTGCTCACCCCTAGGCACTTCTTCATCCGCCTCTGCTGCAGCCTCTGAGTTTTTCTGATGGTGGTTGATGTCCCAGCCATTGTACTCAGATTTTTTATCAGATTGTATCAAGTCAGACTCTAAGGGAGAACACCGTAAGCTTGCATGGCGAGCACCAGAAACGCATGCCTCCTGCACGGACTCCTGGTGCTGAAACAAAAGATCCTGGCCTATTCTTTGAGAAGATATACTGCTGTCAAAGTCAGCTTGGGCTTTCTTGTCAAAAGTGTTTAAGTACTCATCCCCTCTCTCCTCAAAGAGATCGTGCTGGGCATTTATGCCCTCTGACCTTCCCGATGAGGCAGAGTAAGAGCTGTCACTCCTAAAAAGGAACCAGAACCAAGTCAGTCAGTCAGTCTATGTGATTAAACCACAGCTCCAGGTGCCCAGGCCACACACAGCATGCATGCATAAACAAATAAAACAAACAAACAAACAAATGTTGTCATCTACTATCAATCATGACTCAATTAGCCTATAAAATATTTGAGGGCTTGATTTATTGATCTGCCATGGCCCCAGTCTATAATACCCAGTCAGGCAGAGCCGATGAACAAAAATAAATGGTTTCTGAACAGAAAATAAAAATAAGAGAGTCAGGCACTGAATGTGGATTCAGCCTCTGATCACTGTAGTGATTTCAAAATTAGCAGTCTGATTCAGAGTCCTCAGAGCAGTAAGGACGACTGATTAAAAATGAAATAAAATAAAAAGAGAGAAACACCCATGAGTTAACCACAATTTTTGACAGCTGTCTACATGAATAAAAACTGCCTCTCCCCACAAGGGAGCACCTGCAAAGCTGCATAGCAGAGAAGTAAGATTCCCAAAGAGAAAGAGTTAGACTCTCTCTAGTTTTTTAAACGTATAAAGCTTTGAGTGCTCAAATTGAATGTAATGTTCTTATATGCAAGAACTCAGTGGCATTTTAGTCTGTCACTACACACTACAAGCACTCCTGGGAACACAGGTGACCAAAAATATCTTCTTCTGTTCTTTGAAGAAGTCTTATGGGTATACCCCAAGTCCACTCCTTCAAGCAAAGAGAAGCTCCCAGTACAGTATGCATGGCAAGATGGTATGGTTTTGCCCTCACCTGGTATGCAGTCCCTCCATCGTCATGTTCTCAGTCTGTTTTTGATGTGGCAGTGGGTACCCTTTGCTCTGCAGAGATGCATAGCTTTCCTGTCCCCACACTGGGGCAGGGTCCATAGAGGCAGCTTTCCTTTCTGGTTGCACTGATGGCTGACAGTTCTGCTCTTCAGACCTACAGCCGTTCCCATTGATGGAGTCCCGCTGAATCATGGGCTTCATAATTCCTAACGAGAAGAGAAAATTCAAGCTGCAATGCTACAGATTCACAGCCAAGCAGCAATTTACAACCGTAGGACAAGTCATCTCTCCCTACCTCCAGGATGGTGGAAGAATGCACCCTTGGAAACCTTCTTTTAAAAAGGAAATTAAGACCAGGAGATATATAAAAAGGAAAGCGACCGCCGCAAAATGAAAGGGAAGCAAAATCCTCAGGGCTACTATTTAGGGCAGCTTTCACAGCCAAACCTAAGCATAGTAATACAGAACTTCACTGGCTTGGGAGCAAAGAGCATAGAGTGGGGATAAGAAATGCACAAACACCACAAACATAAGGCACTGGTTTACTCATCCTGCTGTTTACATGGCCATCTCTGGCAGATTAATAGCAGGATTAACAAATACTAGGGGCATATAACCTGGGGCAGGACTTTTTGGCTTGTCCTGCCTTTCTTTAGGAAAACTAAAAAGGTCTTGTGAGAATAAAACCATCTCCAGTCCACTCCTTCCTTTAATTCTCCACCACACCATGACCTCTCTCTCCCCCTTCCAGTGGGGAACAGGTGGAGTATCTTCCTGCTATGAAATGAGAACCCTCAGGCAGCACATGACTAGATGCATGGGTATTCTTAAGCATTCCCAATCCCACCCTAACTTTTAGTGATGCCTGTTCATCAGCCTCTACCACCCTTTAGACTTTTCCCAATCCCTGGAGAGAGTCATCACAGAGAGCAAGAATGAGAAGTCTGAGCCAAGGTAAGGCTGGTAATGAAGAAGGCAAAGCAAGCTGGGATAGATTCTCCTTCCAAGGGTCCTACCCTGCATCCCAATAGCCAAAACCCCACCCTCTTGTCTGGCATACCACTCGTTGGTGGCCTGAATCCTTAGGAAAGTGACTAGTGCATTATACACCTAAGGACTTGTCAGAACCCAAAAGAATGTAGCTTGCTCTTCGCGATTAATTTTTTCACAGAGTTCATAGAATACTAGAACTGAAAGGGACCTTGAAAGATCATTAAATCCAGTCCTCTGCCTTCATGGCAGGACCAAGCGCCATTAAGATCATCCCTGACAGATGTCTATTCAACCTGCTCTTAAATATCTCCAGAGATGGAGATTCCACAACCTCCCTAGACAATTTATTCCAGTGTTAAACCACCCTGACAGTTAGGAAGTTTTTCTTAATGTCCAACCTAAATCTCCCTTGCTGCAGTTTAAGCCCATTGCTTCTTGTCCTTTCAGGTTATTGAAGGTAAAGGGCGCATCAACTCTCACTCTCGTGAATCCAAGTTCCAGGAAAAGAGCTACAGATACAGTCCAGAAACTGAGTCAGGATAGCATCAGAGAGTACGAAAGCACCAAACCCCCACTCTACCTGAAGGATGAAGGGACGAAGGGTAAAAATCGACTGGGGTGCGGCTCTGAGCCATACGAGGATCCATGTAGGATGGCATCATCATCCAGCGAGGATCAAAGCCAAGCATCTGAGGGTGTGGCGGGTAGAACGTACGCTGAGGGTGGGAATGGGATGGTGGAGGATAAACCTGCTGTTGCTGCCAGTGCTGCATCTTGTACAGCTGCTCCTGGATAGGCAGAACAATGACACAGGTTAACATAGACCTTGAGCATCTGAATAAAACACAACGTAAGTCATTAATATATTTTCTTTGCTCTAGGCCAGCTTGCATACAAGCTTGCATTATAAACTCCAAAGAATCGAAGAACGTGGCATCCTTTTCCCTTGGGTAGGAGATATGGACAGCACACTACCAGATTTGATAAGGAACAGCCTGTGCTTCTTTAGATGTATATACATTAGCTGCCATTGAATTGCTCTCTTCTTCTCACACGTACTCCTGGTGCTGCAAGATCACAGCGTTACATTTCATTCTCCCAACACATCTCAAACTCAGGAGATTTTTTAAACTGAATTTTCCTGTCAAACATAATTTATTAATCTGGTTCAAATATTGAAAATGCTGTTTCTCACTGGATGAAATATGATCATTTGATATTTAGTGCACATAGATACTAATACTAAAGCTTATTAACCAGCGAGATTACATTACAAAGGAAGCTCAGTTAAAAAGCTATTAAAATCTTATACAATTTCCTATGTATTATTCTGAGAAATTAAGCAACCATGAGGCCATACCATTCCATTATTCTGAAAGGGCAGGATACAATCCACAATAAAGGAATATGACAGGTCTTTATCTGATTTGACATCTGCCAGAAGTCCAGGTAGAAACTACACACACAAGGAATTTTATATTCTGGAAAAAAGCCTTCAAAATGTTACAAAACCAAAACAATTAAAACAAGATTTCTACTAAGTGGTCAAGCTTGACTCAAATTTTTTTAGACTTCATGGGAGAAGACCAGGTTTCAGAGTCCATGACGTGTTTTGCATGGCCATGAATTTGGTAGGGCCCTATCAATCGATTGCATTATGCAGGATTTATGGGGATAAAATGGTGTCCTTGGCCTCTGTTTGTCAGAGGCTGGAGAGGGATGGCAGGAGACAAATCGCTTGATCATTGTCTTTGGTCCACCCTCTCTGGGGCACCTGGTGTTGGCCACTGTCGGTAGACAGGATACTGGGCTAGATGGACCTTTGGTCTGACCCAATACGGCCGTTCTTATGTTATGTTCTTATGATGTCAGACTAGAACTAGATGATCACAATGGTCCCTTCCAGCCTTATAATCTCGGACACTATGAACAAGGGCATGAAAGGTGTGCGCAGCCTCCACAGGAACAGATCTGTAGGGCATTCTTGTGTCTGAGCATATTGAAGAGCAAACCTAGGAGGAAGATTCCTGTTTTCCCCCCTCTAGACCTCTCTAGCACAAAGTCTGGTTACTAGATGCTGAGCGTAAGATTTGGCCACGAATAAACAGTATTTGATGAGGGTGTGCAGTGAAGAGAGAAAGTGTGCCAGGAAGGGAGGGGGGGAGCTGTCAGGCCTCATACCTGCTGCTGTTGCTGCCTCTGAAATCTTGGAGGAAGTGATTTCTGATATTTGTTGAACTCCTGTGCTGGGGATGTGGCTTCTCTAAGCTCCTCCTCACTGCTGTTTTGGGCAGCTACTGCTGTGGCTGTGGTTTCCTCTTCTAGGTAACCAGCAGAGACATCCTGTGCATGAAATTCAGAAGTAGCTGGTGGAGGAGGGAGGGCAAAAAGAAGGCTAGATTAAATTCTGCACCAGACAAGCTTAGTGCATGTTATAAAGCAGCTAGCTTGAGTTACTTGCAAGAACATTGCACATATGATCTGTGAGCACCTTGTGATCGTATTTCCCAGATGAACTCCCCACTCTACTCTCACTATTATGCTCCGCTCTGTATAGTATTTCAGCTACTATCTTCCTTAGAGAGCCCTACAGATCATTCCACTTTCTTTTCTTTGCCCACACCGCTCTCCTACTGAGACTTCAATGCTACCAGCATCCTTCTGACTAAGGAGAAATGAATAGCCCATTTTGAGCCCCATGTCACTCCCCACAGTGGCCAGGACGCACAGGACACTACCACTAGTCATTCAGTTGCCTTTCCATTCAAACTAAATGAGAAGCCAAAGCTGGTACTGGGAGTCAAGATGCCCTCCTCAGTGCATGAGATTTTATGCAGGAGGTTATAATCCCATCATCGTTATTTAGATTACACTAGCAACCAGAGGCCCCATTCACAAAAGGGCCCCACTGCACACTTACATAGCAAGTGACAAACACTGCCCCAAAGATCATATAGACTGAGACCCCCAATCCTGCAAACCCATTGAAATCAATGACCCTACTCAAGTTACTGATGCATATAAGTGATTTCAGGACTGGATCCTAAATAAACACAAGGCATTACTTTTATTGTGGAACTGCCATGAAAAGGAACAAGACTAAGATCCAACACTTAAGACAAACAAAAAATAAAAAAAAGTTTGCTAGCCAAGCTAGGATTGCTGCATTACTGCTGTGGCTCAAGTACACAGCCACGCACCATTCCTTGTCAAGTGCTAAAGCAGCACAGTCCCCCTGCTTTTCATGTGTATTTAAGGACCTACTGGTTGTATCAAATCTCATCTTAAATTAGTTTCTTTCAAATTAAGTTCTGAAAAATGACACAATCCTACGGTTGGAAGACACCTCAGGAGGTCATTGAGTCCAGCCTCCTGCCCAAAGCAGGACCAATCCCAACTAAATCATCCCAGCCAGGGCTTTGTCAAGCCGGGACTTACCAACCTGTAGGAATGGATATTCCACCACCTCCCTAGGGAACCCATCCCAATAAATTTTTTCCCTTAATATCCAATCTAGAACACACACCCTTCCCCCTTCCCCCCCCCCCCCCACTGTAACTTGAGACCATTGCTCCTCATTCTGTCATCTGTCACTACTGAGAACAGCCTCTCTCCATCTTCTTTAGAACCTCCTCTTTAGGTAGCTAAAAGATGCTATCAAATCCCCCCGCACTCTTCTCTTCTGTAGACTAAATAAACCCAAATCATTCAGTCTCTCCTCGTAAGTCAAGTGCTCCAGCCCCATAATCATTTTTGTTGCCCTCCGGTGGATTTTCTCTAATGCGTCCACATCCTTACCGTAATGGGGGGCTCAAAACTGGACACAATACTCCAGATGTGGCCTCACCAGTGCTGAATAAAGGAGAATAATCACTTCTCCAGATCTGCTGGCAATGCTCCTCTTAATGCACCATAATATGCCATTAGCCTTCTTGGCTACAAGGGCACACTGTTGACTCATATCCAGCTTCTCATCCACTGTAACCCCCAGGTCCTTTTCTGCCAAACTGCTGCTTAGCCAACCAGTCCCCAGCCTGTAACAGTGCTTGGGATTTTTTTGTTCCAAGGGCTGGACTCTGCAGGACTGGACTCCGCACTTGTCTTTGTTGAACCTCATCAGATTTCTTTTGGCCCAATCCTCCAATTTGTTGAGGTCACTCTGGACCCTATTCCTACCCTCCAGCATATCTATCCCAGTTTAGTGTCATCCGTGAACTTGCTCAGGGTGCAATCCATCCCCTCCTCCAGGTCATTAATAAAGATGTTGGACAAGACCTGCCCTAGAACTGACCCTTGCAGCCCTCCACTTGACACCAACAGCCAACCAGACATCGAGCCATTGATCACTACTCATTGAGCACAACAATCTAGCCAACTTTCTATTCACTTTGCAGTCCATTTATCCAATCCATACTTCCTTAACTTGCTTGCAAGAATGCCATGGGAAGACAGTATCAAAAGCTTTGCTAAAGTCAATCAAAGCCTATCATCCCAATTGAAACAGTTTTTCTAAAACTTTCCAGCAGTATTTGCACCCTAAATATTGCAGTGTTCTATTAAAGCATGAAAGCCTGAAGGCAAAATTGCTTAGGAATTAATTGTATAAACAAAAACAGAATCTGAGGCTCTTTTTTCATCTAAACTGAGACACCAGTAAAAAGAGGGCACAATAAAAAGCAAAACAAACTATATAAATTCTGTCTACTCTAATCAGTACGGTGTTGTTCATAACTTGGATAAAGATAATTGGGGTGGTAGGATATTTTTGTCCTTCCAATACTCTTTTTAATGAGACAGTGTCCCTTTAAGGGAGACTCTACATTATTGACCCAAAATAAATGTTCTTTAGGAAACTAGAAAAAATTAATCCTGTATGATGTGACTCAAAGAAACCTGCGATCGCTTTTCTTTACCCCTGAAGTGCATCTAGTTACATCCTTGTTCTGCTAAAAGGGATCAATTATGATAATGTAAAAGCAACTTTTATGAAGCAAGGTTAGTAACATTTCCCTACCTCTATGGAATGACTGACTATTCTCTTGAGCCACCTTCTTTTCCACACCTGGGGGCTTCAGATCTTCATTCTCCACGTGTTTGTGGGTTTCTCCTATTTTCTGAGCCAGTTTGCATTTCTGATCCAGCTGCTTGAGTTTGGCAGCACAGGCAGCCAGGCGTTCCTCTCTGGCACGGCGCTCTTCCTCCTCACGCCGCTTCCTGGCTCGCTCAACGGCTTCTGAGATTTCAGAGTGGACAAACTTCTGCCTCGGGGGCACCTTTTCTTCTTTATCCTCCAAGGACTGCTGTCTGAGAATACCCCCCAGTGGAGGCTTCTGTAAAAGAAGAAATATCCCACTCCATTTGACTCCGGCTTAAAATTGCTAAATGCTTAAAAAGTTTCAAAAATATACAAAACCCTGGCCCCGGCTTTCTGATGCAAACATTGGCACAGTGCACAGAACCCGAAGATGGTACTAAACTGACAACAAAACAAGTCATGGGGCAACCCAAGCATTCTGGTCCAGCCTAAATTCCTGTCTACTGTGGCTGTTACACAGGAAAATCTCTGCAGCTGGGAGTAAAGGGAGCCCTGTAATCATTCAGCAGTGTCCCCACCCTTCAAACGATTAGAAGCAGAGTTCATAGGCTCAAAAGAAGATCCTCTCCCAGTCTTGCTGGCAGGTCTAACGTGTTATTAGTTGCTCTCTAAACTACTCGTGCTTTACTCAGATTTCGTTTTGTCACAATGGGTACTCTGATCTGTTTATAGAATTCCAACATGGATTCTGAAGCACAGTAATCTGTTATATCAAGCATCCTGTCAGCACAATACAATCTGTGCAAGTTCAACATACCTGATATTCTGATGCAGGGGTCCAGCCATTCAACTTCCTTGAAGGCTGCTGGGGGCCTTGCACCTTATGAACTGACCGAGACAAACCAGCGGAGTCACCCCAGTTCTTTCCTTCCTCCAGGGAGTGTTTAATATCTGCACTGTCAGCGGAGCTCAGAGACAGCTGGCGCTGCCTTCTGGGGTCCCAGCTGTTCCTGTTGTACAAATGCTTTTGATATTACCATTTCCAAATCAGCTCAAAACACATTTTCAACTCATTCATCAAGTCATAAGCAGGCTTATTATACAAGCAACAGACTAGAGAATCCAACAACAAAAATGTTGGCAGGTGCGTTGGACTCTTCAGCCATGGATCTCAAAATACTTTGTAAAGGTGTGTAAGTATTACTACTAGACTTAACAGATGGAGGAAATGAGGCACACACAGATGAAGTAGCTTGCACAAGATTACAAGGATGGTCAGTAGAATTACAAGGAACGGAACACAGGTCTCCTGATGCCCAGTCACGTATCCTATCCATGCCACAAAGATGTCCCAATTACACTTTGAAAAGTGGAATCCAAGAGGTTATATCATGAAGTTGAGGAGGTGGGGGAGGGGAGCTAAGCCTTTGCTTTTGATGATTAGAACACATTCTAAATAGCTCATGATATCCAGCGGTATGAACAGAGCACCAATAGAAGACCAGACAGTCACCTCTTACCATTTCTGTCTTCCATCTTTAAGAGCATCTTCCTCTTCCTCATCTTCGCTAAACTTCAGTTTCTCAGAGTAATCCACTTCATCGTGTATGCCTGTGGGGCGGGAGTGAAGGAAGGATACATCAAAGGAAGGAAAGAGGACCCTCTAACAAACTGAGAAGCATCTGGAGCCGCACCACTCTATAGACATAAATGCGACAATTTAGAAAAACACAATGTTCAGGCACAGCATCAAGAGGATTATTGAAAACAAGCAGTGTTATGTCTTGACCACACATCTCAACAGCAGGACAGTTTTCAGAAGACTGGTTGCATGCATTCCTGATAGGGAGGAAGCAAATTGAGATGAAGTTTCTGTGCATGGGGTCATGCCTAGCTAGACTTCAGCTGCATGCCTTGAGATGACTGGACTCTGACGATTTGGGGCTAACTTTGACTCAGTCTCTTCCCAGATCAGCATCAGCGGCTCTCTTTCAGCTACATGTCATTATCAAGCCTGTGAGTCCTCAGATCCAGTTCCTTGAGCACAGCACGAAGGGAGAACCAGAAGGAGCTACTGTAGCATCACTTACACCACCCGTAGCTGCCACATTGCAGAGAATACCATCCTCTTTTATGGGAAGGGAAGGGGAGCATGGGAATGAGCTACCAAACTAGTCTCTCTTTGGGGATGAAGGGGTTAGCAATTCAACCTCTTCACTCCCCGAGTAGTTACTGTTTGCCTGAAGCGGGAGGAGAATGGTACTTTACCTGCCCAACCATCATCTGCATCATTGTCTAGTTCATCCAGTTCCTTCAAGTTTTCTGCGTTGATAATGGTGGGCCGGGGAGCCCGCTCTCCTTGCTGCCGAACTGGACGAGCTGGACGAGCTGCCCCAGGTCTATTCTCTTTTCTATGTGGTGAGACAAAAAGAAACAGCTGCAACACCAGTTAAAAGAGGAGGATGGAAAGCACAGGAAATCCACATGCCCCCAGCTCATAACAGCATAGAAGTTTAAGCTACTTTGTGTGTCATATGCTTAGGCAGTGAGCCTACAAACAATGATTATTACCCTTGAAATCCTCTCCTCCCCTCCCTCCTTGTTTATTATTGAGCCTCCCTAAAGCCTACAGCTCATAGACACCAGCCTTTTGACCTAGGACTGGACAGGATTCTTTTGGAAGTCCTTCTGCTCCTTGACCAATGTGCAGGACTCCCTCACCTTCTAACTTAGCTTCCTGCCTCTCTGTAACATTCAGACCCTGCTATAGAGGAAGCAAGACATTGAGGCTTTAAATGAAGCCAGGCTTGCAGTTTTATTCACCAGGCTGGCTCAGTCATAAGATTCTTGCATAAAATAAAGATCTTGTCCTATATTATCTGTCCTCTGCAAGTCAGGTAGTCCTGGAGGCCTTACCCATCTTGGTCATTCATCTGGTATTGTCTGAAAGGAACACGGGGCTCAAGTCGAAGCTGAGGAAGAGGAAAAGACCCACGGTCCAGTGATGCAGGGACCTCAGATGGCTGCTGTGGACACATCTGAAACGGAACAATGATAAACATGATAGTTTTTCTTTGCTGAGAAAAAAAAAATATCCAGACTATATTACAAGGGCATTTTAGTGCTGAGGTTGGGAAGGGAGGGAGAACATGTCAGATTTAGCTGATTAGACAGGCATGGTGTCATTGTGGACACTGTTCTTTATGGCGCGAGGTGAGAAGTACCTACGCTTTTCAATGGATGTACTTAGCTGTCTGAGAGGATTAACGCATTAACGGTGGCTACTGAGGACAAATGTACAAGATGGGAATGGAAAGGAAAAAAAAGGGACGATATCTCAGCTGTCCCCCAGAGCAATACGTAGGAGGGTTTGAAGAGGGGAGTCCGGAAATGTAGTGCCTTTGCTAGTAGAGTCAGACGTAATATTTTGCCCCCTCGCACACTATTATTCCTTAGGATGGGGAGAAAGAGACGCACGCAGGCAGCTTTGAGAGCAGATTGACTTACAAAAGCAGGTAGCATGTCATGGTACGTAGGCGGATGGTACGCATTTCCCATGAACTGTGAAGCCCCTTTACGGATAGGTTGAGCCGGGCGGAGAGAGGGCTCCTTAGGATCGCTGGTATTCACTGAGGAGGGGGCTCCATCTCCTGTGCTACAGGTCTTGCTGCCCGGCTCAGGAGGGGAGGCGGTCAGAGATGTGGCAGAGGTAATGTTCCTCCCACCGCCCTCCCTCCAACTCGTGACATCTGAAAATGAATGATACAGATGTAAAGTGTTGGGGGGCACATATAGAAGGTCATCAAGCAAAGAGTTTCTGGGGCCAGAATTACAGATGGCTACGTTAATAGAATCTGAGATGAGATGGCACAAATCAAAGAACAGTGGATAATGTACAGAGGCATTTCATAAAGAGCCTGAGTTCTATACCCAGAACTGTTACTAATGGCTGCAGCAGTGACGGTGCAAGCTTTCACATGCACACTGTTATTAAGAAACAGGAATGCTAGATAGCGACTGATTGAAGAGTCGTGTAATTGCACAAAATATTATTGGTTACATGACTATTTGATAGTCCCTGGGGGCGGGACTGGCAGCCAGCACACTCCTGGCCCTACTCCCAGGGAGCCCCCGGCTAATGTACACTGCTGCCTTTTTATCAGAGGCAGCAGTGCAGGGTGGCAGGCGACAGCCAGTCCATGAGGGGAGCAGGTTTAAAAACCAGCTCCCTGCACAGACTGGTTCCCATCTGCTGCCCCACGCTGCTGCCTCTGATACAGGGAGGAGCTCCTGTCTGCAGGGAGCCAGCATCCCATGGAGCAGCCTCTGTCCACAGTGAGCTTGGGACCAACCACGGCAGCCTCCCCTCCACCCCCCCACTCATTACCTCTGATAGAGATAGCAGTGCGTGGGGAGTTTGCACGAGTCGATATACACAGGGAGCTGGCTTGAAAGCTGACTTCTCATGTGTACCAGCTCCCACCTACCCCCCCCCCCCATCCTCCTCACTGCTGCCTCTATATCAGAGGCAGCAGCACTTTGGGAGTGGAGGAGAAGGGGCTCTGTGGATCCGGTGCTCATGGGGAGCCAGCTCCTTCCTCCCCCCTCCCCCCCTTGCTGCCTCTGATACAGAGGCAACGGGAGAAGGGGTGCATGTAGTCGGTAAGATTAACCAATAAGCCTAGGCTTACTGGTTAATCGTGTACTTGACTACACCTTGACAGCCCTACTAAGAAATCGCTGCAGCAGTGGAGCACACACTGCTGCTGTCAATGAGCCCAAATACTGATCTACACCATCTGTGCTATCTCAATAGTAGGTATTTCTTACCAAAAGTACTGCCTGAACACAGTTGTTATAATTCATGAGATGGACAAATGTTCATTACAGACACAAACAA
This sequence comes from Pelodiscus sinensis, assembly GCF_049634645.1. Classification (NCBI taxonomy): domain Eukaryota; kingdom Metazoa; phylum Chordata; order Testudines; family Trionychidae; genus Pelodiscus; species Pelodiscus sinensis. Next base: position 14,445,314 of record NC_134732.1, on the reverse strand, counting down.
ACATTTCATTTGCGTCCCACTGCCCAACATAAGCTTCTTCCCTCACACACAGAGCAATTTTAAAGTAATTATGAAGCAGACGATAGTAACTATTTAGCTGCCTGTCCTGCAGAGCTCTGGTACCCAATTTCAGTCCCTAGATTCTGTAGTTATTTTCTGAGCCAAGCACAGCAGGGAGGCTTGTAGGAGTGACAGACAACATGGGAGGGGAAACATTTGGAACTACCGCAGACTGGCCTGATAGTCGTATCTCCTTAAAAAGTGATCTAATGGGCTGTGGCTAGCTGTCAGGAAAGCAACATGCTGCCATTTACTTACTCTGGGGGCGGAGGCTTGGTCCTGGCCCATACGACAGATCTAAGGCGCCCTTTTCTTTGCCAGCCTTGTCCTGCTCGCCAGCTGCTTTCAGCGTCGGAAATTCCTCGGGAGAGAAGGATAACAGTCGGTTTGAGGCCCTTGAACCTATTGAAGAAACAAGAACACAACTCAGATAGGACAAGGTTTCTCCATCCTGCATCAGCTCTGCCGTGTTTGTGATCACCTTGGAAACACAGGAAACACAGCACAAATGTTTTTCCTCCGAAAAAATCTCTGCTTCTAGCACATTCAAACACAAATTACTGCCTGTGTTAGCATTTGCTAACAAGTTAGCCACAGCCAGGTATGTCACTAACATGACAGCTCATGTCCATACCAAATTACCTAGCAACTATTAATGAAAGGGTTTCATTTAAATTCCTGTGTTCAACAAACCTAATTAAAGTTCTGCAGTTCCTAATTATTTTTGTACCATACATATATTCACATTGAACTGTAAGGAAAATTCTGCAAATTCGCTTCAGAAATGATATGAAGCACTCAACATTTATATTCAGATTCCTCCAACTTTTGTTATTTGTCTATGGAGACAATTACGTTGTTATGCTCCCTGCAAATGCTCTCAGTGAGAGGTTATAAATAAGCATTAAGTGTTACATTGTGATATATATATTGCCCTCCTTCACAACATTAAGATACTGATCGCTGACCCAATCTGGCCACAGTCAGATGTTCTTACTGGAGAGTTGCCCTGCTGAGTTTCTAACAATCACAAAATGCAACTCTAAGATGTGTTTTCTTGCTTATAAAGGTGCAATGGTGAGTGGAAAACAGTTAATTGCAGTTCATCAGAAACCCACTGGCAAGATGACACTGAGTAAAAGAAAACTGCCAGCAGTACAACTGTACACAATATTAAAAATCAATTTATCAGTAAGTAATTTTATAAATAATGCACAGAAATCAGTGAGCCTGTTGAGCAGAGTGAGCTATGTTTTGATAAACTGTTTCCTTGCAGTAAAAGGGCACTGGTCCAAATAAAAAGCCCATTTTAAAACTGTATGCTACACACCCCATCTGCAGTTGTTAAACACACCAGAAGATCTTTGCCATTTCTGCTCTGGAAAGTAAAGTAGAATTGGTCTATATAGTCAGTTTCATGTTCCTGGAACTAGTTCAGTGCTATCCACCAAGAGAGAGGATAGTCAATTATAAAAAATAAAACCCACCCTAGCATTTTCTTAAAAATTATTTTAAATAAAAATATTTCTATCACATTTTATAAAAGCACAAAAAAAACCCTATTAAAAACATTTACAGACTTCCAAAATTGAGAGCATAACAGTGTCCCTTTAAATTCCGGACAGACTGTTTAGAAATGTTACTCTGTAATATGTTCATAGATAAGCACAGGATCTTACATGGTCAAAATCACGGTTCTTTATCCCATAGCTGAGAACAGGTTCCCAGTTTAAAAGTTAGTACTATATGTAGCATTTTCAAACAAACATTTGGCAAAGTTTATCTTAAAATATATGAGATGTGCCATATCTCAAACATTTATGCTATCAGAGTTGTATTGCATTATTGCAATGATCTGTATGAGTATGCTAATAGCAGGAACAGTTAAGGTTGACTAGCACCTTTCAGGAAAGATTTACATTATGATTCGGGGGGAGGGGGGAATGGGGTAGAGAGAGAAGAGGCAAGCTTTCCCCAAACAGATACTGTTGCACAACATAAGAATTATTTGTGTGCTAATATCCACAGCAAGGAGCCTAATTCCCCAACATGAACTCCACTGGGAAAAGTCCAATGAAGTGTAAACATCCTTCCCTGAAGGTCCCTTTGGACAGGAAATATATCCAATCTCAACATTCATACCCCAATCCATACCACACATATCCTATTACATTACAGCAGATTTAAAAGTCTCCCTTTTCCCCAAAGCTTCAACTAAAATGGTATCTTTAAGGAAGACACGGTAACTAAAATAAGCGAACAGAAAGAGCAAAGATCTCAATCCTTGTTGTTAACACTAGAAGCTGTTGCTTCACTAGACTGTAAATGCAATTGCTCAAAGCAGTTGCAGAACAGGTGCAGAGGACAAGATGACCTAATAAGTCTTTGTAGCCTGATTTCTGTGATTCTATGATTCAATTATCCTCTAATTAAGCTCTTCTTAGCCCTGCACGTAGCTCTTTCCTCAGGTTTATGTACTGTACCTTAACAATGGTCTGATCTACATTGAGTTCTCAAAGCACATTAGCACTTCCTTACAGGGAAATATTTGACCACCGCTCTGCACAAGATGCTAATTTGGCTCACAGATTTAAAACCTACCTTAGATGGAGTCCATATGGCAACAATCTCACAGAAAGTGGCAATTAAAAAAATACAGTGGTTAAATACATATTTGTGCCGGTAGTCACTTCAAAGCAGAAGCTTACATTTGCCTGAAGACTGGGCTTTGAGAAAGCTTTCATAAGATTGTTAAATCTATTTTTGCTTCTAAAACTATTTAATTCTTTTGACACTCTGCAATTTCATTTGAAGAGCCAGAGGCTACTGGTCTGCTAAAAGCTCAGTGCCTCAAGCTACTGCCATTCTTTCTGAGCCTTAAAATACCAATATTAATGGTAACTAGAACATACATCCAATATAAAAAGAGTCATATTACCAGTCAGACTGAGATCTCAATTTAAGGAATTAATTTCTCTACTCAAAATGTTACCTTGGTTTCAAACTCCTCAGTCAAACAGATGCAGTTAGCAGCACAGACTGTAATTACCTCATTGTAGTTATACTACTGCAAGTTTATCTATGTCTAGACAAGACTTTAAACTAGGAGTGCATCATGGAAAGACCTCATTCTGTGTGTTTATAAAGCTGTGTGCATGCACACTGCTCCATTATTCATAATCATACTCACCACCTTCTCGTCCTGCTGGCTTTCCATTCAGCTGTGCCCATGACTTTGGTCCACCTGGCACTGAATTTGTACTCTGTAAAAAGAAAAAGACCAGGAGATCCTCATGAGAGTTCTTCACCTTATAGGTGAAAGTAAAGCAGGAGAATGCTATTGTAGTCAGATCTTTGTATCCTCTAGATGTTACCAGATCCTGCTAATGCCTCAGCCCTCTAGCTGAGGCCATGACCATCTCCTCTCTGTAACTCCCTCAATCCAAAATGCTGCAGTTAAAATCCTCTTCCTCACCACAACTTTGAAATCTTCTGCTTTGGATACTTTCACTGGCTTCCCTATCTATTTCTTCTGCCTGTTCCTCTTGCTCGCTTCAATCTAACAAAGCCTCCCTTCTCTCCCACTTTTTCCATACATTTTTCCACTCATCTTTCAGGCTTTTTCCACACTACCTCGGATTCTTGGAGAATTTCACTCTCTCATACACCTAACAACCTCCCTGATGCCCTTTCTAAAAATCTCACAGGTTTGGAATTTTTAAGTTACAGTAAAAGCACATACATTCTGCAGGAATAGATGGGTTGGATCTGAAAGCTCACTAGAAGGGGAAACATATCACTTGTCAGGGGATTTTTCAGGCCTGAGCTTAGCTGTTTGTCATGTGCAAGCAGATCTCTTCTTATCACATGAAACTTTTGGCGAAAAGCAGCAACTGGATCTGCTGTCACTGAAATACCTTTCAAAATAAAGTGGATTAACAAATGCAGATCAAGCTCTCCCTGTTTCAGCCATTTTCCCTAGGCGTCATAGAATTATAGGTTAGGGTTGGAAGAGACCTCAGGAGGTCATCTAGTCCAACCCCTGCTCAAAGCAGAACCAACCCTAACTAAATTATCCCAGCTAGGACTTTGTCAGACCTCTAAAGATGGAGATTCCACTACCTCCCAATACTTCACAACCCTCCTAGTGAAATAGTTGTTCCTAATATACAACCCAGACCTCCCCCACTGCAACTTGAGACCATTGGCCCTTGTTCGGTCATCTGCCACTACTGAGAACAGCCCGGCTCCATCACCTTTGGAACGCCCCTTCAGTTAGTTAAAGGCTGCTATCAAATCCCCCCTCACTCTTCTCTTCTGCAGACCAGTTCCCTCAGATTCTTGTCTTAAGTCATGTGTCCCAGCTCCCAATCACTTCTGCTGCCCTCTGCTAGACTTCATCCAATTTATCTACATCCTTTCTGTAGTGGGGGACCCAAAACTGGCCTCACCAATGCCAAACAGAAGGAAATAATCACTTCCCTCAATCTGCTGGAATTAGCCTTCTTGGCAACAAGGGCACACTGTTGACTCATTTAATCCCCTGTAATTCCCCAAAACTACCATTTAGCCAGTCGGTTCCCAGCTTGTAGCAGTGCATGGGTTCTTCCTGCACTTATCCTTGTTGAACCTCATTAGATTTCTCACCCTCTCTCTACTCTCCAGCGTATCTCCCCCATCCATGAACTTGCTGAGGTTGCAATCCATTCCACCATATATGGTTAATGAAGATGCTGAACAAAACTGGTCTCAGGATTGATCTGTTGGGCACTCTGCTTGATATTGGCTGCCAATTAGATATTGAGCCATTGAGCACTACCCATTGAGCCCAACAATCTAGCCAGCTTACTATCCTCTTTATAATCCAAACCATACTTTTACTTGCTGGCAAGAATACTGCAGGAGATTGAATAGGCTTGCTAAAGTCAAGTCATGGCTACTGCTTTCCCCATATCTACACAGCCAGTTCTCATCATAGAAGGCAATTAGGTTGGTCAGGCATGACTTGCTCTTGGTGAATCCATGTCAACTGTTCCTGATCACCCTTCTCTCCTCCAATTGTTTTAAAATGGATTTCTTGAGGACCTGCTCCATGATTTTTCCAGAGACTGAGGTGAAGATGACCTGTAGTTCCCTCTATTCTTCTTCCCTTTTTTTAAAAGATGACCACTATATTTGCCTTTTTCCAATCACCCAGGACCACCCCTGATCACCACAAGTTTTCAAAGATAACGGCCAATGGCTCTGCAAACACATCAACCTACCCTCTTAGCATCCTCGGATGTGTTAGATCTGGCCCTTAGTGTATGTCCAACTTTTCTAAAAAGTCCTTAATCTGTTCTTTCACAATGGGGACTGCTCACTTCTACCTCATACTGTGCTGCCTCAGTGCAGCAATCTGGGAGCTGACCTTGTCTATGAAGACCAAGGCAAAAAAACACCAAAACATTGAGTACTTCAGCTTTTTTCCACATAATCTGTCATTAGGATGCCTTCCCCACTGAATAAGGGTCCCATTTTTTCCTGACCTTCTTGGTGCTAACATACCTGCAGAAACCCTTCTTGTTATCCTTCACGTCCCTGGCTAGCTGCAACTCCAATGGCACTTTGGCCTTCTTGATTGCACTCCTGCATGCTCGAGCAACATATTTATACTCTTCCCTAGCCATCTGTCCAAGTTTCCACTTCTTATAAGCTTCCTTCCTGTGTTTAAGCTCACCGAAGACTTCTCTATTAAGCCAAGTTGGTTACCTGCCATATTTGCTATTTTTTCTGTACTCTGGGATGGTTTGTTGCTGCGCCCTCAATAAGGCTTCTTTAAAACAGACTCTTCCTACAGATTTGTAAGGTAAACAGAAATATACTTACATTGATAATGTAACAGCAGCAGAACATTCCAGTGGCACAGTAACTTGAAGTCAAGCTAGACTATTGTTAACAGAACTGATAATAAGGGAGCTGCTATAACAAACTATGGTTGGTCAGTCTTTAGAATCTATGGGCATGGGCCAAATTGAGTAAGTCATCAGGTATCACTTGCACCTACCTCTTGACTGATTGACTGTGTCGGCTTCTGTAAATTGGAGACAGATTTCTGCAAACCCTGCTGCGGCAGCGACTCCTGCGGCTGTGCAGCCGTCGCACTGGAACTAGGAAAAGACAACAGACCAACCGAGATCAGATGGGATAAAGGTGATAATCAACGCTATCAATACAGAGAGCCCTCATACAAAGCTTGGGCACGCATCGTGCTTTCTGCTGAAAGATATGACAAAAGACATTGGATCTCCAGACCCTGGAAATCTATCGCTTTCCGCTTTACATTCATGGGCCATGCTTACAGATCAGATGCGTATACAGGAAGTCCCCAACTTACGAACAGGTTGTGTTCCAAAGTTTGTTTTTAAATCAGTTGTTTGGAACTTGGAACAGGTTTTCCCATAGAAACAATGTTATAAATGGTAGTTACGGTCTCAGGCAGCTCACAAAAGACATTTAACTCATAATGTAACTGAAATGCAAATTTATAATGAAAAATAGTAGAAATACTTTGTTATTTAACTTTGACTGCTGGTGCTTGAGGCAAGGCAGGTTTAATTAGAGGAACATGAGGAGCAAGGAGTAGATTCTCAAGGGGGCTTGTGGGCATCCCCCCACACCCGTGGGCTGCATCCAGTTCCCACTTGCCAGGAGGAGGCAAGTGACACAAGCACGGAGCAGAGGACTCTGGAGGAGCACGGACAGCTGTGTAGTCCGCAGCTGGAGAGAAGCTGCAGTTTCCCCTTCAAAGCACTGCTTCTTTCCAGTGGCTGGCTGTGCTACCTCCCCCTGTTCCTCTGGAGTCCTCCCGCCAGCACATGCGCTGCTCATTACCTCCTGTGCCTCTTGCTTGCTCCCTGAACTGCAGGTGAGCTTCTGTTTCTATGTGCCGACATTTATAAGTCAGATGTTTGTAACTCGGGGAGGGCCTGTACCAGTTCTGTATCTGCAAAGAGCTGCTCTGGATATTGTAGTCCAACAGTATTCTTAGACCTACATAGTAATCAATAACACCCAGTAGAGGTCACTAATAAAGCCCAAAGAGAACGTTCTGCATGATGGAGTATAATTTCTGTTTCATGATTGTGAGGATTTATCGTAAGAATTGCTCCGCTTACCTCTTTTGGTCTGGCTGATCCTGCTTGTTTGCCCATCCTGTACCGTCCTTGGGTACTATAATGATGTTGGGGTCGTTTCCTTTGTTCTCAGACTTCAAGCTTGGCAAGTTTGCAGGAGGTGGCATGCGCCGGGCAGCAGCAACTTTCCCGAGACTCTGTAAGCCATGTCTAGGAATAACTGGTGAGAGGGCCAGCAAGTCATTAAGGGCTAGATTCTGCCACCCTCATTTATCTCTAATAGCACCTTACCCCTCAAAGAGTTCCACTGGTTTCAATGGGACTAACTTAAGAGAGTAAGTGTGGTAGAATCTGACCCTAACCTGCAGAATCACACAGCAACAGCAATGTTAATTTGCATCTTTATATTAGTACTTCATGTTTATACAGAATCTACCCTCCAAAAGAGCCACTGCAATGCTGTCACCTCTGTGGTGAACTAACAATCACCTGGTAGGTAGCCCAAACACAACAGTTAGAAGACAGGACCATTTTGGCCAAGGACAGAAGCAAAACCCCTCCTCGTATGGAAAGGGTCCTGAGATTGTCAGTAACCATGCATATCAGACAAAGCCTTGGGTCTTATTTAAAGTCCAAGTTCAAAGCGTCACCTAGAAAACCACATAAATCATCAAGTTTATCTTCTCCAGCAGAAAGAAGGGCTCAGTTAACTTTGCTGGGACTGAACCGGTCTTTCTGTAGGATCTCACAGTGCTTTCTAAACAGCACATTATGTCTCATCATCAAATACAATTATCTCAATTTTATGGTAGGTAAAGGCACAGAGGAGTTGGAGTGGCTTGTCCAAGGCCGCACACCTGTAGCACTAGAAATAGAATCCAGAAGTCCTGGATCCAAGTCCCCTCTATGCTAACCACTGTGAGCTATGTTGGAGCTCAGAATAAACCCAGCCTATTAGTTTCAGTTTTATGACCTCAGTATCCCCCTCTTGGTATGTTTTCACTGCAGAGTTCACCTAGGCTCCTAACCCAGCTTAAATACACAAACAAAAATGTCTGGCCAAAGTTTAATTTGCTTTACCCCAGGGGTGGGCAATAATTTTAGATGGCGGGGGGGGGGGGGCACATCGCTAATTTTTGAAGTGGCCCCAGGGCCACCCTGGAAGGGGCAGGACCTCAGATGGAAGGGGGCAGGTCCAGGACACTTCCATGCTCCTATGCCCACAGACCCTGGTTGGCCTGGGAGTGGGAAGTCTTTGCCCGCCCTCCCCCACCTAGAGAAAACTGCCAGCTGTTCTGAATAGCTGGTGGTTCCCTCTAGGCACCCTGCCCCTGGCGACAGGAGGAGACTTTGCGTGCTTCCCCCACCCTCCTCGTCAATTAAAAGCCTCTCTCAGATTTTAGTCAATGCCCCAGGACAGCTAGCTTGGGTGTACAGCCCGGGTTGGTAAAGGGGTCCAGCACGCAGACATCCTGCCGCTCCCCCACTCTCAGGGCAGGGGAGCACAGGAAGTCTCTTGTTCTCTGCCCCTGCCCTTCAATGGGCGTGCAGTGCTAGAGTGGACCGGTCCACTCTGAATGCCACGTGCCCCTTGCAGGGCAGGGGCAGGAAGCAAGAGACTTTGCTCGCTCTGCCCGCCCCCAGGCCAATCAGGGAGCAACAGGGCATCTGCGGGCTTGGAAGGCCGGCTCCACCCTGCGGAGGCCCCTTTGCCCACCCCTGCTTTACACCCAAGCTAGCTGTCCTGGGGCATAGTCTAAAATCTGAGGGAGGCTTTTAATCAAAGTGATAATCTGTTCACTTAGCAGTGAGGACACAGGCAAAACTGCTTGAGTGTCAATTGCCATGTGCCCAAAGACAGACAAGTTCTCCCCTAATTCACTGGAAAAGAACCAAAAACTATAGGACTAGAAGAGACCTCAAAACATCATTTAATCCGCATCCCCTGTACTCAGGCAGGATTAATTTACTCAGACCATTCTTGACAGGTGTTTGGTTAACCAGTTTTAACCATTGGTAACCTATTCCAGAACTTAGCTATCCTTGGCTACATCTACACTGGCGTGATCTTGCACAAAAACTCTTTAGCACAAGAATTCTTGCGTTAAAGTATTTGCACAAGAGAGCATCTACACTGGTATGTGCCTTTGCGCAAGAGATGTGCTTTTGCAAAAGAGCATCCTTGCCAGTGTAGACACTCTCTTGCACAAGAAAGCTCTGACGGCCATTTTAACCACAGGGTTTTCTTGAGCAAGAAATTCATGTTGCCTGTCTACACTGGCCTCTTCTGGAAGAGCTCTTGCACAAGAGGGCTTATTCCTGAGCAGGAGCATCATAGTTCTTGCACAAGAAGCCCTGATTTTATACAGTAGAACGTCAGTGTTCTTGCACAAGAACTCGCGGCCTGTGTAGACAGGCAGCAAGTTTTTGCATAAAAGCGGATGCTTTTGCACAAGATCGCGCCAATGTAGACACAGCCCTTGAGTTAGAAAGTTTTCCTAATATCTGATTTAATCTTCCCTTGCTGCAAATTAAGCCAATTATTTCTTGGCCTACCTTCAGGGGACATGAAGAGAAATTAATCACCATCCTCTTTATAACAGCCCTTAACATATGTGAAGATTATCATCAAAGGGGAGGGATAGCTCAGTGGTTTGAGCAGCGGCCTGCTAACCCCAGGGTTGTGAGCTCAATCCTTGTAGAGGCCATTTGGGGCAAAAATTTGTCAGGGGTGGTACTTGGTCCTGCTGTGAAGGCAGGGGACTGGACTCAATGACCTTTCAAGGACCCTTCCAGTTCTAGGAGATAGGCAATCTCCATTAATTTATGTCCCCCTTCAGGCTTCTTTATTCAAGACTAAACATACACAGATTTTTTTTAACCTTTCCTCCTGAGTCAGGTATTCTATACCTTTTACTATTTTTGTTGCTCTCTTCTGGACTCCCCATCTTCGTTCACATCTTTTTTAAAGGGTGGTGCACAAAACCAGATAAAATATTCCAACTGAGGCCTCATCAGCACTGAGCTGAGTGGGAAATAATTGCTTCCTGTATCTTACAGGTAACAATCAGAATGCAGCAGTTTACTTCAGCAAAGAACCAGGGGGTATGTCCTCAGAACTCCTAGCGACATACAGAGGGGTATACAGTACCAGTGAGTACATAGAAAGTGTGGCTGCTCACATCCAAATGCCAATAACAAAGTTAACACAGTAGTAAACACATCCCTTACAAGGGAAGCCTTCACTAGCTTGTCTGTGGCATTGCTTACCTGTAGTTCTGATAGCTTCTATTGACTTTCCTTTATACTTATCAAACAGGCTGAGAGTTGAGTACTTGCTTTTCCCATCCTTTCCCTTGGTTATTTGCCCCAAACGATCGGACATTGCGATTAAATGTCATCTAGTAAGGAAATTTCTCTGCGCCGCTCCTGATCTGCCTTTTAATGAGAGAGAGTCGGGGAAATAGCATCAAACCAATTATTTATACTTTGATAAAGTACAAAATGTGCAAGATTCCTAGCTGATAGTAGCTAGGACTTGTAGTCAGGCAGGGTCTCCCAATAGGTTCCTGCTCAATCAGTGATGATAACCAGAAGGCTGCTTACGTGTGTGCTAAATGATGTGCACTGTGTTGACTTGTGCAATTAGTTAACACAGCAGACTTCAAGAGAGACCCCAAAGGCCACAAATCAGATAAAGAGTGAAGGTGCCAGGCCAGGTTTAATGTTAAGCGAAGTACAGTAATAGCTGTCAGTAGACTCTACCGAACCACTACACACATGTACCCCGTAACAATGGAATGACACAATCAGTGGGAGATCCCACTATCCCTAGGTCATTCAAAGACTGTTCCCCCAAGACAACACTTTATACACAGGTACAAACAAGTTACACATCAACTCCTGACGTGTCGGGTTGCCACCCATCACCCTGTAACTCGTGGTTTGATTAGATAATCTCTATCCATTATGCTGTCATTTTAGACCCATTCCTGAGCCTGAGTCCGTATTGGTGGGGAGGGCGGGTACAATCTTTTTTAATGAGCTGGTGCTGCCATGTGCTTTCAAGTTATGACCAGTACCAATTACTGGTTTACAGTTGATACCTAGTACCAATTATGGTTCTACACCTGGGCCTATTACCAGTTAGTGTTTTACATAGCCTTGTTCATACCAAATTCTGTGAGCAGGGGCCTGCCTCTTGCTCACAGCTTAGCTTTGCTTTATATTAGCCAAGTGTTGTCCATTGTTAGCTAGGCCTCAGGCCTCAAACCAGGCCTGTGCTACATGGACTTTTGTTTCAGGCCCCCATCTTACCAGAGGACTCAGTGGGGACACAGGATAAACTATGCCACTTTAACATCTCATGTTAGTGCAAGCTTTTGGGATTCAGGAGAATCTATTACAAAAGGTTTAAGGACATCAGTTGAACATCACTGAAAGAGCATAAGGAATAAGCAACATAACTGGAAGTTCAAAATATTTGATAATCTTTATGGAAGATTTTAAAAATTCCATAAGCAACTCTGTTAGCACATTCAAGTTCATTCATTTTTTTAAATAAAAAGGTGATTTTTTTCATCAAATAAACACACAAGTAATTATTGCGATGAATATATTTGTAACTCCAGGGACACACTTTTCCTACAATGCACAAGTGAACATCTCTTGACAATACACCTTCATTTAAACAGTAACACTCCACAAGAGATTATCTACTGCTGGTAAGAGACACCAGGAGAAACCCTCCCTTTCAAACAAAAAAGTCGACTACTTCAGAACTAATAAAAAAAATCAACTAGAAAGTTAGACAAGGTGGATGGAGGTGCAGTATCTTTTATTAGACCAACTTCTGTTGGTGAAAGAGAGGAGCCTTCAATAGAAGTTGGTCCAATAAAAGATATTACCTCACCCACCTTTGTCTCTAATCTCTTGGGACCAACATGGTTATAACAATGAGAAAGTTAACATTTTCATCCAATTACTTCCATCCGTGTTATTGCTTGCCAGGTTTGTTATATTTTGTGTTTTGGTTCCAAATTGTAGTTAATTAGTTTTAGGGGCAACTATTGCTTTGGAAGAATCAATTACCACAGACTGACAGACACCCTTTCAAATTCTCCTGTCTGCATCTGCTGGCTAGGAAGGAGGACACTCAGGCTTCAAGAAGTGGTATAAATGTGGCTTGAGAAAAATGAGGTTTGACTCGTGAAATTGCATACAAAATGACAGCTTATCAATGATTGTGTCAGGTCTGAAAGCACACGATAAAAATTGCATTCTCTCTGTTGTTGGCACTTCAGATTATTAGAACAAAATATTAAAATTCTATATATGCTTTACATAATTGATGCCATTTGTTTAGCTTGCACTGCGAACAAAGCCTGGACAATGTAACCCAATATATTTCTGTCAAATCAGCCATCTCTCATCATTTTCATTTTTTAGTCTCATGCACCAGAAGAAAGTTGCAACAGGGCGAGGAAAAGGAACAGAGAGGATTGAGGTTCAGGGCTTCCCACTGGCCAGTGGATTTTGGGTACTCCGTTAGGTTCTTGGGTGGAGACAAAAATGAGGTGTACAGTGTTCAGGACAGGGTTGCCAGTGAGTTGGATAGGGATGGGTGGTTCCAGGAGGGGGTGAGGAGGGCAGGGTCTGGAAGGGAGTTTGGAAGCAGAAGAGGGTGTGGGGTGGGGGTACAAGAGGGACTTTGGGGGCAGGAGGGGTTTGAGGGAGTACTGCAGAAAAGTTGGGAGGGTGAGAATGCAGCCAAATAGTTGCACTTCAAAACCCTTATGGTTGGTTGATTATTGTGCAAATGGGCTGAAATTCTCATTCACACACAATGATAAGGTGCAAAGAGTATCCTGCTGTGATGGAGTGGGAAGGGAGTACAGCCCCTCCCCCCACATCCTCCTTCACACACACACACCCCATTTGCCCACATCCCTGTTCCCCTCAGTGCACTCACCAGCAGGGCAGCAGCACTGGGATTTGCAACCCCTGGGAGCAGTGCTGAGGCCATGAGGGGCAGAGGGAGGAAGGGGGACAGAGTCACTTCCCTGCCCGGCCTAGCCCTTTGTCCAGGGCTCGCCCCTCACCTGCAGGCTGCTGCTCATCCCGGCCCCCAGCACCTCACATGGGACGGGCCGCCAGCCAGCCCCATCTGCGGAGCAGGCCCAGCCCTGCCCCCTCTTGAAGCAGGAGGCAGAGCCTGTAGAGTGGGGGGGGGGGGAAGGGAGATGGGGAGTGGTTAACCCCTTAGCTCCCAGGAGTTGCATGCCCAGGCTGGGCAAGCCCAACCCCAGGGATGAGTTTGCGCGCCTCTCCTGCCCCTCCCCACCAGCGGGAAGCTGGAGCTGGTGTGCCAGGCTGCAGCTGCATGACTGAGGCTGGAGCCACAACAATGGCTCCCTGCTTCACGGAGAGGGGAGGGTGCGGCTGAGCTCCCGCCCCACCTGCCACAGAAAATCATCTCGTATGCTGTAAGTTGCCAACCTCTGGGTCTAGCCTAACTTCTCCAAATCTGTTATTTTTTCCAAAACCTCAATTTGTAGCTTAAAATTGATCTGCAATCACTTTTAACATCCAGTAGGCTGGCTTCTGGGGTAGGACATCCTTCCCTGGCAAACAACAGATTTGATCTAATGGACTTCTTCCTTCTCTTACATTTTATGATTCTTATCAAACATGAGTTCCAGATAACAGGCTAAATTCATCACATATCATATGCAAAATACAGTAAGCATAGGCCACACACACTGAACACAGCCAGTTTGACACTGTGCTGCCATCTGCAATCTAGGCTTGTATGGCATATCTAACAGCAGCAGCCAGGAAACAATTTTGTGACCACTAAAACTGGCACTATGGGTTGATACAGTGCTGCCAGGTTTAAATCCTGGGCTGGCAGGTGTAAGGCTTTTGACTCAGCATGCTAAGTCTCAAGAAGATGGGAAGAATTTTCTACCACCCAGAAAGAACTTCCGCTGGCTGATCAGGAATCCTATGCAGCCCTTCTAGCCAGGCTGATGGGGTTACAATGTGGGGCCTTGCAGAGATAACAAGGCTTAAAGGCAATGTTGGGACACATTCTCCCTTGGCACCGCGGGCACATCTTTGGCACCTTTTCTGGTCCAAACTTTTTTCATGATCCCCAGGGCTCTGCTCCCAAAAGCTACTGTGGCCAACAGAAAAGAACGTTACCCCGTCACACCTAGGAACCAGCGCCCAGCACCAGCAGCTCCTCCTGGCAGCACATCTGCACCGCCCCCAGCGCAGCTGTCAGCGGGACTGCACGACCCCAGCCAGCAGAGGCCATGTCTGAGGGCGGGTTAGGGGTGGGGCAGCTGTGCTGCCAGGAGGAGCTGGAGGCGCAGGGCACTGGCTCCTGGTCACAATGGGGCAACACTACACTCCATTGACCACAGTGGCTCTTGGGAATAGAGCCCTGAGGATCACGATGTCTGTCCATGGACAGAAATGTCCATCTTCACAAAGCTCTAACAAGAATCCCTCCCTTATTTCCACAGTATTGTACTAGTAGGACGCGCATGGAAGAGGGAAAGAGAATTATGTCCCGATTAGCGTGGCAGACAATCTGTTTGCTCTGGCAGAGCTGTAGGGAGCCTCACGACTAGCGTATAAGAAGAGGGGATGCTGTAAATCAGGACTGTGATGCACAGGCAATGCTTTGTGGGCCCTTGGGACTGTTTTAGCAGGCATGTTGGAGATCTGGATTGAGGTATTTTAGACCAGAACCCTCTAAGGTGGAAGGCTGCGGAACACCTGTTCTCTCTGCTGTTTAGGTATCCATCCTACACTTTAATAAGCAATAACTTTCCTCAAACCCATTTTGAATTTTAACACAGTGGCAGGGGGGAAATGTTAGCTGCATTGGGAGTTGGCTGCTTAACAGAAAAACCCTGCGTTCCCGAAAGTCAGCATGCAAACAGATATCAGGGGAGAGCTGCCAAAATGAAATCCTAGCAACAAGTTATGTAACGAGTCTTAGCTACCTCTTGATCACATCTCATATCATTAAAAAGGATGAAGGAGGAATAAACAACCACTTCAAAGCAGAGAATGGAGGGGCGCAATAGGAAAAGCTTGTTGTCAAGCCTTCTGGAGCAACCACAGTCAGAGTATGGACAAGTGACATTTACAGAATACTTTGTACTTCCTACGATGACTTTCAGCTGAAAATCTCAAATCAATCTTTGCAAAGTGCTAAGTAACATTACACCTGATATCTAGAAAAGAGGGGCAGAAGACACTTAACCAAGAGAACACGAGACAATGTCAGAACTGGGAACACAATTCCATTCTCCTAACATCCAGGCTACGTCTACACTGGCATGAATTTCCGAAAATGCTTTTAACGGAAAAGATTTCCATTAAAAGCATTTTCAGAAAAGCGTGTCTAGATTGGCAGGATGCTTTTCCGCAAAAGCACTGCGTCTGTGGCCAATCTAGACGCGGTTTTCCGCAAAAAAGCCCCAATCGCCTTTTTCATGATCGGGGCTTTTTTGCGGAAAACAGTACTATGTTGTCTACACTGGCCCTTTTGCGCAAAAGTCTTTCGGAAAAAGACTTTTGCCCAAACGGGAGCAGCATAGTTTTTCCGGAAAAGCACTGATGATTTTACATGAGATCATCAGTGCTTTTCCGGAAATTCAAGCGACCAGTGTAGACAGCTGGCAAGTTTTTCCGGAAAAGCAGATGATTTTCCAGAAAAACGTGCCAGTCTAGACACAGACCCCGACTTTTGCTGTAACCACTGACCACACTGACTTCTCTTACTGTGACTGACCTTGCTACGGGACAGTGCTGATCTGAAAAAAATTGACTGTCATTCCACCTAAAAAAGAAGATAAAATGCTGGCCCTCAGACCTCAAAGTCTAAGCAAATGCCATAGAAACTGGGTATTTGCCCATCTACGCTGCTAAATTCTTCTTCTGATTCTGCTCTGCCAGCTGGGTCTTCTGCTGCACTATGGAAAAAGTACACTTGCCTTTAACTCCAAAGCTACCTCGAGAGAATTGTATTTTCCTCTCAGTCAGTCAGACTTGGGACTCAGACAGACATCTTAAGAGATTTCCCAGCCTGGTAGGCTGAAGCTCTCGCTGATAAAATCCAAACACACAAAGAAATGAATTACCCTCCTGCATGGTTATTAAAACAAATACTGCAGCGAGGTAGCACCTGCTACTTGGAGCTATTAGTGTAGGATGCAGTCATTACAATGAACTCAAGATCTCAGAACACCCACATTTCCCTGATCAAATATTTAATCTTCAGGAAAAGGGCCTTTCTATTCAATGGTCTTGCTCAGAAAGACTATGGAAGCCAAATAAATGACAATAACTAGTTAAATCCCTTTCCTTTGATCTGTTTGTTTTGTCTATTTAAATTGCAAGGTCTTTGGGGCAGAGGTCGTCTATTAGTTCAGTGGTTCCCAACCGTCAGTCCATGGTGAGGCCCTCTGTTTGTGGCCTAAGCCACTGCAGAGCAGCCAGCTTCCAGGGCGCTGCAACCTCGCCCTCTCGCCTGCCTGGCCTGTCCTGTGCAGCAGGCTCCCCGCTGGGGTGGGTAGAGAAAAGCCCTGAGCCTCGCTGCGCGATCCAGCTTGCAGGGAAGTGCTACCTCTCCCCCTCTCCTGGCTGGGAGAACAGCAGTATGCAGGCAGCGCTTCTTCCCCGTGAGCCGGATCGCATTGTGATTAACGCCTGCTGCTTGCTAGGCCTGCAAATCCAAATGTATTTCTCCAGTATTTTAACTTTGTGCATTTAGCAGTACTTTGTCCATGACTAAATCTTCCTTTGATTTGTAAACTTGTGCAGTCGGTCTGTTTCCTTGGCTGCCATTGTGGGCTTTTCATGTGGTAACAGAGTTGCAAAACATTTTAATAGAAACTAAAATGAGACTGAAAAGCTCCCAGAAATGGTCAGGGGGACTCAGGGCAGAAACAGTGTCTGAGTCTGCATTTTAGATTAATCCCCACAATGTCCATGTAGTCATCATATTAATTCGAATTGACCTCTCTTGTAGAGAGCGCCAATGAACCTGACAGTTATTAATTAAACTCAAAGAAGGAGTGAGGAGAACGTCTTGGGAGGGGACTAGAACAAGAATTTGACCTTTAGTCTGTGTTTTGTCTCAATCTGGGTTTTTGTACTGGATCTGCAAGGGGCAGCATTTATGTGAATCACTACAAGTTATTTGCACTCTACCAGTGTAAGAAAAACGTTTTCTTAACATAATCATGATCCGAGTTCTCAGCCACTGATTATTTTCAAATGATGAATACTCAATAAGTTGTTTCTGATCCTCCCAAAACCCCCAGTGCCAGCTTTAGCAAAGCTTTTGATATGGTTACTCACAATATTCTTGCCAGCAAGTTAAGGAATATGGATTGGATAGATGGACTGTAAGACAGACAGAAAGCTGGTTAGACCAGGGTTTTCCAAACTTTTTACTTTAGTTGGAACCCTTTTTTTTTCCAGTTCTGTTTTTTGAAGCCCAAAAATATAAACACATAAAAAACAAACTGAGAAAATACCAGACATGTTTGGTATTTTCTCATTAGGTAAGTTTTATTATTACTAGATGTATCAGTTTGTAGTTTCGAACTGCCTGGCTGGTAAATGTACTCAGGCTGCATGAGTGTGTCTACCAGCCAGACAGTTCGCAACTACTCGAGGGTGGGGGGGGGCGGGAGGGACGACACGGACAACAGAATCCCCTGGCTGGACTAACTCGTGCTTTGCGAGGGTGGGCGAAGGGGGGCAGTGCCCCGAGATCTGCATATGGCCGGGACAGTCCCACTCCCCGCCGACTGATTCACTCACCCCCCCTCCCCGCTCCCCCCGCTGCGCCTCTGGCCAGCCCCACTTCCCCCAACCCCCTCCCCCCCATCCCCCCCCCCCGGACAGCCAGTTCTCCCCCGCTTCTCCTCTTAATTTCCCTTGGCCAGCCCCGCTGCCCGCATCCTGACTTTTTTCCAGCGGCCACTTCTCCCCCCCACCCTCTCCATCTTCCCCAGCCAGCTCCCTACCCCCGATCTCGTGTCCCCCGGCAGCCCTGCTTCCACCGGCCCCACAATCTCCCCGGCCTGGCCCGCCCCGATTTCCCTGTCCAGTGCTGCTTCCAGTGGCCGGCTCTTCCCTCCTCCTTCCCCCGCCTCCCCTAGCTAGGACTCTGCCGGGAGCCAGAACATCCGGCTGCAGACTCCGCCCAAGCCGGCTGAGGGCTTGTGGGACCCGGCGCCACACGGGCACTCCGGGAGTGCAGAACACCCTGGCAACCATGCTGAGGCCCGGTAGCTTTTTCCTGCGGCCCGGTACCGGGCCACGGCTCATAGTTTAGGAAACGCTGGTCTAGACTACAGGCTTTTGTCGACAGAAGTTTTGTCAACAGATACTGTCAACAAAGCTTCTGTGGACAAAGAGCGTCTAGACTACAGCCACTTCTGTCGACAAAGCAAGCCACTTTGTCGACATGAGAGTGTAGACGCAATAACGCCTTCTGTCGACAGAACTCTGTCAAAAAAAGGCGTTATTCCTCGTAGAATGAGGTTTACAGCTGTTGACAAAACTGCTGAGTTCTGTCATTATGTCGACAGAACTCAGCGGCAGTGAAGACGCAGGTATAGTTTTGTCCACAAAAGTCCACTTTTGTCAACAAAACCCTGTAGTCTAGACACACCCTTAGAGACCAACAAAGGTATAGGATCATGAACTTTCGTGGATAAAACCTGGGCAGAAAAACAGGCTGAGTCAAATGTTTAGTTAATTGCCTTTGAATGCCATTCTACATTGAAAGACACTTCACTAGACTAGTCAACTATTGATTAGCAAAAGCTTATCGGATAGTTGACATATTAGTCGACTAGTTAGTTCCCCCCCTTGCTGCCTCTATCAGAAAGAGGCAGCCGGGAGGGGCGGGGGGAGGGGAGGGGAAGAGGAGTGATTGCTGTGGGGAGCCAGTTTAAAAGCCAGTTCTCCCCAGTTCCAGCTCCATGGGAGAGGGTAGGGGCGCAGCAGCAGCATTCCACCGTTGAAATGTACAAGAGTCCCTGCTAGGGCTCTTGTACATTTCAAAGTGGAAGCTCCACATGGAGCCTGGGGCCAGTGGCGGACTGAGTGTCCCAGTGGGGACTCATGTACATTTCAAATGTGGGACACCTTGCAGAACTTCTGCCTTTGAAATGTAGCAACATCTGGACAAGCTCTTGCTACACTGATAAAGTAGAAGCTCCCTTATCAACTAATTGAATAGCTGATGGAAATTCCATCAACTGTTTGAATAGCTGATTAATCTAATTTTAACATCCCTAGGCACTATGCCTGGGGCAGGGGCACCAACGTACAAGTTCGTCCAGCGTGCCATTTTCCCTAAGGCTGGCCCTAGCTGGGGTAGATATTTTGGCATAATGAATAAGCAAATAAAATGTCCTGGGTCCGCCAAAAGTTTTGTGAATGGGTTTGCCGGCCCACGGTATAAAAATGGGAAGCACTGTATCAATGTGTTTGTACAATAATTATCACAATGGGGCCCTGCTCCTGGTTGCCCCTATGCACTTCTGTAATATAAACAATAAATAATAATAACGGACTGCACAACAGAATCCCAGCGTCACAGCAGAAACAGAACACTCTACTAGAGGTCTGTCTAAATCACAGCTCCCCAGGCTTCGCCCACTCACACCAAGCTCAGATCACTAGATGAAGACTCTGCAATACCAGACAGCAATCTCATCATCTTCACCTTGCCGCCCAGTAACCAGCCTTAAACCTTGTGTTCAGAATCCAGGCACCAATGCTGCCTACTTCCCACTCCACTGAGCAAGTTCTAACCCACTAAAAACAAGGAGTCCTGTGGCACCTTAGAGACGAATAGATTTATTTGGACATATGTTCTTGTAGTTAAAATCCATTTTCTCAGACTAAACTAACCCACTAAGATAAGAGGTTGACATGGGGGCCACCAGATAAGGAGAAATTGTCATGAAAAGTGCCAGTACTAAAAACTTGATCTATGGTGCTGAGAAACTCTGGACTGAAAACGAAGCCAATGAGCAGCATTCTTGCCAAACAGGAGTGTCCTGAGGGGTTTTTGTAAGTACCTGTACAAGGCAGACTGAGCTGTTGAGGTTTTATTCACTGCATCTCTACAGAGTTAGAATATTTGGAAGTTAGAAAGCCTCAGCTGACCAGAGCAAACAGATTTATACAAGATACTGCACACTGGAAGGAACCCTTTCAATTACTCAGACACACCACAAAGTTCTAAACTATGTATAATCACACAAGAAAAGGACCTGGACATCAAGACACTTCCACAAAGACCTTGGTTGGTTCACACTGTGGTCATAAAACCTAACAAAATGTTAGGATGCATAAGGAATGGGATAGAGAATAATACTGAAAACATTATAATGCCATTATAGATCCCAACTGTATGACTTCACTTGGAATACTTCCTCTAATACAGGCAGTCCCCGGGTTATGTACAAGATAGGGACTGTAGGTTTGTTCTTAAGTTGAATTTGTATGTAAGTCAGAACTGGTACATATTGTAGGGGAAACTCTAGCCAAACATTTCTCCAGAGCTCAGTTTTATTCTTCCACACCTCACTTCCCTCAGTCCTTTATTCTCAAGCTGAGGTGTCTGCTGAGAAAAGCCGCTCTGCGTCTCCCTGGTCTGCTGGGAGGGGCGCTAGCTTCGCGTCTCCCTGGTCTGCTGGGGGGAAGCAGCTAATGCGGGGTTGCCTCACCCCATTTGTAAGTAGAGATCTGATGTAAGTCAGATTCATGTAACCCGAGGACTGCCTGTACTGGTCACCATAGCTGCAAAAGGATACTGCAGAAATGGAGGTGGTTTAAAAATGACCAGTAAAAATTATCTAGAGGCATGAAGATAATTCTGTATGCTGAGGAATTGAAAAGACTGGGACTGTTCTGTATACAAAATATACAGTTCAGAAAAGGTAAATCGGGTGCTTCTAATTACTGTCTCTCATAACATTAGTGCCTGGGGACAGCAAATGACACTCAAAAGCAACTAACTAGAAACTAATAAAAGGAAATACCATTATACATGATGCAAACCTAACTTTGGAACTCAATGCCAAGAGATAAGAAGCCAATACATTAATGGGATTTAAAAAGGAGAGACATGGATATCGTTAATAAGGACATTCACAATATAATCCATTTTGTTTTGTGGGTACTTTTTGTTTGTATAAAAACAGCATGTAAATCCTCATGTTTCATGACAACTGAGGGCATGAAGAACAAAACTCTTTTATGAGCAAATGATTCCACTGTTGTTATAAAGCACCTGTTACCAGCCAACATCTCAAACTTGTGTCTGAGAAGAGATGTTTGGGTGCATGGATTCACAGCCAGCCTACCACCTGAGTACTATAGGGTCACTTGTGCAGACGGAACACTCTGGCAGCAATCCATTAGTAAGCACAGCAATCCATTAGTAACCTCTGAGAATCCTGCTTCTCCATAAGGACTCAACAGACAGTGTAATACACGAGAAGGCCCTGCCCCAGTAGCTGAGGGCTAAAATGAAGAGGAAAAGCTAGGTACGTCCAGCCCGTGTGTTGGTCTGCAGCTCATGCAGAGAAAGAGGTGCATACAAGCTCCTGGGTTTATACAGTTCAGATAGAGATTTCAAGATCCATTCTTCCCTGAGAGCAATGAATTAGTCAGGAAATCAGGCTATAGCACACTACTCACCATATGCCAGCATAGGTGTTCTTGGATTATGCAGTGTCTACACTGCAGACTTTCTCCATGTACAGGAACCCCACTGTACCGAACAACATTAGCTATACCAACAAGAGCCCTTTTTGGCACTGGGGGTTTTGTCTGCATAGCAAGGTTGCTAAGGGATGTATTTTCCCCACACACCAGACCTGGGCAAAATACGGCCCCCGGGCCAAATCTGGCCCACCATGCCACCGGATCCGGCCCACGGATGCAGCAGGCAGCCCCAGGCAGGCTCCCCTGCTTGCCCAGAAAAGTGGCTGCTGGGCAGTTTCTCTTTAAAAACTGTGAGCCCACAAGGGAGAGGGGAAAGCTTCAGGCATAACTCCCGCCTTCAGCACAATCCCATTGGCCAGCTTCTGGCCAGAAACTGATAAGATGGACCAATTTAGCAGCTTCTGCAAATGTCAGTAACATGCTGCCTATGGCCTCATCTAGACAATGAAAGTGTTAAATAAAACTGGACCCAACACCAACCTCTGACATCTTATTAACATAAAAACAATACTAGGCTAGAAGCTGTGACTTCCTGAAATCACTTGATTAGTGTAAGATAGTAAGGCCCAAATGGAAACAAATGCAACAAGCATACATTTCACATCTCATACCTCAGAAGCCAAACCACAAAGAACAGAGCAGCTCAGTCAAGAGAGAACTACCTGTGGCTTCCACAAATTAAATCTATTACCCTTTTCCTTTTGTATAGGGGAAGTGACTTAGGATTTTGTAGGCTGTCTTTAAAGCACAAAGCAGAGATGTGTTATTTAAATGCAAATCTTTTTACTTAAAATTGCATGTATGCTCTGAGCTCTTCCAAAGCTAACAGCTGGAAGATTCAGCACAGGTACTACTATATTTTCTAAAAATCATTTGCCTTCCACCTTGCCTTGCTGAAACACCTGAGACACCAGAACGCCGAGCTCATGGAGTTACAACAGCCTTATTCCCTTAGCACAATCCACTAGGAAGAGTCATAGTACTTTAACCCCAGATTTCACACACGCAGGATGTCAACGTGTAGTCAACTACACATTTAGCCAATAAGCCCGGGCTTATCGGTTAAACCTATTGACCACATGCTAGGGATGTTAAAGACAAGTCAACTATCGGATAAGCATTTGCTTGTCAAATAGTCTGTTGACTAGTCAATTTCCCCCCCCTCCCCCTTGCTGCCTCTATGAGATAGAGACATCAAAGGGGAGGGGAAGGGGGTACTTCAAAGCGGCAGTGCCGCACAGCTGCCCCTTTAAAATGCCGAAGGGCCACGAAGCCCGGGTCAGCAGGGGACTCCCCAACCAACCCCAGGTTCCGAGCAGTATTTCCCCAGATCCAGCCCGCAGATGCAGCAGGGAGCCCCAGGCAGGCCCACAGCTTGCCCCACAGACTGCTCAGAAAAGCTGCTGTGAGGCAGTTTCTCTTTAAAAACTGTGAGCCCGGAGGGGAGGCGGAAGGCTTCAGGCATAACTCCCGCCCTCAGCACAATCGCACTGGCCAGCTGTGTGGAGGCTGTCCCTTTGAATGTGGGCAGATGTGTAGCCCAGGGTCAGCTGGAGACTCCCCAGCTGATCCCGGGCTCTGCGCAGCATTTCCCCAGAACCCCGGGGTCAGCTGGGGAGTCCCCAACTGACCCCAGGCTCCGCACAGCATGCAGTGCAGCACAGAGCCAGGGATCAGTGGGGGACTTGAGTCCCCCGCTGACTCTGGGCTCCAAGGCTTTGAAATACACAAGAGACCCCGCTAGGGACTCTTGTACATTTCAAATCAGGCACCCGCGTGCAGCCTGGAGTCAGTGGGACTTCCTGCTGGCCCAGGGCTATACGCAGTGTTCCGCATTCCTCCTTTGAAATGTACAAGAGCCTCCGCTAGGGCTCTGTAAGGTTTAAGCTGGCTCTCCCAGCACTGGCTCCTGCTTCTTCTCCCCTCCCCTCCGCCCTTGCTACCTCGGGTATATCCCTAGTTCTTACTACATTTAAAATGCAGAGCTGCAATTGAGGTAGCTCCCAGGGCCAGCACAAGCTGAGACTGAGTGCCTTCCCCTATTGACTAATTGTGTAGTCAATAGAATTTTTATTGGCTACAAGATTAGTTAAATATTAGTTAGTTGGTGTAGTCTTAACATCCCTAGCTATCTTCACAATCATAATAACTCAAGAAGAACATGTTTTGAAACCACAGAGATTAAAGGTCAAATGCCCATTATGATACATCTGTGAGAAAGTTTCTTATTTGCCATTACTGAGTGGATTTGTCAAGCCCTGTTGAGTTGAATATAAAATCTTCTCCACAGGAAATGGTGGGAGTTCCATTGCCTGGCACCTTTAGAACTAAATAGGAGTACTAGTGCATGTCCTGTAGGAAACAATACTGCACGGGCATGGAGATGAATAAATCCTTCTCTATAAAACTTCATTGGTTTTCCCACATTCATCAAATCTGTTGAAACAAATCAGTCAAGCTACAAATAAAATGTACAGAAGTTCAGGCAAGTTTGTAGTTCAAATACTCCAATATTTGAGATGCAAGATCCTAAAAAAGTATTTCCAATTCTCTCCCTTAAAAAAAAAAACCCTTATAATACCGCTTTTCATTCTGCTGTTGGGTTTACATATAGCCAGTAATTCAAAACTCTTGGTTGCACTGAATATGCATATCAAAGTCCATGAAAAATCAGAGCAGGGCAGACTGATTTAATTTAGCAAGATTTAAATCAGTAAGCAAGAAACTTCAATTGCAACCACTGATTTAGTGTTTCAAATTTGTACTTTCCACATATTTTCCTCAAGGTTGATTCTCATTGGTTGGTAACCATTAAAATATGTTCATTTGCAATTAAATAGAGCCCTCATGGTAAATGTGGTGATTCTTTTTGCAAATCTGAGCAACCACATAGCTTAACTAACACTTATTCAGATTCCTAGTTTTTATATCTACTATATATGTGAGAAAATGTGTACATCTGGCCGTCTATCCAGTCCATCCATCCACGAGCCGTTTGCTCAAGAATGCCTCCTAAGCCAGCAGTTTCTGCCCACAGCAGCGGATCGGTGCTGGTCCACGAACCGCTCGCTGACAGGCCACAGCAGCTGCTGGAGCTGAAGCCAGCTGTTTGCAGTGGCTTAGCTCCAGCAGCTGTGGCGGCTGATTTTTGTGCTGGGACTGAGGCAGCAGCAGCAGAAGGTGGAGCAGGAGGTGCCTCCCTCTTCCCTCCTATCTTACTAAGGTGGCGGCTCAGCCAGAGCTCTGTGCTCCTCCGCCCCCACTGCCGATTTTGCAGGCAGCAGCGCTGGGGCTGAGGTGGCACCATTAGGAGGCAGAACAGGAGGTTCCTCAGCAACGGCAGCCTGACCGGGGCTCCACACTCCTCCCACCCACCCACGCGGCCGATTTTGCCAGCGGCTGTGCTGGGGCTGAGGTGGCAACAGGAGGCGGCGTAGCAGGAGGTGCCTCCCTCCCTCCTTCCCCCTTGGTAATGGCAGCTCCACAGTCCACCCACATGGGGGTGCAGGAAACGCTCAGGGAGGGCAGGGGCGCTAAGGAGGAGGGCATGTGCATGCTGCCAATGGCTGCTCCCCCTGCCCACATGGCAGTAATGGCCACGCTCCATGGGGGGGGGGGGGGGGAAGCCTCCCTTTAGGGAGTACGGAGGTGGGGGCAAAGGGGTATTGAGTGAGGGCGTAGTGGGTCACGGGGCAAGATGGTGTTGGCATGGGCTGTAGAGGTCAGAGGTTAAAAGATCAAAGGGCACAAGGCATGGGGGGGGTGTCAAAGGGTGTTAGGCATTGGGGAGCAAGAGGCTGGGTTGGGGCAAGATCGACCAGTAACATTTTATTTGCATATTCATGATTTGCATAATGAATTTTCAAATATGAAAATAAAAAGTTTTACTGGTCCACCAACAGTTTGTGAATGGATCTGCTTGTCTGAAGTATAAAAAAAGATTGGGAACCACTGTCCTAAACAGTAAGAGCTAGGACCACCAATCTGATATGCAGCTTTCTCCTGTCATAATTTAAATCAAGATCAGGGTTTGGTTGTGCCAAGACAATGGGATGTGCATGATCAAACGGAATGGGAGGGGTGTGACAGAAGTGACAGTTTTAATCACGAATGACCACGAGGGTGGGAAGGGGGAAGCACCCCAGCCCTGGGCTGTTCCACTGGCCACCCCATCTCCTGCCAACTCCCTGCCCGGACTCCTACACACCCATCTCTGCCCAGAACCCCCACCCTCCGCTCTGATTCCTGCACCTCCTGCTATGAGCCCCTCCACAACACCAATCCTGACTCCTGCACCCCCACACTCCAGCTCTGAGGCCCCCAGATCCCCAAGCACCTGCCCTGATTCCTGTACCCCCCACACCCACTGCCCTGAAGGAACTAAGCAATGCCGGATACATCTTTTAGTATTTTACATAGCTAGAAAATGGTGAATAATGCATTTATTTCCTAAATCAGAGGTGGCCACCCACGGCTCGAGAACCGCATGCGGCTCTTCCCCCCTTTGAAGTGCGGCTCACGAAGCCTTCCCGCATCTCACGAAGTTACCCTTTCACTCCTAGAAATGGTCCCCAGCCCCCTGTGCTCACCGGGACAGAGGAGCCGTCCTATGTGGCAATTCAAGATGGTGGCAACCAACAGGCACCTGATGTGGCTAAAAAGCCTTGTATTTTCTTTTAAAGCGGCAGCGTCCTTTTTTTGGGGAGGGGGCTAAACAACTCTGGGGGGCTGATGGGGAGCTTTTCCTCCCCCCCACCACCAACAAAAATTGCTCCAAAAAAAAATCTGGTGTGGCTCTTTGCATTTTTTCCACCGCTGTTTCAGCTCTCTTCGTTTAATGGGCTGGCCACCCCTGTCCTAAATGATGATTAACAACATATATAAAAATCATGTATTTGTTTTTATTAACTAAAATTCCTTTAAATAAGCTGGATGCATAATAAAAATAGTTCATCAAAATATGCGTTGTATTTCAAACTAACTGATTTATTAAACAAAGGAAGTACAGGCAACCCCTGCTCTTACAACCTAATTGGTTCCTGGAGAACAGTGGTAAGTCGAACTCTTATTGCCCATAAGGGCAATGTTATGAATGGGGGTTCCTTTCCTGGCCCGCTTTGCCTCCTGGGAGTGATAGTCTCCTGGAGCCAGCAGTGCAAATGGCACCCTGAGCCAGCTGGGGACTGTGCCAGGTGGTAGGAGGCCCCGCGGTGCGGCAAAATAGTGCCCTGAGCCGGCCGGGGGCTGTACTGGACGGTAGGCGGCCCCACAGCTCCTGGAGCAGGGTGGCCATAAAAGAGGGGGGGAGGGTCGCAGGTCGGGTAGTCGTAAGTCAGGAGGGGCAGGTGGTCACCTGTATTATTGGTAGTTAGTCATCTAGGTCACCAATTAAATTAATAAGCAAGAAGGTTTAAAACAAACTAAAGGAAGCACTTCCTCATGCAACGCACTTTTTCATACAAGTCAACCTGTGGAAATTGTGTGATGCGATATTGTGAAGGTCAAAATTATAACGGGGTTCAAAAAGAATGATGTAGGTTCATAGAGGATATGTCCATCAATGACTAGTAACCAAGATGGTCAGGGATGCAACCACATGCTCTAGGTGTCTCTAGTCTCTAAGGGTATGTCTACACTACCCTCCTAGTTCGAACTAGGAGGGTAATGTATGCATACCGCACTTGCTAATGAAGCCCGGGATTTGAATTTCCCGGGCTTCATTAGCATAAGCGGGGAGCCGCCATTTTTAAATCCCCGCTGCTTCGAACCCCGTGTAGCGCGGCTACACGGGGCTCGAACTAGGTAGTTCGGACTAGGGTGCCTATTCCGAACTACCGGTACACCTCGTTTCACGAGGAGTACCGGTAGTTCGGAATAGGACCCTAGTCCGAACTACCTAGTTCGAGCCCCGTGTAGCCGCGCTACACGGGGTTCGAAGCAGCGGGGATTTAAAAATGGCGGCTCCCCGCTTATGCTAATGAAGCCCGGGAAATTCAAATCCCGGGCTTCATTAGCAAGTGCGGTATGCATACATTACCCCGCTAGTTCGAACTAGCGGGGTAGTGTAGACATACCCTAAGAGTACGTCTAGACTACATGCCTCTGTCGCCAGAGGCATGTAGATTAGGCTACCAGACATAGTAAAATGAAGCGGCGATTTAAATAATCGCCGCTTCATTTAAATTTACATGGCTGCCGCGCTGAGCCGACAAACAGCTAATCAGCTGTTTGTCGGCTCAGCGCGATAGTATGGACGCGCAGGTGGCGACATCAAAGGTATTTGTCGACCACCCAGGTATAACCTCATCCCAGGAGGCATACCTGGGTGGTCAAATACCTTTGATGTCGCCACCCGTGCGTCCAGACTATCGCGCTGAGCCGAGAAACAGCTGATCAGCTGTTTGTCGGCTCAGCGCGGCAGCCATGTAAATTTAAATGAAGCGGCGATTATTTAAATTGCCACTTCATTTTACTATGTCTGGTAGCCTAATCTACATGCCTCTGGCGACAGAGGCATGTAGTCTAGGCGTACCCTTACTGTCTGAAGCTTGGAGTGGATGACGAGATGGATCACTCGATCACCAGTTATGTCCATTCCTTTTGAAGTACCTGGCATTGCCCATTGTTAGAAGACAGCATACTGGGCTGGATGTACCATTGGTCTGACCAAGTATAGCTATTTTTATGTTAGTGTCCTTCAAAATTTTAGAACTAGCAGATGTCATCCTTTTGTACCTAGTGTTCATTAGGGATTAATTACCGGGAGATGCTTAGTAGGTAACTGGTTAACCCTTTACATCCCTAGTGTTCACTCATAGGTTGGAAGAGAAAAGCAAAACTTTCTTCCTTTTTCAACTCTCAGTTTCTCAACTTTGCATTAATAAATCATTGAATTGAATTAGTTGTATAAACTGAAATAAACCAAATATTCTCTTTACACCTTCAGAAGAGGCTACTGCTATCAAAGGCTGACTTAGCACTTCAACAAACTGTGCGTTCCATGTAGTTAACCAGTGACTTCCACCAATTCCGTGGTCTGACTTTCTTTAAAATGTGTTAGCAAATATGTACTGTACTACTTAATAGGGATGTTAAGTATCAGTTAATTGAGCAGTTGATTAACCTCATGAATTCTTATTAGTTACTCAACTATTCTATAGTCCCTGGGGCAGGGGTGGCCAAAAGGGCCTCCACCGGCCTGCCAAACAGGTTGATCCAGCGAGTGGAGGCCCTGCCACTCCTCTGCCCCCAGGCCAATTAGGGCCTGGGAGCAGGGGGAAGCACATGAAGTTTCCTCCATCCTGCAAGGAGTGTGTGGTGCTTAGCCGTGCCTCGCACTCCTAGCAGGGTGGGAGGAGACTTCGTGCGCTCTCCTCTCCCCAGACCAATCAGGGCTTGGGGGCGGGGGGAAGCACACAAAGTTTCCTCCAGCCTGCTCCCACCCTGCAGGGAGTGCGTGGTGCTTAGAAACACCATGCACTTCTGGAAGGGTGGGAGGAGACTTCGCATGCTCCCCTGCCCCCAAGCCCTGATTGGCCTGGGGGCAGAAGGGGGAGTGTGCGAAGTCTCCTCCTACTGCTGGGGCATGGGTGCCTAGAGGGAACTTTGGGGGGGGGGCAAAGACTTCACACACTCCCCCATACCACAGACCAATCATGGTCTGTGAGTGGGAAATGAGTGGCCCTCTTCCGCTTGAGGCCCCACCTCTTCCAGAGCAGCCTGGGGCCACGTCAAAAATTTCGGAAGTGGCCCCCAGTAAAAAAATTATTGCCCACCCCACTCTAGGGGTTGGGCGGGTAGCTAGTGCACTCTGGCCCCACTTCCGAGGAGCCCCCTGCCACTTCATGCTACTGCCCCTGTAAAAATGCAATTTAAATTAAAAATGTATCGTTGACTTTTATCAAGCCTGAATTAAAGGAAGTGTTTAATTGGGAAAGGACAAGAGATCCAAGGAAGTAAGTGATCATATTATAGTTTGAGTAGCACTTTTAACATGCTTGGAATAATAAAAAGTCTTGCTTAGATCTTCTGAAAAGCAGTTATGTTCTGTATGCAAAACATTTGGACTGAGCACTGCTGGATAGGAAGTGAGAAACATTTCACTGACAGTCAACTTCTCATTTACATAGGCTTTTCATCTGTGGATTACAAAATACTTTACAATGGTGGGTAAGCTTCCTATCAACTTTACAGACAGGAAAACTGAGCACACAAGGAGGACCTAACTGACTTTCCCAAGGTCATGTCAGTCTGTGAATTAGTAGTAAAGCCAAAAACAAAACCCATCTCCTTTGAATCTTGGTGTACCTCCCTGCCTACCTTCAGTGGGATGGCCTGCATGATTCATTTATAAACTACGATTATCCTGATCTGCAGAATATCAAAAACATCCTAGTTGGTTTATCATGTACACTCCCCAAAGTATTTGTGGCATGATAAAATACTATACACTCCTTGAATGTAGAAAAATGACAGTTAGCACAATATCATGCACATGCTCATCAATGAGTGGCAAGAAACTGCCCCTGGTTAGTTTGGGGCTTAATATTTTTTAATAAAGCTTTTCACGCTTATGGCTATACAGAAAAGCACCCAGGATGTGACTTTATGTGGCATTGCTTTTCTGTTAATTCAGAAAAAATTCTGAACCACAGACGAACTGCCTAGACCCAAATGCTAGCACAATAGGAGAAAAATCCCTCCTCCCCACCTCCAAACGTGCTCCAGGACCACTACTCCAGCCTTAAGACAACAATAGCCTCTCAAACACTTGCACCTGCCCAGACTCCACACACAGGTGGAGATACCTGACAAATCTATATAGCAGCAGCCTGGACAGTAAATTTCCACAGTAGAAAACATGCAGGAAGTTTATGAACAGTTTGAGACAGATATATATCCAATGCAGTCTTCCTAAACCCTGTCCCCAACTACTCCTTGACGTAGATTCATTCCAGCTCCAGTGAAAGAGAATCCTGTACAGACACATAGGAAGAAGAGGATTCCCACACATCCCTCCCCCAATTAGTTTCAATGGGGTGTTAACTCTACAGTCTGTTGCCTTTACTGCTGTATCTCTGAAACTCCTGGGAGGCTTCAAACTCCCCATTCTAGACAACCACAAGCCCTGTGCTCACATCAACCATCAGCATAGAGAGTAAGTCTTCCTGCTAGTGACAACGGATGATTTGTTAAACCCTGCCAGCTCATCTCCAAATTTAATTTCATCCCATACTCCAAGTTATTCCGTTATATACCACCTAAAAGAATGTCCTTTGTCTCTGTGATTTTACATATCTGTATCTGTATCTATTTTAGAATATGTCTGTGTGCGTATCTAGGAGTCCACTGGTTCAAGAAGTCCTCCCAAATAGTAAGAGCTAGGGCCACCAAATTTGGTATACAGCTTCCTCTTCTCCTAACCTAAAGCAAGGTCAGAGTTTGGTTGTGCCACAGTCAGAAGCCCTAGGAAAAGGACTCTTTTCCTTAGCACACAAAGGGAGTGGCTGCTGTTCGGAGGGATGTAAACAAGAATGGCCACTGGAGGCAGCAAGCCTGAAGGGGGGAGCTATCCTCAGTGTCCACTGGGAGCAGCAGTACCACCAAGGGAGTGGCCAGCAGGTCTGGGGCTCCGCCATCTTGCCTCCCAGCACATGGAGTAAGTAGCAACCCTGCTTCAAACCCCTTCCCCCTTCCTGCCCCTTGGCCACAGTGCCGGGAGAGGAAAAAAGGCCCCTGGTGGCAGGGGAGGGGCTGGGAGGAAGGAAAAAAGGCCCCTGACAGCTAGGAGAGGACTGGAGGGACAGAAAAGGCCCCTGGCAGATGGGACCCCTCTGCCCTGAGCCCCTCCTCACCTAACCCTCACTTGTGGACTCCTCCACCCCAGCCTCCTGCACACACCCCCATCCCTAAAACCCTGCCCAGAGTCCTGCACACACCCCCATCTGCCTTCTGCCCTGAAAGACCAGGGCAACACTGGGTATGTCTGCTAGTCTTTATGATAACTTTGTAATTAGCTTTTCTCACACTCAAAGAGCAGCCCTTTTAATCTTTTCTCCCAAATCAACACCTGCAGCCTTTTAGGAGTTTCTGTTGCTCCCTTTAAGTGGTTAACATTTTCCTGGTAATACAAGTGCTCAAAACTGGACACTATATTCTAGATGCAGCTGTACCAGCGTCACAGAGGATGATCACCTCCTTGCAGTCCTTTTCCTTACAGTCCTTTACCTGACCTTTTAGCATGGCAGTTCAAGAGATTCCAGCCCCACCCTCCGCACCCAGCTCCCTTCCACAGTCAAATACAAAAGCTTTGTTCTAGTGGAAGAGGCTTAAGCCTACCATTCATGTGGTGTTACAGCTTCCTGACAAATTCAAATTTTACGCCTACAAACCTTCTAAAAATTTTGTTCCAAAATACACAGCTCCCCAGCTCACTTAACTCTGTACCAACATGACAAAAACCTATTGCTAATCTATACCTGCATGCACATACACACAAATATACACAGAGCTCTTGAATGCTACAAAGAAGTTTCTGATAATCTCTCAAAGTGAAATCAAGTCGTGCTTCTGCGAGTTATAACATTATATTACAGCCCTCTGGGTTTATCCACATGTATTCTTCTCTGGAAAAAGTTTTTATCCAAACTTGTGTTACAGTCACAAATCTGTATGCCTCTTCCCTGGGAGAAACTTTTGGGAGTGGATTAAGATAGTTTTAGTAATGAAAGTCAGTTTATTTCCACAGCATAATTTTCTGGATAGATTAGGAAGAAGAAATTTACAGATCACCAGCTTTTACCTGTTCAGAATGTTTCTGTGTGACCATGCAACAAATATCTGAAATAGGAATGTTAAGTTTAACGGGTTAATTGATTAAGCAGGATCCCGCAGGCAGGGCCACTCCAGCCGGTATGGAACAGCCCCCAACCAGCAGAGCTGCCAACCGTGTGGGGCTGCCAGTGCAGGGCCTGCAGCTCCTGGCCCTGCAGGGCAGCCAGCTACCATTCCCAGCCCCATGGTGGGCCTAGAGGGGCTGGAGCAGCCTTCCACTTGTGGGCTGCTCCCGGGCACCAGTTACCTGTTTACATCCCTAATCTAAAAAAATCTACATTTATGTTTTTTCTATTCCCAATGACAAACTAAATTAGGCAGGGAGCTGGGAGATAACTAACCTATTACAGGAATGAGTCAACTAACCTATTACAGGAATGAGTCAGTGCTACACGAAAAAGGAGACTCACTTAGAAGCAGTGTTCCCTCTAAGGTGTGCAACTCTGCGGGCGAGCGCCCCAAGGATTTCAAGCCCACCCACCTCCTCAGCAGAGTGGCGCAGGGTCGGCTAAGATGCTCAAGGGTGGGGCTGCATGCGGGGTGTCTGCCCCACCCCAGGAGCAGCAGGGCAGCCACCACCCTGCCTTGGCCCAAGCTTCAGGATGGGCAGCAGCTGCTCCCACAGCCAAAGCTGGAGCCGTTTGATTGGCGGCAGCTGCTCGGAGCAGACAGAAAGAAAGCAGCACAACATCACAGCAAAGATGTAGGAAACAATCAGAATCCTTCATATTATAATAGCTTCCCCATGCAGTCACCATGAACCGTGGCCCCAATTCCGGCAGCCACCACATCTCTAGCCATTGCAAAGTACAGTAAAACTCCAATTGTCCGGCATCCAGTGGTCCGGCACTCCTGATAGTCCGGCACCACCTGGAACCCAGAAGTGCTCCACGCAGCCGGACAATTGGAGCTGCTCTGCTCCAGGCTTCCCCGAGTCAGCCGCTGGTCAGTTTCAGCAGCTGACTTGGGGACACCTGGGGAAGAGCAGCTGGGGTGCTCTGCCCTGGGCTTCCCAGAGTCAGCTGCTGGTCAGTTTCAGCAGCGGCTGACTTGGGGACGCCTGGGGCAGAGCAGCTGGGGTGGTGCCGGGTTGGTCCCGCAGCGTCGCCCCCCCATCCACCCCACTCCAGACCCCTCATAGCCCCCCCCTTCCAATAGTCTGGCACAGTGGTCCCCAACCTTTTGAGGTTGTTGGGCACCAGGGGGCGTGGCCGTTCGCCCACTGGGCGCCAGGGGGTGGGGACACTTGCACGCCCTGGGGCGCCCTCCCCCATCGCCGCGTGCCCGGGGCTGGGGCTTCCCCCCTCCCCCCCCCCGCAAGCGCCGCGCGCCCGGGGCCGGCGCTTCCCCCCCTCCCCCCCGCAAGCGCTGCGCGCCCGGGGCCGATGCTCCCCCGCAAGCACCTGAGCACCTGGCGGGCGCATGCAAATGCCCCCGCGGGCGCCACGGCGCCCACGGGCACCATGTTGGGGACCACGGGTCTGGTATATCTGATAATCCGGCATCCCCTGGGTCCTAAAGGTGCCGGATTATCAGCAGTTTACTGTCTTGTAAACAGTTCATTTGTGGCAGGTCAGGTGCTGCCAAACTTAAGAACAGCAGCAGTTGTTCTTTGCCAAGGAAATCGTTCCTGCCACCATTTATTACTGGTGTTGTGTAGCAGCGCTGCACAGGTCTTTAAGAAAAACAGCTTATTGTTCAAACTTTTCAGGTATGGGTTTGGGGGAGGGGTGTCTGTGTGCTGTCTTTTTACCATACCTGTATCTGACGGCATGACTCGGGTCAGCCATAATAGTACAGATGCGTGGGTGAAATTTCTGATTTAACAGCTCTTTTCATTCTTTGTGACTGGGAAAGGACTATTTTAGTATTCTTTCTTCTAGAATGTTTATATATATATATATATATATATATATATATATATATATATATGATATTTATTAGTAACTGGTGGGTGCAACGGTGGCACACATCCGAACATATTGGTACACAAGACAAAATTCACTCAGCTCATGGGTGGAAAATCTTAGCAGGAACACTGCTTAGAAAGTATGACTATCTGAAGAACAAAAAAATTGAAACTAAGAACAAAATTTTCATTGCCCAATGACAGAACAAACGGAAAGTGCACTGGTGGTGGAATGGGGAAAGGAGGTCACCCACTCCCATTATTCTAAAAATTACTCTCTCCCCTATTTCAAATTAACATTTACTATACTAGAAGTTCCCTCTGACACCCACGCCTTCAATATGGGCAATCACAACACGAACTGTGATTAAAACAAGTGAAAGTCTTGCTACAGTGAGATCTCTTTGTACGAAAGAAAAAAAAACAAATAAGATTATCGTCATTTAAGTACTTCATCAAGAGTCCTAACCCTATCAGTCCTAAAGTACATTAAATTACCCGAAAAAGTACAATGCAAACCTTGGGCAATTGATAAATGTGAGTTCTAAATAGCTGACTTCTGTAAGGAACAACAGAACACACATTGTATGACTAACCTTCAAAATACAATAAATCCTACTGCGACACCCTAAGCTATGGCCCTAATCTGGCAAATTGTGTTTCATGTTGAACAACTTGCAGAATCAGGCCCTAACATGCTGATGGTGGCTATGCAAAAATATCAGCACTCTACAAGAGCTTGTAGAGATTTTTTTCTTAACATGAGCACCCAAATACTCCAATCAAAGATTAGGCCCAATGGTAGTAGGCACAGTGCAAATAGTACTAACCCACTGATAAGCCATAATGTTTTGATATTATTTTTTGTTTATTTTTATGACACTGTTCAATTAAATTAGCTCCTAAACTTACAAGTTGGAAAAAGCTTTGATAAAACCTAATGCTACAAGGGTCATTTTCTGCTAAAAGATATGTTTAAAAAATCCTTACTTGAATTAGCCAGTTTAAAAACTAAGGTTTTTTTTAAAACCTCCATTTACTCTTCCCTGTTTTCGCAGTTTGTTTATTTTTTGTCCTTCAACCAGCTCAGACAAAATAATTTCACTTTCTGGGTTTCAAGCACTAGCAAAAAGGTACGATATTTCATATGCAAATATTGCAAACTTTGATTTAATGCTAAAACAAAATAATGAATTTTTAAAACCTATAGTCATTTCTATTCAAAATAGATTTTGTGAAACGTTAAAAAAACATATTCTTGACTGGCATTAACACAATGGTGCCTGAAAACAAAATTGTATTATCATATTTTTATAAATTTACATATTTCAACATGCTGTTTTATTTTATGTCTTTATAAAATTTGCCCTGAAATGTGTGCAACATCTGGACTAGGGATGTAAGCAACTAGTCGACTATCTGATAAGCATATGCTTATCTAATAGGCAACTAGAGACTCAACTAGTTGCTTTCCCCTCGCCCATTGCTGCCTCTATCAGAGAGAGGAAGCTGGGAGAAGGGGCAGGAGCTCGTGCTGCGGGGAGAGGATTTAAAAGCTGGTTCCCCCCAGCACCATCTCGGGGTGGGGGGGCAGGAGAGGCAGAGGCATAGCAGGGCACTGGGAACTGATTCCCAGCTCACAATCCTAACCCATCCCCCAGCCACCCTGCTGCGCTTGCAGCTCTTAATACATTTAAAAGGCAGAGCCACAGAGGGCTTAGCTCCCAGCCCAGAAGCTAACCATGCAGTTTCACTCCCTTTAACAACTAATTGACTAGTCAAGTGAAAAGGAAAACAGACCATCCTCTCTTCAATGTGAAAGTCAAATTAAGTTCAAAAAGAAAAATTCAGAAAGAGCAATGAAAGATACATTTGATTTTAATCTTAAATTTTGCCAATCCTCTATGAACTTTTAATGTAATTTTTAACCTGACAACATCTTCTTATGCCTTAATGTGAAAGCACATTTCAGAAAGGACATCATGAAAATAAAGATTAACAATGAAGTCCTGTTAATCCTTCACACCTCAAACAACAGATGGGGGAAAAAAATCTCTAAAGACCTCAGTCTATGAGGAGCAACATGACTTCTCCACCCACCCTGAACACCACACCACTGACTTCAATGGGGCTCTGCATAGGCCCAAGGTTTTACCCACTTGTAGGTCTGAGAATCAGGGCCAAATTATTTACAGAAGCAAAAGTGCAATTAAAGTTTTAGCTACTCAGGGCTCCTCCTTCCCTTACCCCTGTGAATTTATCCCAGTCCTTGGTCCCTAAACTTTGGCTTTTAGACATTGAGCAACCACGATTCCAATTGAAGTTATGGATGGATGACACGAATGCACAGTATTTCAGAAAAATTCAGGTCCTGAAGTAGTATCCTGCAAGTTTATATTTGGCAAATCCACTTGTCATATGCCAACACTCCAATGCAAGCTCTTTGGGGACCAGGACTATCATCTTCTATGTTTGCAAAGTACCTCACACAACAGTTGCTGCTCTAGTTGAGGCATGCAGGCACTACTGCCATGGAAGTTCTAAACTAACTTATAGATCCTTATTCAGGACTCAGTTCTGCAAGATGAGGGGCACTGTCTGCTAATAATGAAGAGGAAGTATTGCAGCTTTCAGGATCAATGCCCATCCTCCCATGCAGTTTCTAGAAAGAGACACAGGGTCTTAAATGTTTTCATAACTTGTATATATTTTGCCAAATATTAATACTGTTAACATAAAAATGCATCATTATATGAAAGTATTAATCCATCAAATACAATCACTGCCTCCAAAATTTCTGCTGCTCTATCACCTTTTCTGTACCCAGAGTCTTTTCTACCTCTGAGGAAAAATTTTCATAACAAAACCCAAAACTCAGGATCAAATAACATTTGCAACCACAAAGCCCACACAGTTCTGCTAACCGAAATATCCACATATTCTTATGAGATGCATGGAAACAACATTATCTATAGAGCCAGGACCAGTTTCAAGCACACACCCCCACGAACCCAGAGGTAGTAAAATCTTTGTTAATAATAAAATATACATTTTTAATAAAACCACATGCATCTTCCAAGATCCAGCATCAAACACCAGAAACATCCCTACCGCATTTCACAGCCTCAGAAGCTGCGTTGTAAACACACCCCCACAAACTGCATTTCAGTCTCTGGAACCTCTTTGCACAGCTACAATAAAACAATCGGAGCTGCTCAGCTGAGCTTCAAACGCTTATTGAAACATCCACTGCAACAAGAATCTGATCGCTGTCAAATCAAAAGAGTGATTTCGATTTTCAACTGCCTTTGCAAAAAAGACCACCCCAAAAATCGACTAGTCAATAACACGCACAACGGTGTTAAATGAAACTGTTTCATACACCACCGTGTGTGCCGTAGCAGAGCAATGGGGGCTGGGCAGGAAGCTCTGGGAGACAGAACTGTACTGTAGCGCGTATAGTTTAATAATCCCAGATGGGGGAGGGTTTAGCAGTTTGTAATAACAGTAGCAGCAACATGGATCAGGCCTCCCATGACCCGAGTGCAGAACCAAAACAATGAGGCTGAACACTCATAGACTCTAGGCTCAGAAGGGACCATTATGATCATCTAGTCTGACCCCCTGCACAGTGCAGGCCACAGAATCTCACCCACCCCTCCCAGAATAATCCTCTCACCTATAGGACAATGTAGCACTTTAAAGACTAACAAGATGGTTTATTAGATGATGAGCTTTCGTGGGCCAGACCCACTTCCTCAGATATTGAAGCCTTCAAATACACGGGGGTTTTCTTTGAAGAAAAACCCACCCACAATCCGAACGGGCTAACCTAGCAAGCCACCAAGCTAAACAAAGCCCCCCGATGTATTAGAGCCTGAAAGGTGAACCCGGTCCCCACGCCTCTCAGCCCCCAACTGGGCGTGGGGGCCGCCTCGCAAGGCCCCGCATCTGCGGCTGGGAACCGAGGGAGGCTCCATCGCGGACTGGGCTTTGCAGCCTACAAACCGGCTCCAGCTTCCTGAGCTGGGGGAGACCAGAGGCTAATCCCCCCCCCCACACACACACACCCCCCAACCCTCCGAACCCGGGGTCAAGCGCCCTGAGGGGCTCCCCGGGGCTCCATCCCCCGGCTTTGTTCCGGGGCGCACGGGTCTGAAGCGGGGATCGGGCTGGGCCGAAGCGGGCACGGAACGCTGGGCAAGGCGGCGTTTGGGGTGCTGGGCTCCGGCCCGCTACAGCCGGGGGGGGGGGGTGGCGTGAATGAGTGAGACGGGGTTGAAATGGAGACCAGAGGGGGAGGGGAAGCCTGGGGCAGGTTCCCTCCGGGCTCCAGGCAGCCTCTGGCTCAGGCTCCATTTTAGGGCTGCCTTGGTCCCATCCCCCCCCCGCCGCATCAACCACCCTGAATAAAACCTCTCAGCCCCGCCAGCCGACCCCAATACCCACCTGTGGTGGTTGTCGGGAGCCGGGTCTGCCTGGGGAGCCGAGTCAGGAGGGTAGATGGGGGCTCAGGGAGCAGGATGGCTGCGGATTGAAAGGCAGAGGCGGCGCTGCCTGGATTGCAGGTTCTCGCTGCCTCTCTGTGTCTGCCTCCTCCTCCTCCAGTCCTCCCCCCTCCCCTGCTCCTGCACGGCCTGTCAATCCCCGGCCTGGAGTGAGCAACTCATCCCGCAGCCAGAGGCGTACAAACCGGACAGCGACACCTGCAGGGACTCCAGAGGAAAGCCAGGCGCACCGCGCCTCACAGGGGTTAACGATAGAGGCGAGGAGGTTGAAAGCAAAACGAGAGAAGAAAAAGAGATAGAAAGGAGGGAGCGTGCCGGAGAGGGAGGAGAAAGAGCGGGAGAAAGAGAATTAAAGAGTCAAAGACATGAGAAAAAGGGGGAAGAATGATTGGGAAAGATGCAGAGGTGCCTGCAGAACTGTCTAACTCCAGCCTCTGCTCTGGGGAGCTCTCTTCTGCTCTGATTCCCAAAACCTGAGGGATTCTGGCAGAGGACAGTACAGTATGCACCTTGATTACAGCCCACAAGAGGGGTCATGAAACTGATTGCAGGAGGAGAGGATGGGAGCTTGGTCCTGCCAAGGCAGACACTGGCAGGGGCAGCTCTGGGATCCTGGAGCTCTACAGTTGTCAGGATTACTTTATAGTCAGGCAGAAACTATTCTTTGGATTTCAATAAAAAGCCCCATGGTGATTAGATGTGCATGCAAAAGTGAGAGAGAAGCCTAGGCTGGACAGGAGGTTTGGTCAAGAAGCTGCAGCCAAATACCAGGCTTTCCCATTTCTCATTGTAGGCAGATATGATATGAAAGTTGAGAAGAAGTCAATTAAGGAAAGAAGGAAGAGGAAAGTCTTTCCCTTGCCTGCAAGGGCTTTAGATTGAGCCCAGAATGCACAAAGGAGGAAGCAGTTTCTCAATAAAGTGAGAAGCCATGGAATTTCTGTCTCTCTCACCCCGCTCTCTAAACATTAAATCAGTTCCCAAACTGGCAATGATACAGCACCCCTTAATGCAGCCTTGCCATGGAGTGACCACCCTTTTAACACTGAGATGGGAGCTCATTTTCCATAACCCATCTCCCTTTATTAAGATAGCCAGCAAGGAGTCCTATTAATGGCAGATGTAGTAGCAGTTGTGTGGCATGGATACCTGTCTGGTAAGAAGTGGCCTGAGACCATTTCACACTGGCTGCCAGATACCTGTCAAACACCGAGCCTTTTTTTCTTCCTACCTAAATTTAATGTCTCACACATGATTCTTCTTTGATTTTATACCTCAGGAAATCACTGTCGCCAGCAGAGAATTCCCCTCTCTGCCTAGCATGTTCCTGTTTACATTGGGATACATAATAAGATAGCAATAGAAAATTTAATTCTCCTTTATTATGACATTCATATTTGGTGCCCATCACTCTACCATGCACTGTTATTGTAGGAGGTTTCAGTACCAATCTTCATCATCTCCTGCTCCAACATTGAAACTTTCTCTCTTAAGAAGGAAAAACTATGTAGCATTTTAAAGACTAAGATGGTTTAATAGGTAATGAGCTTTCGTGGGCCAGACCCACTTCCTCAGATCATATTCTGGAAGAGAATTGGCATAACCATATATATCAGAGGAATACAATGAAAAAAGTGAACACATTATTAAACTGACAAATCAGATTTAGTACAGAAGGTGGGGTGGGTGAGAGGGAGAGAGGGAGGGAATAGCTACTTATGAGTCAATGAATGGCTAATCAGAGGTGATAAGTGGGGAAGCTATCTTGTAATGGGGAAGATAATTAGTATCTTTGTTAAGGCCTATTCTTAAAGTGTCAAATTTAAGCATGAATGAATGTTCTGAAGTTTCCCTCTGTAATCTGGTGTTAAAGTCTCTTTGAAGTAAGATGCACATAGTAAGGTCGTTAAGACTATGTCCAGCTAGGCTGAAATGAAAAACAACTGGTTTTTCCTTGTGAGGATGTCTGATGTCTGATTTATGGGCATTAATTCTTTGGCGAAGTGTCTGAGAAGTCTGTCCAATATACATAGCAGAAGGACATTGTTGGCACATGATGGCAGAAATTATATTTCTGGATGAACAGGAATATGTGTTCTTGATCATATAACTGACATGGTTAGGTAGGACCAGTGATGGTGTCACCAGAGTAAATATGTGGACAACGTTGGCAGCGGTGTTTGTTGCAAGGGAAAGTTCTGGGGTTGGTATTAATGTGGTATGTCCTGTGGTTGTTGGTAAGAATCTTCCTGAGGTTAGGTGGTTGTCTATAGGAGACTATGGGTCTGTCCCCCAGAGCCTCTCGGATTGTAGTATCCTGTTCCAGTATAGGTTGTAGGTTATTGATAATGCGTTGGAGGGTTTTAAGTTGGGGGCTATTGGTGATGACAAGTGGTGTTCTATTATTGGTTTTCTTGGGCCTATCTTAAAGTAAATGGTTTCTGGGTATTCGTCTGGCTCTTTCAATTTGTTTTTTTATTTCCCCGGGTGGGTAATTGAAATTTACAAATGATTTGGTAGAGATTTTGAAGTTTATGGTCTCTGTCAGTGGGATGAGAGTGGGATTAGAGCAGATGAGGTTGTACCCCCAGATCTCTCCCCTCCACTCTCAGGATGTTATACTTATAAGAAGCACACAGGATCTTTTTCAGGGGAAAAGGCAATACACCACATTTACTGAAAACTAGAAGATTTACCTGGCATTGCTCAGGGCCTTAACTCAAATAAATTTTGTTTTTCTTCATTTAAATCATGATTCTGGGATGGGGTGAGGAATGATGGGTTGAGTATACAGGACAATCTCAGAACTCTTTCATTGTAGCAGCTTGGGACAAGGTGAGAAGCTCCTGTCCATGGCTGCTGCCGTTGCAGTGGGTACAGCAGGGGGAGGGTTGCATGTCCCCCAGCTGGGGAACAGTGAGACACACAAACAGACAAACCAAACTTTGACTGGTTCAGGGAACTGGTGGGCAGGATACCCTGGGATGCTAACATGAAGAGGAAAGAAATCCAGGAGAGTTGGCAGAAACCTTGTTGAAAGCACAGGAACAAACCTCCCAATGCACAGTAAGAGAAGCAAATACGGTAGGTGAACAGCTTGGCTTAGCAGTGAAATCCTTGGCAAGTTTAAACAGAAGAAGGAAGCTTACAAGAAGTGGAAACTTGGACAGATGACTAGGAGTATAAATATATTGCTTGAGATGCAGGGGTGTAATCAGGAAGGCCAAAGCGCAATTGGAATTGCAGCTAGCAAGGGATGTGAAGGGAATCATTAAAGGGTTCTACAGGCATGTTAGCAATAAGAGGGTGACCAGGGAAGGAGTGGGACCCATCTTAAAAAAAGGGAGGAAGGACAATCCAGAGAATTGCAGACCGGACAACCACCCCTCAGTCCCCAGAAAAATCATAGCGGGGATACTCAATGGATCCATTTTGAAGCACTTGGAAGAGAGGAAAGTGATCATGAATAGTCAACATGGATTCACCAAGGGCAAATCATGCCTGATCAACATGATTGCCTTCTATGACCAGGCAACTGGCTCTGTGGGTACGGAGAAGGCAGTGGACATGATATATCTTGACATTAGCATAGCTTTTGATATGGTCTCCCACAGTATTCTTGCCAGCAAGTTAAAGAAGTATGGATTGGATAAATGGACTGTAAGGTGGCTAGAAAGTTGGCTAGATTGTTGGGCTTAGTGATAAATGGCTTGATGTCTGGCTGGAGGTTGGTGTCAAGCGGAGTGCCCCAGGAGTCAGTTCTGGGGCCAGTTTTGTTCACCATCTTTATTAATGACCTGGATAAGGGGATGCATTGCACCTTCAGCAATAACACTAAGCTGGGGGAGAGGAAGATACGTTTTTGGTACAGATAGGGTCCAGAGTGACCTAGACAAATTGGAGGATTGGGCAAAAAGAAATCTGATGAGGTTCAACAAGGACAAGTGCAGAGTCCTACACTTGAACGGAAGAATCCCAAGCACTGTTATAGGCTGGGGACCAACTAGCTAGGCAGCAGTTCAGCAGAAAAAGACCCGGGGATTACAGTGGATGAGAAACTGGATGAGTCAACAGTGTGTCCTTGTAGCAAGAAGGCTAATGGCATATTAGGGTGCATTAGGAAGAGCATTGCCAGCAAATCTAGAGAAATGATTATTCCCCTGGTGAGGCCACATCTGGAGTACTGCATCCAATTTCTGCCCCCTCTGCCCCCCCTGCCCTCCCCGTCACAGAAAGGATGTGGACGCATTGGAGAGGGTCCAGTGGAGGGCACTGAAAATGATTAGGGGGCT
This sequence comes from Pelodiscus sinensis, assembly GCF_049634645.1. Lineage (NCBI taxonomy): Eukaryota > Metazoa > Chordata > Testudines > Trionychidae > Pelodiscus > Pelodiscus sinensis. The sequence continues at coordinate 14,401,816 of NC_134732.1, read as the reverse complement.
GGAGCACATGACTTATGAGGAGAGGCTGAGGGATTTGGACAGTCTACAGAAGAGAAGAGTGAGGGGGCATTTGATAGCAGCCTTTAACTACCCAAAGGGAGGTTCCAAAGAGAATGGAGAGAGGCTGTTCTCAGTGGTGACTGATGACAGAACAAGGGGCAAAGGTCTCAAGCTGCAGTGGGGGAGGTCTAGTTTTAGTGGGGGGAAACTATTTCACTAGGAAGGTGGGGAAGCACTGGAATGGATTACCTAGGGAGGGGGTGGAATCTCCATCCCTAGAGATTTTTAAGTCCCGGCTTGACAAAGCCCTGGCTGGGATGATTTAGTTGGGCTTGGTCCTGCTTTTGGCAGCAGGTTGGACTTGATGACCTCCTGAGGTCTCTTCCAACCCTTCAAGTCTATGAAAGGTGACCATAATAAGTCAGGGTATGTCTACACTACCCTCCTAGTTCGAACTAGCGGGGTAATGTAGGCATACCGCACTTGCAAATGAAGCCCGGGATTTGAATTTCCCGGGCTTCATTTGCATAAACTGGGCGCCGCCATTTTTAAATCCCTGCTCGTTCGAACCCCGTGCTACACGCGGCACGAACTAGGTAGTTCGGACTAGGCTTCCTAGTCCGAACTACCATTACTCCTCATTCTACGAGGAGTATCTTCCTCTCCCGAGCCGCGCTGCACGGGGTTCGAACGAGCAGGGATTTAAAAATGGCAGCGCCCAGTTTATGCAAATGAAGCCCGGGAAATTCAAATCCCGGGCTTTATTTGCAAGTGCAGTATGCCTACATTACCCTCCTAGTTCGAACTAGCGGGGTAGTGTAGACATACCCCCAGAGACATCTCTGGCGTTTTCTTGCCTCAACATCAGCCTAAGTACTGACAGCTTGCCCATTGCATATTTTCCAATGGCAGAAATCATTCCTGCTAATCAGGTAAGATGGCTGACAGGGTAACACACATAAAAACAATTACACTGCCACCCACTATCACCATTAAACTAAACTTATTACAGTTATCCTACATATTCCTTATTCTGCATACATGGATTTAATGTGCCCAGTCTACAAGACAGCCTAGTGGAAAGCTGCTGGGATTGCAGTCGTCCCTGCTCTGCACATGACGCCCGCCCAGCTCTGTCAATTTTCGGGTCCAATCCCTCTTCATATTGCTTGGTTAAGATAAAGCCACTGGGTAGTAAGATCTTGCAACTGCTGGGCCACTACATTCTGGTGTGCTCCCAGTGAAATAATTGGACTCACCCAGAACAGTTGCAGTAATAAGTCTCTAGAGTCAGTCTCCAGTGTCTAACACACCAACTTTTACTTCTGGATTTGAGCCAGACTGCTCAGCACTTGAGGTTCTGAACACTGCCTGACCCTCTCTGATCAAAAATGGTGCCAATTACATCAAAAGCACCAGCCACTCAAAGGCACAGAGAAAGACCTTAAAAGTCATCTTCTAGTCACAACTTTGCAGACCCTGAGACAGGCCTGCCTCAGCTGCCCTCTCCAGAACCAGCGATACTCACTGGAGCCCAGTTCTCCAGACATTTCAATATTTGCTCTTGGTGCTAGGCTTGGGCCTCATGCCATAGGGTTGCAAACAGTATTCCCTGTAAAATGGCTGCTTGTGTAGCCACTCAGAAGAAATGCAAATGTTGCCCAGCTGATTATCAGAGTGCCCACAGCTAGATTTTTGTTTGTTTGTTTCTATTGGCTGTTCTGCCAGCAGAGACAATATCCTTCCTTTCCATACTTAATCAAAAACAAAAGACAAAAAACAAAAAACAAAGGGTGTGAGGTCCAGCAGCCCAGTCCCACCAGTTATCACTTCTGCCTCTCTCTTTTCTGTATCTTTTTCCATTTTCTCTCCCTTCCTGGGGCTAATCAATCACCTGTCCACATTCTCTACCAGTTGTAAACTACCTACTGGCCTGGGGGTTTCCAGGCATCCAGTTTTCGCTCGCACAGTCCGGTATTTCTGGCCCCTGTATGGTAAAAAACCCCAGAAAATACCGGATTTTCTTCCCCTGCCTACTGGGGGTGGGGGAAACAAGGAGCACGGGGATTTTTAAAGGCGCAGTGATCTTTTTCCTTTTTAGCTCAACAACTTTGGCTCCCCATTTTTTGTTTGTTTGTTTGTTTGTTTTTGCTCAACCAATTTTTTTCCTGCCATGTTTGGGATTTTTTGTGAAAGTATCTGGCAACCCTACCTGTCTCCCCAGTCCAGGAAGGATTAAATGCCACAGCCAGCATCTACTCAGGCCCTTTCAAAGCACCATTGCTTTGTCCATAAATCCCACAGCTTTTGTTTCCCCCTGGTCCAGGGACTTCTTTGTCAGAGCCTCCCAGCTCCTTGTAGCTTTCCTCCAGGTCACCTATTGGGCACAAATCTACTTCCTGTATCTCCCCTCCTCAGCTACACTCACCCAGTCTTTATAAGAATCAGGTGCCCATCAGGCAGTCACCAGACCCCTTCAGAGCAAGCCCTTCTAGCAGGCCCAAGCACTCATTCTTAGAAGGGGTTCTGCCTCAGAATGAGACAGGCTTACCCAAAGACATTGGCAATTCAAGGAATGGGCCAGCCTGTTGCAGGTGAATTTGTGTGTATTTCACTGAGTCACAACAAAATCTGTCTTGCCAGGTATCCCAGAAGCAGCCAGACTGCAGCAATCTCCGGGCTTACCCAGATTCTTACTTAGTCAAGGAGAACGTTATATGCACTTTGGCTTCATCTATACTACGAGTTTTGCTGGAAGAGGCAATGCAAACAAAGCGCAGATTAGCATTTTCTCATGCTTCATTTGCATACTCTCTTCCGATCCATTTTTGCGCTAGAGGTTTTTGCGCAAAAACAAGCAGTGTGAACGTTTCCTTTTTGCTCAAAACCCCCTTTTTGCGCAAGATCCTTATGCCTCAAAAATAACCCCTAGCACAAAAATGGATTGGAACAGAATATGCAAATGAAGCATGAGAAAATGCTAATCCACGCTTCATTTGCATTTCCTCTTCTGGCAAAACTCATAGTGTAGATGTAGCCAGAGAGGGGAAAGAGGGTCAAGATTCCAGTAAGGTAGAAGTCCCTGCATCCCCACAGAAGTGACGTGCTTCAATTGGTTTACACTTTATTATAACTGATCCATTATTTTTCAGACCTGGCAAAACTGTTTCCTCACTAATAGCTTCACCGTGGAGTTTCTAAGTTCTTCCAGTTTTTAATCATCTGGAAAAAATAGGACTTGCTTTATTTCTTTACGAAAAAATGGAGCAATCTTGACCATTCTGAAGCAGAAAGAAGAGCAGCCCTTTGTTGGAGATATAAGGTCTGTGGCAGCAGTGCTCAGGTCTGTCTGTTCCACCATCTGACGAGGGACAACCCCAGAAGCACCTGCAGTGGTGGAAGAAGAGGATTTATCTCCTCACTAGCCTAGGACTCCTCTTCACCTGCCGGTCCAGGACAGAACATTGTGGGACTCCCCAGTAGCTCTAAATCAACCTGAGGGTAGAAGGCCCTTAGGAGTTTTCTTACCATTCTAACCACAGAGTGAAAGGCTTTGATTTGATGGGTCTGGGCTTCAAGCCCCCTGTTGGTTCCTGTCACTATCACCAGTTTTGTTTTATGTTTGTCATATCTGCGTCAGGTTTTCTTCCCCATTTCTCCCTCTTTTGGAATCAATCCCTAAATAACATCTTACCTCATTTGCACCTAAACATCACCTCCTCTTTCTTTATTGCACTTATACCAGAGGAAGGGGACGGAGGGATCTACTTCAGCTTTTAATTAATTCACAGGTGATAGACCCTGATAGGGGGGTATGACAGAGTGTGAGGGAGTCACTGGGTCCAGATACAGTGTAGAACAGCCTTGTTGTTCACACAGGATCCAGGAGCAGTCAGTACAATCCAACTTGGAGAGAGGGGGGCCCAGAGCCAGCGCCCTGGGACACCTTCCTGCATCCTAAGCCAGTGGAGACCAGCTCACACACTCAGCAACAGGTCCCAGCCCTGAAGGTAGCCCTGCCTCCTCCTTTGCCTAACACAGTGTTTCCTAATTTTATTTGGCCACAGAACCCTTTAAAAAAATGGCCAGGGGAAACTGGTAAAAAAAAAAAAAGCCGGGGAAAAAGGCGATGCGCTTTTGCGAAAGAGAGTGTCCAGACTGATTGGATGCTCTCTTGAATAAAGGCCACCTGGAACCAGTTCCAGCTGGGCTTTAGGTCACCAGTTGCTTTTGAGTGTTATTGCCGGAGCCCTGCAGAGAGACATGCTTAAAGGGACCTCCCTGGAGGACAGCCGCTTCTCTGTTTCTGCTGCCTGCTTGCTACCTCTTCAAGGGACAGCAAAGCTTCAGCAGTGCCTGCTGTGGTTGCCCTGATCTTTTTTTTGGACGCCACAGCTTTTTCCTTTGTGTGCCATAGAGCCGCAGCTGCCCCGGGCATGCTTTTGCAGCACTTTCTGCCAGCTGCCTTCCTGTTACTGGAGGACGTGGACCCCGAGCTCCTTCTGGGGACCTTCTCCGTGGCTGCGGCTGCCGCACCCCACTGTCAAAAGAAGTTTCTGGAAGCTGGAGACCTGTTTGGACTGGTGGGACCAGTTGGTCCTGGAGCAGTGGGATGACCAGCAGTGGCTGCAAAATTTTGGAATGCGCAAGGCCACCTTTCTAGAGATCTGTGCCTGGCTCACCCCCGCCCTCCGGAGACGTGACACCCACCTGCGGCCCGCCATCCCCCTGGAAAAGTGGGTCGCAATCACCCTCTGGAAGCTGGCCATCCCAGACAGCTACCCATCAGTGGGCAACCAGTTTGGGGTGGGGAAGTCCACCATCAGGGCTCTCCTTATGGAGGTAAGGCGCTCTTAGGCTGCAGTCCCCGCATGGGGGGAGGGGAGAGTGTTGGATAAGGGGGACCCTCGGGAAGGGGGGCTTGGGACTGTGGGGGGTGAGGTGGGGGGAGTGGGAAAGCCCTGTCCCCAGAGGCTTGTGCTGTCCCGCCCTGACACAGCCCTGCTGCCGGGGGCGGGAGGGCGGGAGAGCGGCCTCATAGAAGGTGGGTCCTGGGGTGTTTGGGGGGGTGAAGAAGAGGGGAGGGGGAAGGGCACCTCCCAAGAACTCATGCACCCCCTCTCTCATTCTCTGCTTTGTGTGTTTGTTTGTCTCCTTCTGCAGGTGGTGAGGGCCATCAACTCCCTGCTGCTGCAGAGTGTTGTCCATCTGGAGGACCTGGATGCAACCGTGGTCAGATTTGCTGCCCTGAGGTTCCCCAACTGCAGGGGAGCCATCGATGGGACACACATCCCCATCCGAGCACCAGACCATCGAGCGGCCCAGTACATTAATCGGGAGGGCTACTTTTTATTGTCTTTCAGGCACTGGTGGACCACCGGGGACAATTTACAGACATTTTTATGGGGTGGTCAAAGAGCATGGCACATGATGCCCAAGTGTTAGAAACCTCTATGGAAAGTTGGAGGCAGGCACCTTTTTCTCACGCCAGGACTTTGTGGTCAGCGACATGCACATGCCACTGTGCATAGTGGGGGATGCAGCATACCCACTAATGCCCTGGCGAATGAAACCCTACACCGGCCACCTGGATCCCAGCAGGGACCTGTTTAATGCCCACCTGAACAGTTGTGATTAGCTGGTATGGAGTGGCCACCAGGGCACCTGTGCTTTTTCCTGGAGGCCTTTTCTTGCACAAAATCCCCTCTTCCCCGTTCACACACGCCTTTTTGCAAAAGAGCTCTTTTGCAAAAAGGCTTCTTCCTCGTAGAAAGAGGAATATCAATTGCATAAAACCCCCTCTGTTCTTTCAATTTACAGTTGAAAGAGCGCACTTGCAGTGTGGATGTAACTCAGGTTTTATTGGAAAAACATCAGTTTTTCCACCAAAACTCTGTAGTCTAGACATAGCCTCTGTGATCATTAGTGCAGTCACCAGTACCCAAATCTTAAGAGAGTGACTCACTTGGGTTACACTAGAGTGTACTCAGTTTCATGCACACCTGGTGCTATAATAAGCAGTTCTCTGAAGGTCTAGTGTTCATTTCCAAGGAAACATTTCAAGCCCGGGGAATATAAGTGCCAATTAATAAACCCCAGTGTAGAGTTCAAGCAGGTGAAATAAACAAGCAAAAGATAATAATACATTCATTTATATAGTGTGTCCCCCATCACCACAGCACTTAAACAAAATCATTGCTCATCCATCCACTCTTATGAAGTGGTCACAAATGTCATGGACGCTGCTGAAACCAGTGGGAGAGGAGCGGGCTGAGGTGAGGACCAGGGCCTACTTATCCATTAGGCACAGTAGGCACAGTGCCTAAGGCCCACGGTACTTTTAGGGGCCCACGAAAATGTTTTAATTTCTTTTAAAATCAGAAGAAAAAAAAAAGAACGTTGAGGGTCGAAGAAAATGTTTAAATTTTTTCTCACATCAGAAAAAAATGAAATTTTTAGGGCCCACGAAAATCTATTAAATTTTGCCTAAAACAGAAAAAAAAAATGTTGAAGTATTTAAAGTTATATCAAAAATAATTTTTAATATTTTTTTTATGGAGGAAAGGGCCCATGAAGGCAAAAGTGCCTAGGGCCCATGAAAGTCATAATGCGGCCCAGGTGAGGACTCAAAAAAATCATGCAATAGACAAGACTTTCAGGGGAACTATTGCTTCTGCACTCCATACATCAATTCCACAAAGACATGTATGATCAGGGTACTCTCGCGCTATGTCTACGCTATGAGATAATAAATTCGACCTTAACGTCAATTTTTTAGCACCTGATTTTGTAAAGTTGAAAGTGCATGTCCCTATGCAAGGACACACTGTAGTTCTAAGTGTGTGTGCCTGGCAGGGTGACTATTCTTGACTTTGAGAGCAATGCATTGTGGGTAGTTATTCCACAGTGTGTGCTCTCCTTTGCATTCTGGATTATACTCCCAGTGCATGCTGGGATCAAAACTGTGCAGCTGGTGACTCTGGGTACATGTCATCAATGGCTCTTAATGCACTTGTTTCCTCCCTCTCCCCTGCAACAGCAAGCAGTCTGTTCGCGCCCTTTTTTCTTTTGTTAGTTATCTGCGCAGACGCCATCGCAGTGTGAGCAGGGATCCCATTGTGGATCTTGTTCAGCAGCAAAGCTTTATGATGCTGATGTAAATTTTGATGTGCCTAATGCTGGAGTATGTCCAGAACTTATCCAGAGTCCGCCGTAACAAAGAATATCAGGAGGCCACGAACATATTCTTCTGCAAAGCACTTGAATTGAGCGAATTGCAAATGCTGCTGGCATTTGATCCTCTGGATGCAGTAGAATGCCGGTTCTGGTGCCGTGAGAGAAGCACAGACTAGTGGGACAGCACTGCGAGGTAGGTATATGATGATCAGCAGGGGCTGCAAAACCTTTGCATGCGTACGGTCACTTTCCTGGAAGTTTGTGAATTTCTTTTCCCTGCTTTGAAGCACAAGAATACCAGAATCAGACGTGTTCTGGCAGTAGAAAAGCTAGTGGAAATAGCTCTGTGGAAGTGTGCAATGCCAGATAGCTACCGGTCAGTTGGGAATCAATTTGGAGTGAGGAAATCTACAGTGAGTGCTGTTGTGATCCATGTAGCCCAGGCAATCGGTACCTTTCTTCTGTGGAGGGTAGTGACTCTGATAAACATGGAGGATATAGTATAGGGCTTTGCTGAGCTGGGGTTCCCTAATTATGGTGGGGTGATAGATGGAATGCACATTTCCCATTCTGGCACCCAAACACCTAGCAAAGAAGTACAGAAAGGGTACTTCTCGATGGTGCTGCAGGGGCTGGTGGATCACAAGGGTCCTTTCACTGACATCAGTGTGGGATGGTCGGGAAAGGTGGATGACACGCACATCTTTAGGAACTTTTCTTATTCAGCAAGGTACAAGCTGGAGCTTTTTTCCCCAACTGGAAAATTACAATTGGAGATGTTGAAATGCCAATAGTGATCCTTGGAGACCCAGACTACTTCTTCCTCTGGTGGCTCATGAAGCTGTACATGGTCAGCCTGCCCTGCAGCAAGGAGCAGTTCAACTACAGGCTGAGGATGTGCAGAGGGGTGGTAGAATGTGCTTTTGGGCATTAGGAGGGAAGGTTCCACAGTCTGCTAACTAGGTTAAACCTCAGGCAAGCAAGACTCCCATTGTGGTGGCACCCTGCCATGTGCTCCATAACATTGTGACCCTGCTAGCTCTTGGTAAATCTGGCTGGGTTGAAGATCTCCCCTGCAGCAGGCTCCGTCTCCTTTCTGGGAAACAGCTCATCAAGCAAGGTCTCCTCTCCTGCTAAAGGGGAATTCGGCATGCGTGGGTGAGGCCTAGCCGTCTGTGCCTCTCCTGCTCTTTCTTCAGCCAGGCAGGTTGTTTCCTGCCTTCTCTCTTTCTGTGAAGTAGAACTTTTGATCCCTTGTCTTTAGAGAGACATGGGATGAGTCCAGCCAGTTGGTGGGGCTGACTCCCAGGGTGTCTTGATGTGCTGGGGACTGGAAGGAGAAAAATAGACAATGTTCAATGTGCTCTTCTCACGTGTGTGGGAGGGGGGGGGGGAGTGGAGGGAGAAGGCTAGGTATCATGGAGTTCAGGATCCTTTGGCTTGTCTCACCCCTGTCCCATCATGCAGACGCATAGCGAGGGTGTTATGTGCCCGGGGGCAAAGGCAAAATTGGTGCTCCCCCCCCCCCCCCCGCCAAATGGTGGGGCACAAAACCTGGCCCATAGCTGAGCTCGACCCTGGGAGGAGTGGGGGGAGCTTGTACCATGTCTTACCCAACCTCCTCCAGTTTGGGGCTGGGTCCCGCACACACTAACCCTTTGGCAGAGGTGGAGGGAGTCAGGCTGGGGACAGAAAGGTGGGGAGGAGGTAGCTCCATCTGGTGGTGGCAGGCAGAGGAGGAGCAGGTGAGCAGAGGGATGATGAGGGAGTGCAGGAGGACTATACTGGCACCTCACTAGTGTGGCACCCAGGGGCCACTTCCCCTCCCCCGTGCCCTCCTCACTACACCACTGTAAATAATCCACCTCTGAGGATATTTATTGTTTAATGAATTATTTATTTTACTAACTACAGACACATAAATTATATAGTTTTGTGGTTTACATTCTGTTAAATATTTTTTCTCTTTAATTTGTTCATATCCCGTTTTCATTAGGTTCATGTCTTTTACATAAAAAATGTCAAATTCTTAATTATAAAACATGAACAAAGTTAATGTTATACAACCTAAATATGAATTTCATTACTATATTTCATTCAAGCATTTAAAATCACTGTTATAGCAAATGAGTAACACATTGCTTTAATGAATAAAAATACAAAAGATTTTGAGCATATCAAATTTATTGTAATAGAGAGGTAGCCGTGTTAGTTGAATCTTGGTAAAACAAAAAGAAAAAAAGTTATGTAGCACTTTAAAGACTAACAAGATACCCAATACATTTATTATAAGCAATCTGTAATGTTTCCTAACTGCCCATTTGCTTACCAAGTTAACCTAATTGTTTTTCACATTATCGCACAGCAAAAAACTACACAAGAGTTATCAATGTAAGAGATTGAAATAACCTCTTACCTGTTAAAACAACACTCCAAAAAACTTTTAAATAAAACTAACACACAACACATACCCTCACTTTCTTGAAGGCACTTGAAGCAATAAGTAACCTAAGGCTGAGGATACCCTGCAAGCGTGGCTTTCTGTCTGCCATAGGGACTTTTTCCTTCAGGCTGCCATGAGATTCTATCCTTAGGTAAAGGAGAGAGGTGTCTTTGAGCTGCTCTTCCAAATTTCACACAAGCTATTCAACTGAAGCCATCGATATCAAGATTCAAGGCCAACTTTGCCTTGAGCAGACTGCCTCTCCAGGTGTTCACAATCACAACATCCGAACATGTATAAGACTTTTAGTTGAGAAAGCCACGTTAATCCCAAGTCTCTGCTATGACTGGAAGATGGAAAATGGGCAACAAAACGTGGGGTGATCTATCACATCAGTAATGCCAACTCCTTTAGAATTTAGGCTCTGATTATCCAGCACCAGCTGAGGTAGAGTGGGCACTTTGTGTATGTCTGATACATTTTACCCAAAACTCCTGCCTGCCCAACTCTCCAAAGGAGAAAGGAAACAGAGAGACAAAAAGGAATGGAATAGTATAGAACCTTTTTTATAAGCTTCAGAGGGGTAGCTGAGTTAGTCTGGAACAGGAAAAACTTAAACAACAAAACAGTCTAGTAGTTCTTTAAAGACTAACAAAACATGTAGGCTGTGTCTACATTGGTGTGATCCTGCACCAAAGCGGCCGCTTTTGCGCAAAAACATGCTGCCTGTCTACACTGGTGGGGAGTTCTTGTGCAAGAACACTGACGTTCTAATGTGTGAAATCAGTGCTTCTTGCGCAAGAACTATGATGCTCTCGCTCAGGAATAAGCAACTGTTCTTGCGCAAGAGGCCAGTGTAGACAGGCAACATGAATTTCTTGTGCAAGAAAGCCCGATGGTTAAAATGGCCATCAGAGCTTTCTTGCACAGGAGAGCGTCTACACTGGCACGGATGCTCTTGCGCAAAAGCACATCTCTTGTGCAAAGGCACATGCCACTATAGACGCTCTCTTGCGCAAATACTTTAAAGCAAGAACTCTTGCGTTAAAGAGTATTTGCACAGGATCATGCCAATGTAGACGTAGCCGTAGATCAGAAGTAGGCAAAAGGGCCTCCATGGGTCAGATTCGGTCTGTGTAGGTCCAGCTGCTCCCCCGCCCCCAGGCCAATTAGGGCTTGGGGTGGGAGAGCACATGAAGTTTTCTCTGCTCTGCCCCCACCCAGCGAGCAGCACACGGCACTTCCAAGCACCACGTACTCCTCGCAAGGCAGGAGGAGGCTTCCCGGGCTCCCCCACCTTCAAGCCTTGATTGGCCTGGGGGTGGGGGAGCTCACAAAGCCTCCTCCTGCCCTACCAGAGACATGGGTGCCTAGTGGGAAGGAGGGGGCAAAGGGGCCAATCATGGTCTGGGTAGCCCCACCCCTTCCTGTTTAGTCCCCGCCCCTTCCATGGTGACCCAGGGCTAGTTCAAACATTTCTGAAGTGGCTTGCAGGCAAAAATTATTGCCCACCCTTTATGTAGATGGTTTCATGAGCTTTCGTGGATGGAAGTGGGTTGTGCCCACAAAAGCTCATGATACCATCTACATCAGGCATGTCAAACAGGCTTCTGGCGAAATTTTTTGTGAAAAATTGAAATTTTTATAAAAGAATAAAGTGTGGCCCACTGGCCGCTCGGAGCACGTGGCCGAATGCAGACCACGGCTAGCTGGGCTGCTCTGCATAGGCATCAAGTGCCTGCTCACAGCTGGCTGCTGTGCTCACGTCTCCCCAGCGCCTGAGGAAGAAATGTGTGGCGGCAGCGACACTGGCTCTGGGACCCAGGCATTAGCTATGGGGGGAGGGGCTGGGAGTGCCTGGGGCTGGGGGAGGGAGGAGGCATTGGGTTAGAGTGGGGATATGGAAGTGCCTGGCTCTGGGGCAGTGGAGGGGGATATTTTGTTAATGTTTTGGTTTTTATTTATTTATTTCTAAATAAAATCACAACATGTATATTAATTTTATATCAAATATGTCAATTTTTTGAAATTGCACGAATAATTACAGTATATGTTTATGCAAAATCTCAAAATTACAAAGTATGTGAAATTTTCACAGAATACTGTTCTAGTTGATTGACCATGGTCTATACTTGTTTTTATTTCAACGAAACAAGTTATGTGTCATATACAAAATTTAAAAGTACCCTAAATTTATATTTAAATTAAACATTATTTTATGAGTAAATAACAATTTTACACATCAAATTATTGTATTATTAAAACAAGACCTGAAAAATATTATAAAATATACCTAATAATATTATATTATTATAATATTAGATTATAAAATATATTAATTATATTATAATTATAAAAATATTATAAAATATACCTAAAACATAATCTATAATAATAAATAATTACAATTTTCCAATGGAAGTACATTTTCTTTGGTGTCCCTGAAAGCTATCAGTTTTCATTTGTGGCCCTCAGTGGCCTTCAAGTTTGACATGCCTGATCTATATATGTTTGTTAATCTTTAAAATGTAACCAGATTATTTTTTTAAGTTTTTCCTTTTGTTATAAAGTATCTTGTATTTAAAAAAATTAAAAGTAACCCCAATGCACCCACCCCTCCCCCCAGAGCAAGCCCCTCACCAGCATCCCCCCATCCCAATGCACTCATACCTCCCACAGAGCCAGTCTCCCCCCCCCCCGTGCCCCATCCCAAAGCACTCACCCCTCCCCCTGAATGAGCCCCCCCCAGTGCTGGGAGCGCCCCCCCCATCAAATCCTTTGTCCTGCTCCCTCCCCCCCCAGCCAGGCACGGGAGGAACGGAACAGCTCGGTAAGAGATTCTAACCTTTAAAGTGGCTACTGCTGCCACCTGGCCCTGCTGCCTCAGCTCACAGCGTGTAGAAAGCCGGGAGCACTTAGAGACCGGGAGTTGGCTGTTCAAAAGCATCACGTGGGCCAAAGCAGGGTGCGCTTCACTCCCAGCCCAGCCCAGCGTCCCCCTGGAGCAGCACCCGGGGGCAAATGCCCCCCCTTCACTACGCCTCTGCCATCATGTCTGGGAGTCAAAGGGCCATCTTATTTATAGTCTTCCTGCTGAAATCACTGGGTGGGAGATGAACCAGGGGATCACTGTGACCTGAAGAGCATCCCTATGCCAGATGGCAAGGGGCTCTCTCGTAGGTAGCAGTGAGTTTCAGCGGGCCTGACTAGCTCAATATACCCCAACTCTCTGTTTTTATAATCGGTATCTGAATCATGTGATACCTCACTGGAAAATTAACACCATTCTGGTTATTACTATCCTTGTGAAATGTTTGTAATAACTGTGGCGGCAGGTTGGGGTTTCCCGCCTCCTGCACCCCCGTAATGGCACGGACAGACTCCACCAGCCAGTAGAATAGAGGGAGTTTATTGCTTCTCCAGGATACAGCACAGCACAGATGTAATCTGGTTACAGGAACTGGGGCTATGAGGCCTCAGTGCCCCCCCTTGAGATGGGGGGTGGCTGGGCCCTACAATCCCAGCCCCCTCCCTAGCTCCTTCTCCCCTACTTCCCAGACAGCCACTAAAGACCCGTCCCTTCCAGCCCTGCCCCCAGCCAGGGGCGGCATTCCACCTTCCTTTGTTCCTCTCCCTGGGGGGTAACTGGTAGAACAGGTTACCTCCCTGTCCCATCAGCTACTCGGCTGGGCCATGGTACAGACAGCAGCCAGTGGGGGTCACCCACAGCCCAAGCCTAGCAACCAGCAAGGTACCCACACTACGTCACAATAACATTATAGATGAACTTATGAATACTCACTAATATTATGTTTTGGAAACTGTATGCAGACAAAGGAGGCAAAATCAGTTTTTTTTTCCAGTCAAAAGGGAAGAAAAACATCTCTGGCTTAGAGGCTAAGAGATCCAGATGTGACCAGAGACATGGACGATGAGCTATTCATTTGTATTGGCGGTTGTAGGAAGGGCATGTACATTGTAAAACTCATGAGAGACTATAAAATTGACTTGGATTCAGCTCCCAACAAGCAAAGCCAACCTGAGCACCCTTGAGGGCTTCCTAATTTGTAAGACAAAGATAATCCCTTTGGGGATACAAGGACAGAGAGAGATTCCATCTTGATCCTTCACCTTAGGAAAGAAGGCAACCAAGGGATCCAATCTCTGATGGATCCTGGACAGGCTGGAAAGGAGATTGTCGTGGGGAGGGGGAAAGAAAGCATCTTAACTATGATTGCATCTTGTGAGATTGAAAGTTAAAACATGCATCTCACAGACTAAAACATAGTTCAAGTATTAGTAAATGACTGGGTGTTAAACAGCCATGGAGTGAAATAACTCCATGGCAATAACTTTGTAACTATTTCTATCTTTACCCCTGCTACTTGGTACCCCTTAGTCCATTGGTTCTCAATCTTTGGTACACAGACCAATGGGGAATTCACAGATCACGTCCAAGATTTGTAAAGGGTCTACACCACCATTTGAAATTTTTAGGGGTCCACAAATGAAAAAGATTGAGCCCCACTACATTAGCTTACATCCTTTTGTTAATAAACCTGTTTTTTTATTGTAAACCAACTCAGTGCTGTGCTTGAAGGAAAGCGTGTATTTACTCCTGTTAAGATAATGAGCTGTACTGACTCTTTAAAAGAACAGCAAACACAATACCTCCTGTGACATGGTACATTGCAGGGGCTGTGCATTGCAGAGAAACATCTCTGAGGAGTGCAGAACTAGAGTTCATGTTTGTTACTGGCTACGCAAGGTTTGGGCTGAGAGAGACTTGAGAAGTTGGCTGATGAAGAAGACAGACTGGCATAACAGGGAGTGAACATTCAATTAGTCTCTAGCAAAGTACATGCTGGCCGAGGCGGAAGGGTAACACATTGGCTTCCAACTCTGGGTACGCCCAGCAGCATTTACCAAAACAGAAAAACAGTTATTTCCCAGTGTAATCAAAGGATCAGGTGTGTCATGGCTCAGTTCCCCAAACTGGCACTCAAAGTGTAGACATAGGGTCTGGCTAGCAGAATAAACTCTGTAAGAACCTGTCTCTGTAACTTCCAGAGACAAACTTGTCCAGTCTCAGTTTCCCTGAGATCTAAGAAAAAAATTTGCTGCCACCACCCAGTGTCAATTTGAATTAAAAAAAAAAAGAAATAAAAAAAATAAACCTTCTTACTGGGAAGAGACCACTTGGAATCACTTCCCTGAGGCAAAGCTCTCCCCGCCTCCCTGCCCCAACCTCCGGTTTGCTTGGAGTTGGGAAAACAAACATAGGGAATCCATAGAGAACAATGGGTGTCTTCTCCTCTTGGTTAACTTAGATATGTAGGTTTAAGGACACAAAAATCAACCAATACCAGTTAATCAAAACAAGACTACTGTTGCAAGTATAGTAAATGACTGGGTGTTAAACAGCCACGGAGTGAAATAAACTCAGGGAGAATCCCTGGGCTGTAATCCTTAGTTACAAAAGAGACATGATTTCCAAACCCCCAAACAAGGAAAACAATGAAACCTGATGGAATGTATAAACTTTTCCCTACTTACACATTTCAAGGAGTCCATTCCTGGGAGAGCCTGTCTCCCTTGTTATGTGGGGAAAACTGGTCTGATCTCAAAACAAAGGAAGAGAGAGGGAAAAAACCCACCCTCTCTTGGTTTGAAATTCCTATCTGCATTTCATTAGCTGAATGCCCTCAGGTGTATCTGCAGAGTTGCTTAACCCTTTCCTCACTCTCCAGGTAAGTCAGACTCTTCTTAACAGCTCCTATTCATGACAAGGTGTGTTCTCTTTCTTCACTCTACTACATTCTAGACTGCCCTGCAAGGAAAGCAACAACTGTATAAAATCACAAGGCCAACTCAGTGTTTGAGGTTACCAGGTTGTTTTTTTCCTTCTGCATCTCCACACCATTCTTCCCAAGTGAGCAGTGACTGAGCAAAGCAAAAAACCCAAAGCATCCATTTGCAAGGTGCCTACATGAAATCGCTTGAAACATAGCTGACTAAAGAGGAGGAAGCTACTACACTTCCAGTGGGGCTATTCCTGCAGTTATAGCACTAACCTGTCTGTCATCCAAGGCCATCCCTACCAATATGCAAAATATGCATGGAGCACCATGAAATTGGGGGCATTTTTCACATTTCATAGTGCCTTGGGCAGCTGCATGCTGCACATGGGACAGTGCCAGCTCCAGCAACCAGCCACATCCCCTGAGCAGCCCCCAACCCAGAGGCTGTGCCCAGCAGGGCCTTCCCTAGGGAGGGTGCAGAGCCTAGGACAACCCACAGCTCTTCCCCTTCTTCATCCCTGCCCCACCTTACCCCCTAAACTCCTGCCCCACCCCATTGCTTCCCACCCCCACCCCATTACCATTCCACTCCTTCTCCCAATCCCCCTCCCCTGAGTGATGCAGTCTGGGAGATTATTGGGGGTCCTGATGCTAGCAACATGGATCAGACCCACTCCTACACTCACCAGCAGCAGTGGGAAGCAGAGCAACCCTGCCCTAGCCCCAGCCTGCTCCAATGGCTTCCAGGTGCATCGCTCCATTTCCTGCTGCCAGTGGGTGGGGGGGATGGGGTGGAAATGTTCCATCCCTTCCTCCAAAAGCCTACCACCCCTAAGTAACATGGCGAGAGTTGCAGGAATGGAGTAGGGTGGGGCCAGTCGCCCCACTTCCAACATCGCTGGGTGAGTATGGGGGCAGGCCTGATCCCTGTTGCCTCCTTGCCCTACTGCCTCCCACAACTCCTGCCCCACAGCCCTTGAGTGACCCTCGTGGAGGGGTGCAGGTGCTTGGGCTGTGTAGGGCAGCAGAACTGTTAGGAATCATCCTGCTGTCGTCCTTTCAACAAGAACCAAATGCCAGTTATCTGATACCATTGGTACATCTGAGATGCCTCGTCAACCATTTCATGACATAAGTTTTACCTTATGTGTCGCTTTAGACAACAGGGCCGTTCTTCCTGCTCATCCTGGTTGATAACCTCAGTGGCAACATTATTCTGAAGCCAGCGACAGAGCACTTTGTTGCTACAATTGTACAGCCTTTTAGATGCAAAAATACTTTTGACTAAGTCCGAGGTGAAACTTTCACAGAGTTCCCTAATTGGAAAAAGGCTTGAGACAAATTTGAGAGGCACCAAGGCAGCTGAAATGCTTCAGCTGACCCTAAGAAAGCTGGGGACATGCTAAGTTTTCAGTTCTTTCAGAAGAAAACAGGAAGATGCTAATGAAAATTCTAGTAGAACACGTCACTGTGCCAGTCAAGGACTTGCACTGTGAGGCCATTGTTTGAAACAATCTGAAAATATACTCTTAAGTGGAGAGATTGACTGCAACTGTATTCATCTGCTTTGTTTAACACAGAATATGATCAATACTTCAAAGTGGCTGTAAAAAGAGTGAAGACAAATTCACAAGTCCAGTTATTCAAAATGCAACTGTGGAAATTATGGGTCAATGACATGAGGGGGACTTCTGAGGGAGTTTCTGGGAAGTGGTGTACAATGATCAAGGCCATATAATTATGGTAAATTAAACAACATTCTTCTTCAACAAAAAGCAATTGGCTTTTGCCAGTCTTAAATGGGTTATGACATAAATGGCTTCTACAATCAGCTCTTCCCAAACAATATGGATTGTGCAGCCACTGAGGTAATCACATCAGGAATTATTTATATATCACCGAGTCTAACTCTGAAGGAATAACAACTGTCACAGGCAATGCTATGGCTGTGTGCTGTGTAGCAGGCAGAGTGCAACCAGCGGAACCCTAAGCGACGTATATGTATTGCTATGGACATGCTTTGAATTTGGCATGTCAGGACGCTATTGAAAATGCTATTCTAAAAGATCTTCTTGGAACAGCTGTGACAGGGTCAGGTCAGAAGGGTACAAGAGAGTGATGGAAGGGCGGTATATTAGCCTCAGAGGCTATGTCTACACTGGCGGCTTATTGCACAAGAACATCTTGTGCAAGGGTTCTTGTGCAAGAAGTCTTGCACAAGAAAACAGCCACACTGCCAGGTGCCTGCCATGGGCGCTCTTGCGCAAAGGCACAGCTGTGTGGATGCTCTCTTGCACAAGAAAGCTCTGATGGCCATTTTAGCCATAGGGCTTTCTTGTGCAAGAATTCCCTGCCAAGCGTCCACACTGCCCTCTTGCACAAGAGCTCCTGCGAAAGAGGGCTTACACCTGTTAAAAAAGAGTGTAGCTCTTGAGCAAGGAGCTGTCTCTTACCACACCATACTGTAAATTTCCTTGCACAAGAGCCGGTGGGCAGTGTAGATGCTCTGCAGATTCTTGCGCAAATACACCGTATTTGCACAATAACCCACCAGTGTAGACATAGCCAGACTGAGTAAATCTCCGTTCCCAGGGTAAACTGGCAGGGGCTAATCCAGAACCAGCGAGAATTTGCCAGAATCAATCAGGGCAATTAAGCACCTGGAGCTAATTAAGTGGGCTTGCAGAATCAAGTGAGCCAAGGCTAGTTGGAATACCTGGGGCCTATTACAGAACCACATGAGACTGGTTAAAAAGGAGCTTCTCTGCAATTAGTTAGCACATGGGGAGTTGAGAGGATGGAAGGAGCACTACAGAGAGTCTAGGAAGAGCAAGCACCAGTGGATACTAGGGGGATGGGCCTGAGAGAAGTAAGGTGCTGGGGAAGTAACCCAGGGGTTTTGTAGCTGTGTCTCAGCTGATGTTGGAGACTTTTAGAGGCAGCTGATATTACAGGACCCAGGGCTGGAACCTGGAGTAGAGGGTGGTCCTAGGTTCTCCCCAGTACCCACTTCCCCATTTCCACTCAGGGAAAAGACTGGCTGGGGAAAAGAAAGGGGTTTACCCAGTCTTGTATCATTTGGGGGTCCACTGAGACTGCAGAGTTTGGTTTCCCTCTATAGCTCATGCTGGCCAATGATGAGAATAGCTCAAAAAACAGTGAGCTGATGCCCTAGGAATGGTGCCTAAATTGAGGGCTGCTGTGAGTCTCTGAGACAAGCAATTCATCTGAAAGCACAAGACTCCCCTAGTTTGAATAGGAGCTTTGTCAAACAGGTTACAAAAAACATAAATAAATTGCGATGGGTTTGATCACAGGGGTCTCCTTGGGACTGTAACCCTGTGTGCTGGTGATGCTACTGAGCCTGCCTATCTGTCCTCTGCGCCTCCGCCCCCTCGCCCTGTCCTGCAGAAGCTCTGGTCTCCCCCAGCCAAGGCACAGAGTTGGGATAACATCCCTGCAGCAGAGCAACACAGATGATGAACCAGCTTAGCTCTGGGATGGCTCAGCTATATGACCATTGACAGCACCAGGAATGCAGCCCCAAAGAGGACCAAAATCCCAAATAAATCCATCTTACTCTGTATAAAGTTTTACCCAGAAAAAGCTCATAAGGTCAACCTTTATCAATGAAAGAGATATATGCACAGTGGTTGCTTCCCTCACCCCAGGTAATAATTATTTACACTGGGCTTGATAATAAACAAAAGTGTTTTATTAAGTATAAAAAGTAGGATTTAAGTGATTGCAAGTGAAAACAGGCAGATCAAAGTAAGTTACTAAGACAAAATAAACAAAGCATGCCAGCTAATCCCAATACACTAAGGCTACGTCTACACTGGCATGATTTTGCGCAAGAACTCTTTTGCGGAAGAGTTCTTGTGCAAAAACTCTTCCAGAAGAGAGCGTCTACACTGGCATGTGCCTTTGCGCAAGAGATGTGCTTTTGCGCAAGAGCATCCATGCCGTGTAGACGCTTTCTTGCGCAAGAAAGCTCTGATGGCCATTTTAACCATAGGGCTTTCTTACGCAAGAAATTCATGTTGCCTGTCTACACTGGTCTCTTGCGCAAGAACAGTTGCACAAGAGGGTTTATTCCTGAGCGGGAGCATCATAGTTCTTGCGCAAGAAGCACTGATTTCATACATTAGAATGTCCGTGTTCTTGCGCAAGAACTCACGGCCAGTGTAGACAGGCAGCAAGTTTTGGTGCAAAAGCAGTTGCTTTTGCGGAAGGTCGCACTAATGTAGACACAGCCCATGAAACTTGTTACATACAAATTTTTACCCTAATAGTTATTCTAATCATCTCTTTCACAAGGGCTACGTCTATACTGGCATGATTTTCCGCAAATGGTTTTAACGCAAAACAATACCGCGTTGTCTACACTGGCCCTCTTGCGCAAAAGCATTTGCACAAGAGGGCTTTTACCCAAATGGGAGCAGCATAGCATTTCCGCAAGAAGCACTCATTTCAGACAGTAGGAAGTCAGTGTTCTTGTGGAAATTCAAGCGGCCAGTGTAGACAGCTGGCAAGTTTTTCCACAAAAGCAGCTGCTTTTGCAGAAAAACTTGCCAGTCTAGACGCAGCCAAGCTAGGCAGCCTTCTACCTTGGGCCAAATCCTTCCTCCATTCAGTCTTAGATGTTTCCAGCAGGTATCAAGATGGTTTATTAGGTGATGAGATTTTGTGGGCCAGACCCACTTCCTCAGATCAAATTGTGGAAGAAAATTGGCATGACCATATACACCAAAGGGATACAATAAAAAAAAAAGTGAACACACATAAAATCGACAAATCAAAATCTGAGGTATCCCTTTGGTATATATGGTTATGCCAATTTTCTTCCACAATTTGATCTGAGGAAGTGGGTCTGGCCCACGAAAACTCATCACCTAATAAACCATCTTGTTAGTCTTTAAAGTGCTGCATAGTCCTGTCTTTTGTTTCAGCAAGACCAGACTAACACGGCTACATCTCTATTACTACTTGAGTGGAAAAGTACAAGATCCAAAATGGGTTCCAACATCAGGAGTCCTAGCCACATGTCTTTTTAGGACTAATCACAGTTTGGTTTTACAGGAAAAACAAAACCATATGCAGATCATTGTCTTGAGCACTGGGCCACTAAGTCTCTGGAGTATTACTTCTGGTCCCCCATTAGCAGAGCTAGAATTATAAATAGATCCACACTTTGTATTTCTGACTTCATCTACAAAAATTACACATGCACAGGACTAGAATATATACATTCAGCAGATTGTAACTTTAAAAAAGATGTCATGTGATGCATTTTGCCTAAAGCATCTTTGAGTTATGCATATTCATAAGCCAATTTTAATAAAACATGGGGGAGGCCGTGACATAAATCACCTAAACAATTGCAATATATTTCAGGACACCACTAGGTATTTGTGTCATCTCTCCAAGAAAATGAACTCTCTATGAGGCAGCATTGGCTTCAGTTTCTGAGAATGACCTTGACCGTGTGCAACTAGGGAAGGTGTGAAGGATACAAAGAATAAGATCCCCAAATGAGATCTCAAATCATTGACATAGCAGCTCAAATGGAAAAGTTTAGCTCTCTGTCAGAAAGTCCTAAACATGATAAACAAGTTATGTGAAATTCTGCATGTCAGACAATTAATCAACAGAAAGCCCATCTAGTAGGGAAACACCACTTAGTTCAGTTCAAGCCATTTGATCAGCTAAAACCAGAAATGTTGGAGAAACTTAGAAAGCCTGAGCTGTCAAGTAAAAGTTCCCAAGAAAATGTAAATAAGGACACACAAATGCAGTTCCCCAAATTCAGCAAAGAGATTTTATAAGTATTTGATTTTACAATGGCCAGTATTCCATCCAGTTAGAACAGAAAGACAGAATTATTCAAAATATTTGAATATTTGAATAGTGCCACAGGACTACTCGTTTTTAAATATACAGACTAACACAGCTGCCCCCTGAGATTTTCAAAATATTGAAACTCTCATTACTCCAAATGTAACAGAAACGAATGTTCAAGACTTCCTTCAGGTGTACGTTTTCGAATTCAGCCATGATCAACTGATTGTTCAGAATCATCTCTCGCATGCCAGCTGCCAGCTTAGAGAAGGATCACTGAAGTCAATTCAGAAATATCTCAGTTCACTCATCCAGTGTGAACACTGGTTGCTTTCTGAAGGGGTGAAACAGAGCATTATTTCAGTGTTCTGCATCATAGTAAATTGGGGGTGGGCAACAATTTTTGAAGGGAGGGAGGCTGTGTTGCCCACTCCTATAGTAAATCCTGGCCTCAAATAGACAATCACAGCTCAGACAGCATGTTTTTCTACATTTACACACGGACAAGACTGATGTATAGATGAAACCCCGGGCAAAGATCTTTGTTGGAAACTTTCTGATTTGTGAGTCATTCTTTTTATTCATTTTTTTAAAAGTATTGCTTGTAGGAGTAGTTTTGCACCATGACACAACACTTGCCCACTTTTAATAAAGTGAGAAGCTTCTGTTTCAAACTTAAATGTTTCCTTAATTATTTCATTTAATGATTTTTGGAGGCTCGTGCTGCTGATACTCCCGGCTGAATACAATCACAAAGACACAGTCTCTGCCCCATGGAGGTTACCATCTAAGGGCCCAATTCACTGTTGCCCTGCAAAGCTTTTGGCACTGGCACAAAGGGGCTGCAGTTCAGCTTCACGCAGGATCACCAAGGAATACTTTTGGTACAAATTTATATGGGCCATGCTGAGTCAACTCTATCCCCCCTCTGCCTAGGGGGGATAAGAATGGTCCAAGGTGGAATGGCCAAACCAGTTTTATACCCCAGCTATTCTGCATTCTGCAGTTAGGGAACATTTTAGGGTACATCTCAGGACTGCTCTAATCTGAGCCCAAGGCTGACCTAGGCCCTGCCATGCCTTGGAAGTGGAAAGATGTATTGGTTCACTGCTGGCCATATTCTGGCAACAATGCAAGGATGAATTCCCACTCTATGAAGACAAGTAATACCTGAAAGATGAGTGTTGAGGATGCAGTCAAATACATATAAATGATATGTGTATATGATATACAATATTATACACATATTTTGGTTAAAGTAATCAATAAAAACACCTTAATTTGGCCTCACCATTTTGAAGAGATGTCGCATCAACGGATGAGGGATTTGTAGTGTCTATTTGTCTGACATATGCACACTTTCCCCACCAGAGGGTGCTGTGTGACAAAACCAACCTTAAAAAGGTAGATGGGATCACATCCTAAAAGCACACACAACCCCCCCCCCCCCCCCCCCCCGAAAGCTAACATTTCCTGCATCATTAACCATCAGTAGAGCCCTGTGCAGATACAAAATTTGTATCTGCACCGGCATCTATATCCGCAAATATGAGTTGCGGATATCTGCATTGACATGCACAGATGCGGATACTCGCAAATATAAAGCAGATATCCGTAGATCTGCGGTCTGTGAACATTTGTTGTTATCACAGAACAGTGGTTTTTAACCTGTGGCTTGCATATCCTTGGGGGTCTATGTCTAAGATGTCCAAAGGGGTCCACACTTCCATTTAAAATATATTAGGGTCACCAAATGAAACAAATTGAAAGACAAGAATCAAGGGTGTTGACTTCCTGGAGAGTGGGTGTAAAGGGAAGGCTTTTATGTCCGGCTTCACAGTTAAAACTACCAAGCAGCACAGCCAATGCAGTCAGTGGTTTCTACAGTGCCACTGGGTTTGGGAGATGCCTTGCATCTGATTTTCAGACACGCCGAGTACCCAGAATTCTAGCAAAAGTCAAAGGGAGAGGCAAGTATTCAGCACTTCTGCCCAAGGTACCAGAAGTTGGGCATCTGAAAACAGACACCCAGAATCAGAGTCCACTTTTAGCAGGTTGGCTGCACTGGCCCTGCATACCAGTGATGGAAGTCCAGCCTGGAACTGGTGCTAGGTACCTTACAGAGACCATAAGCACCATTCTGACTTCCCAACTTGACAAAGAGAAATAGCTTCCAGGAAAGAATCATTTAAGTGGGGGAGTCTGAAGACTTCTGAGTAGAACACTGGCCCCTTCACCCATGATTTATTAGTATTGGCAGGGGGAGAGCCAGCAAAATACACCCTCCAAAAGTCACCTTTCCACTGGCTCTAAATCAGGGGAGGGGAATGGTTTTTGGCTGGGGTGGGGGGGCGTGCTGAACCACAGAAAAATCAGTCAAAGTGAGATGCAAAAAAAGCCAACCCCAGAACGAAAACACCTCACTGACATGGCCCGATTGAGAAGCGGAAAGACACTTCTCACATTTCCTTCACATAGCAGAGCCGAGGGAGGGGGGGAATGGGGGGGGGCGGGTAGCAGATTTTGTGGGCTCCTTTAGGTTCTGGGGTGGGGCAAAAATGAGGGGCTCAGCGTGTGAGAGGGGCTGCCAAGAAGTGGGCTTGGAGTGTGGGGTCTGGGCAGGAGTGAAGGTTCAGGAGCGTGTTGGGGGTTAGTAGGTCTGGAAGGGTGGTAGAGCACAGGAGCAGGCTCAGGGTGGGAGGGCTGTGTGGGCTGTGTGGAGCTCCAGCTCTGCAGGACAGGGTCTACAGGGGAAGGGGGACACAAGGCTTGAGTGTAAGCGCTTGCTTACCAATGCTGGGGGGGAGCCCTGAACCTCAGGGACCAGATACAGGTAAACCAGGGGCCAGATCCAGCCCCCAGGCCATAGGTTCCCTACCCCTGCTATAAATATTCACCAACTCTCCAGCCCAGGGTTTGTAACCCTCTCCCTCCCTCCCCCCGCTTCATCCATCATAGAACATTCGTCTATGGCTACTTGTAGCCAACACGCTATTGACCTTGGTCTGCAGCTATTAGCGAGACCCTTTGTTCACCTTGGAACTGAGTCAGCCTTATGGGAAATCCTATCCTGGAGAGGCCAAGGAGGAGAGAAAAGCAGAACAGGAAGGCAGAGAGCAGGGGCAGTGCCCAAGGAGTAGGGGGAGGAGAAGGAAAGGGAAACAGAGCAGACAGGTGCGAGAGGGAAGAGGAAGGGAAGCTGAAGAGACTGGGGAAGCTGTGGTGGGAATGCCAAGACAGCAAGGCAGAAGAGAAGCAGGGGAGCAGAAGGGAAGGCCTAAGCAATTGGGCTGATTCTCTGTTATAGTAAGGCCCCCTTACATTACACTGTGACCGTAAAAAGGCCCTATCAGGGAAGCCATGACCTTGGTAGAGCAATACAGAACTGCTGTAACAGCCCTGCACCAGCCCCCCCCCCCATGGGGCATGTTGTGGGGAGGCCAAAACACAGGGAGTTTGAGCTCTGCTGTGCTCACCAGCCCATGGGGCAGAGGTAGGAGATAAGCTGGAGCAGTCCTGGAGCTGCTCTAAATTCATAGGCAGCACAAATGGAACTTACAACCACTTTCCCCTGCACCTGCTGCAACCAGAGGGGAGTGGAGCGGGCAGCGGGGGAGAATCAGGCCCAATGTACAAGAAGCGAAAAGGAAAGCAAGAGGGGAGAGTCAGGAAACAGAAGGGAGCATGAGGCTCACCAAGTCTGAACAATCCCCATGAGCAATGGCTGCAGGGGTGGCCAAGATGTCTCCCCTTCAGAAAGCAGAGCACAGCAAACAGCCAGAGCATTGCAGAGGAGTAGAGCAGCCTGCCCGGGCTCGCTGGGCTGGAAAGGACATTGAGTTTGTGAGGGAGAGTGTGAGGAGAATAGGGCTCTATTCTTAGCCGCCCTGTGTGATTAACAGTGCCCTCCGTCAGGTCCTAGAGAGGGGACAGATCTCGTCTCCATTGCATAAGGGGTGAGTGGAGGTTACTTTCCTGTTTGTGGGTAGCTGCTCCTGCCCTCGTGTTGTAAAATACAGAGGGAGCAGAAAGGAGGAACCCAAAGTGGGGAAAGGCAAAACAGAAAAGGGGAAGAACAGAAAATCAGAGCTCCAGCTGCTGGGATGGTTGTGTAACCGCGGGCAAGCCAGGCCTCTTCTTTGTGCTTCAAATTCAGTGGCTAAGAGAGCTGGGGACTGATTGGATGGGCACTCCTGCTGCCTGGTCCAGACCGACCTGCGGTGCCAGATCACACTGCAGACCTTCAAAGCCCAAGACTTTAGCATGAGGCTGGAGCCTGATCACAAGGTGTTCCTTCGTTGCCAGGTTGAACGGTGCCGTCAGCCCATGAATGGGTAACCACAGAATCACAGAACTGGAAGGAACCTCGAGAGGTCATCAAGTCCAGCCCCCTGCATTGAGCAGGTCAAAGTACCATCATGTGGGGAAGGGTGGCTCAGTGGCTTGAGCATTGGCCTGCTAAACCCAAAGTTGTGAGCTCCGTCCTTGAGAGGAGCCATTTAGAGATCTGGGGCAAATCTGCCAAGTATAGTACTTGGTCCTGCTATGAGGGCAGGAGACTAGATGCAATGACCTCTCAAGGTCCCTTCCAGTCCAATGAGATAGGTATAGGTATATCCCTGGCAGGTGTTTGTTTAACCTGCTCTTAAAATTCTCCACTGAGGGAGATTCCACAATCTCCCTAGACAATTTATTCCAGTGTTTCACCACCCAACAGCTAGGAAGCTTTATCCTAATGTCCAAACTAAACCTCCCTTGCTGCAATTTAAGTCCGTTGTTTCTTATCCTATCCTCAGAGGTTAAGGAGAATAATTTCTCCCTCCTCCTTGTAACACTCTTTTAGGTACTTGAAAACCACCACCATGTCCCTTCTCAGTTTTTTTTCCATACTAAACAACCCCAGTTCTTTAAATCTTCCCTCAGAAGTCATGCTTTCTAGACCTTGAATTATGTTTGTTGCTCTTCTCTGGACCTTCTCTAATTTGAAGGGAGTAACTGAGTCTCTGTGCCCCACAGATGGGACCTGACTGACAGGAGTCCAAGTCACCTGACAATGGACAAAGCAGTAGCTATATTGCAAGTTAGCAAGGCACAAGGGGCACAGACATAGCAAGGTCCTGGAAGGGAATAAACAGAGACAGAGGAGAGGAGATCCAGGTCCCTAAAGAACCTTATTCTGCTCCTGTGATCTCACTAGCCAAAACCCCTTTAACCCTAGCCCAGAGAAGAGAGCTGGGCTGCAGAGTGTTTTCATAGATCCTACACATTTCAAGAGTAGCTCATCATTAGGGCTGCTGGACACAAATGGACCCTCGAATCTTCTCTGGAGTTCTGACTAACGAAGCCTCCATCCCTCCAGTAACTAGTGCCAGCACCATACACGTCCCGTAGCAATCAGCCCATGCTATGCTGGAAAGCCAGCGGCTGGCTACACTACAATGCCCAGAGGCCTGGAGGGAGGCAGGGACCTCTAATCTTGCCAGGCGTATGCATTGCCTTGTCCCAGAGGAGAGGAAGGAGAAGTTGGGGCTGGCGGTCACTGCACTGGGAAGACAGCCAGAGGGTTATTAATAACCTGCTGAGTCAGGGGGGCTCTTGGGTTTCAGGATCACAAGACGCAGATGCCGAGTAGATTGGTTGGATATATATATATATATTTTGTACACACACTTCTTCCCATTTTCCCCCACTTCTTCTCCACTGACCGGGAGAACTGGGAGACTGCACCAGAGCTCTGGCCCGAGCCAGGCTGCCTGGCGCCCTTCACCAGCCGGCCTAGCGCAGAGGCTGCAGTGTCCTGATCCAGGGAGCAAAGGATGCCTACAGGAATACAAGTACTGGAAACAGCACAAGGGTTTATCCCAATCTCCAGTGGGCTGGAAGGCCTCCAAAAACAATAGCCAATAAAGGAATAAAGCTGCTAAGCAAAGATAGCTCCAGCCAGGGACAGGCAAGCTAGCTTGTAGAATTGATCACAGTAACACATTGCTTTCCCTCCCAACTCTTAAGTGGATGCAGCGCTGGCAAAAGCAGCAAGATGGACAGCCCTGCAGCCCGAAGCCTTCTCTTTATTCACGGGTACCAATACATGGCACATTGCCCTGCCACTGCGCTTCTGCCTTCAGCTGGGGAAAGGATTTCAGCCTCCATGGCCCATTCAATCATTAGATTCTGCTGAGGCTGTCAACAAGATAGAGATCATTGCTGGCAGCTAGCCCCTACTCAACACTTTCACCTCCCAATCCCATCCCCCCAGTGATCAAATTACAGTGGCAGGCAGAAATCAGTGCTGCTGGCAGTGGAGGTATTTGTGTTAGCAGTTGTCACGCCTGGTCCATATGACCATAATCCCTCTGTGGTGACACACTAACATCAAAAGTGGTCAGGGATTTAGTATTCATGTAATGAGACCATAGAACTCATTGCCACAAGATGTCACCGAGGCCAAGAATTTAGCATGATTCAGAGAAGGTTCAAGTGGTCATAGAGATAACAGGAATACCCAGGGTTTTTATTGTTAATGAAAAACAAGACTGTTGGAAAAAATATAAAGCCTCAAGCTTGAGGGTTTAAAACAGTCCCTGTTAGGGAGGAGCATGAGACCTTCATGGGTGGTAGATTATATCTCACATCAGTTTACCGCAGGGTTTCTTGCATCTCCCTCTGAAGCTACTGGTGCTGGCCACAGTCAGAGACTTATTACTGAACTCAAGGAGCAGAGATCTGATCTGGTTTGGCAATTCCAAAGTACTGCCAATGACGTGGACCAGATTATTTTGCACATTCAGTCATCAGCAGTAGCAGTGTCTTTTCAGGGTAGTGTTTCTCTGGCAATGACAGTGCGAGTGCAGGTATAGGCAGAAGAGCCATTCTAACCTCTTAGATCCAGATCCTCAAAGATATTTAAGCTCCTAATCCCCAATGAAAGTTATGAGCCTAAGGACCTTTGACATTCTGGAGCTTAATCTCTCAAGTCAGTACAGTGCAAGTTGCAAGTGCTGGTACATTACAAATGTCGGCAGGGTGATGTACGAGTACAGTTAGGGACTCCGTAGCAGTCACTGTGAGATAGCACTGTTACAGTCAATGTCCAGTTCTCCTCACTTGGATCCAGTTGTGGTCCAAGCCAATGCAGCCATAGCAGCTACAGCTGGGCAGTGTAACTGAATGACGGTTCTACAAAGTGACCTGAACAAAAGGGGCTTTTTGCTCCCTCAGCTATTTGGAATTACCCTGCCTGGCACCCAGGCTCACCCAGCTCCGTCTCTGCACATTCCCCAGCTCCCTAAATTGCAGGCAAGTGGAAAGGTTGATGATTTATCAGGGAGGCGAGAACAGTTTTGCTATTGCCTACAGCAGGCTCCTCCTCAAGGCTGGCACCAAGAGCCTGCATGTCGTAAGTGCCTCTTGTTTCTATTTTCCCCAGAACCGGACTAAAATAGACACCTCCACCCCACCCCTTCTCCAGCAGCTGTTACCCACATCCTGCCCCCCTCACCCCAAGCTGGCTTGTTCTGTTCCCTCCTCTTTCATCACCATCAAGACAGTGACACTGCAATTGCTACAGTCATGCCTGTAACTTATGGAGAGGGAAATCAGCGAGGTGCCGCAGCACTGCTTGACTCCCACGTCACTCATCTGTTCTGGTCCAGCTCTCTAGCCTGGCTTCGCTGCTGAATCCATTCATTTCAATTAGTCTACTGGCTTGCCAATCCTATTCACTCTGATTGTTGTGTTTGCATATTACGTTGTTCTAAATCCACGCCCAGATTAAAAAGAGTAAGTAGCCAAGACACAGCATGACATTACTTACATAGCAATCCTGGAGAAAAAAAACCTGGATTTCTCCCCCATAACATCCTTTGCAAGACAGGTATGTATAGCGAGACCTTTTTCAAGATGGGGAAACACAGGCCCAGAGAGGGGCCATCATGACTTGGCCAAACACACAGCAAGGCAGTGGCAGAGTTGAGAGTAGAAGTTAAACCTAAAGGCTATGTCTAGACTGGCCAGTTTTTCTGGAAAATCAGCCGCTTTTCTGGAAAAATTTGCCAGCTGTCTACACTGGCCGCTTGAATTTCCACAAAAGCACTGACGATCTCATGTAAGATTGTCACTGTTCTTGCAGAAATACTATGCTGCTCCCATTCGGGCAAAAGTCCTTTTGCACAAAAGGGCCAGTGTAGACAACTCAGATTTGTTTTCCGCAAAAAAGCCCCGCTCGCGAAAATGGCGATCGGGGCTTTTTTGAGGAAAAGCGCGTCTAGATTGGCATGGACGCTTTTCTGCAAAAAGTGTTTTTGCAGAAAAGCATCCATGCCAATGTAGACGCTCTTTTTCGAAAATGCTTTTAACGGAAAACTTTTCCGTTAAAAGCATTTCCGGAAAATCATGCCAGTCTAGACGTAGCCAAAAAGTCTTGACTCCCAACTCCAATCAGCTGCCAAGCCTAAGCTGCTGCTTTTCTAACTCAGATTTTAAATAGAAGAAGAGGGGTTTTTTGTAGGCACAAGTCCGGTTCCTGTCTAGCAGGAGCTGTGTCTCCTGCAAAGGTGTAACCTCGTGCCCATATTCATCACTTGTATTTATACAGTCAATTACCATTGCAACACATTCCAATCCTAAATAAGCTCCTTAAGGATAGAGATAAGGTATCAGGTTTCCGGTTACACTTGCCAGTCTGTCTGTAGTAGATAAGCATGCTGGGTAACAGGAAGAAGGTTATCTATAAAGGAAGCTAAGCAGCTGCCCTTGTCGTTTCAGGAGGCTTTGAAAAAACCCAACAAACACCGGAAATCTTGTGAACCATTCAAATCTTTCCCCTCCAAATTCCTCTTCTGAGCTAGGCACTGCTGGTCAGACTCCAGCCATGCTGTCCTGATATGATAGGGAGGCACCAGGTGAGAGTGCTAGCTATATTGTAATGACTTGTTTTAGCAGGAAAGCGTAAATAGGAGGTAGATAGTATCCAAAATACAAAGCTTCCCCTGCCTGCTCTCTAGTTTGTGCTTCCCCTTTTGCCCCCACCCTACCAACTAACCAGAGAAGCTGTGAATGGGAGAGTTCGTATAATTTCTCCTTTTTTATGCACATAATGACTGGACTATTCAATGTTCCTGGGCCGAGGGTCCTGTAGACAGAAAGCCTCGTTTCACATCTAGCAAGGTTCTGATCCAGCTCACAGGGCATCAGCCAGGCACACATGACCTCATGCTGATTTAAGAGGAAAAGAAAAGAATATATGAACCAGCCTGAAACAAGGAATGCAGAGCAATAGTTGAATACCTCCAGACACTGCACTGGCTCAACTCTGAGCATCCAAACCATCAGACCTGCCTTATTTTTGATCTGGTACCTTACAGCTCCTCCTGCCACATCCCTTCCTAAGCAGCTCTCATCACATGGCCCCATGTATTTCTTTCTGGTCCTGCTATCCCACTAATCTCTTTTATGTAACCCCTCATGTCTGCTGGACGCAAAACCCATATGGCAACGTACTGTTGTTGCACATCTTTAGAGATCGGGTTGAAACAAAACCACACACAGCAAAAGCCCTTTTAAAAATCACAATTCTATTACCGTCAAGGTGAAAATCTCAGCAAGGGTGGGAGGGGTCAGCACTAAACTGATCCTGTCTCTTTGTAACTGCCCTCTGCAGCCAGATGTGCAAGAAGCTAATTCCTAAACAAACTGTAAAGGAAAATGCTTTAACTGCTGCTTGGACAAGCAGGGACATGGAGCCAGTGCAAGGACAACACAGCCGTGTATCAAGGAGAAAGTTTCATTTACATCCATCATCTAGGTCCAATTATCTGAGCTTCTCTTCCCTGCAATTTTATTTTAATTAATCCCTGTGGGTCTGACCCTGCAGCCCTTGTTTCCTGCTGATTTCAGTGGGATACTGGACTGTGCAAGGAATGCAGGCGAGGGCCCCATGAAGAGGGTAAGCAGCATGAAGATTGTTTGTCCCTAAGGGCCCATATCTATTCCCCACTATAAAGTGCTGTCTGTGTGGGTGCAGGGATGCATGTGTGGAGGGATGGGTGTCTGGGGGTGCAGTGAAGTTTCTGAGGGTCAGAGCATCTATCTGAATCTGGTAGGACGTGCTTCTCAAATCTCGCTAAACAGGATCTGAGTGCAACACCCCACCAATTAAAGAACTCTGTCAAACCCTACAACAATCCCCATGCCTCTGCCAATCCCAATGCTCCCTTAATGAACGGGCCTCTCTCAGTTGCAGGGCATGGCAGGGCATTTGAAAGGCTGCAGGCAGGGGAGGGGAGCTGCTGTGTCAGCAAATTGCAGAGCCCTGGGCCTGCCTTTCAGGAAGGAAGTCTGGGTAGAGGCTGGGCACCTGCAGCCCTCAGGACAAACACAGAAGAACATTTCTCAAGGAGTCAGGGCTTCCGCCATAAGGAGCTGTAGCGGTGAAAACCAATGCCTGAAATTGCCCCCAGGAAGGAACTCCAAGCCAGTGCACCATGGATATAGTCGGGAAAGTTCTCCCCTTCCCTCACTCCAGTGCCACAGAGGGACCTGGAAGTAGGGATGTTAAATATCGGTTAATTGAATAGTCAATTAACCTCATGAATTCTTATTGGTGACTCGACTAGCCTATAGTCCCCGGGGTGGGGCTAGCAGCCAGTGTGCTCCAGCCCCACTACTGAGGAGCCCCCTCCCACTCTGAATCAGAGGCAGCAGCGCGGGGCACCAAGCAGGAGCTGGTCTGCTGTGGACTGGCTGCCTGTCACCCTGTGGAGTGGCAGCAGCCCCGGTCCATGCTCCCAGACCCGGCGGAAGCCGAAACTGAGCTGGGCTGCCTTCCCACCTTGCTCTTAAATACATTTTAAATGCATAGCTGCAGCGGGGGTATGAGCCAGGCTGTTGGACACCCTGCTAAAAAATTACAGGCAGTCCCCGACTTACGCGGCTCCGACTTATGTCGGATCCGCAGTTATGAACGGGGCTGCCCCAGAGTACAAGGACTGCGGGACCTCGCGGTCCTGCCGCCCGTGTACTCTGGGGCTTTCTCTGCATCTCCTTGGTCTGCAGACCAGGAAGACTCAGAGCAAAGCCGCGGAGGGGCTCGGGCAGCCCAGGGGTGCCTGGGCTGCCCTAGTCCCCCCCCCCCCGCGGTTTTGCAAAGCCGCGGGGAAGCCGGCAGCGGAGCAGTCCAGGCGCGCCTGGGCTGCCTCGCTGCCTGAGCCCCCCCGCAGCTTTGCAAAGCCATGGGGAGGCTCGGGCAGCGGGGCACCCCAGGCGTGCCTGGACTGCTCCGCTGCCGGCTTCCCCGCGGCTTTGCAAAACCCAGTCTCCAGCAGACCAGGGAGACTGGGAGCAAAGCCGCGGAGGACCCAGGTGGCGGGACCGCGGTGCGTCTCGGTCCGCCGCCCGTGTCTTCCTGGTCTGCTGGGGTGGGGGGGGGGTGCAGCTAGTACGCCCCCCCCCCCCCCCCCCAGCAGACTAGTCTTTTCTCCGGACGCCTGTGGCAGAGCAGCTGGGGTGCTGCCGGTTGGTCCCGCAGCGCCACTCTGGGCGCTACTGGTCCAACCCAGCAGCACCCCAGCTGCTCTGGTCCTGATTCAGCCGCTGCTGGTCAGTTTCAGCAGCGGCTGAATCAGGACGCCTGGGGCAGAGCAGATGGGGTGCTGCTGGGTTGGTCCAGTAGTGCCAAGGAGTGGCGCTACTGGAGCAACCCAGCAGCACCCCAGCTGCTCTGCCCCAGGCGTCCTAATTTAGCCGCTGCTGAAACTGACCAGCGCTGACTACAGGAAGCCCGAGGCAGAGTTGCTCTGCCCCGGGCTTCCTGGAATCAGCTGCTGATCAGTTTCAGCAGCAGCTGACTTGGGGACGCTTGGGGTTCTTAAGTTGATTCTGTATGTAAGTCAGAACTGGAGGTCAGTTTCAGCAGCGGCTGAATCTGGACGCCAGTTCCGACTTACATACAGATTCAACTTAAGAACAAACCTACAGTCCCTATCTTGTACGTAACCCGGGGACTGCCTGTACTGGTGTGGGTGGGGGAAGGAATGCATGTTGTCTATAGCATTAACCTACTGCTTATCGGTTAATTGACTACAAACTATTACATCCCTACTTGGAAGTGGCTCTGGGAAAATGCACCAATGCAGGTACACTGCCTTCTGGCTAGCTCTGGTGGGGGCTGTGCTGGATGTAGGCAGGCCCTACCCATGCATTACACGACCTAGGGTGCTATAGTGATCGACAGGGAGCTGCCATAACATGTGTTGGGAGCTGTTTTGCCCCAGTAGCAGCCCAGAATCCGAAGGCTGCAAATAATCAAACCCACTCTGTGCATCTTCTAGAAGGTGCATTGGCAGGTTCTGTCCACGTAGCAGATGTATTAGCAACACCTCTGTGCTCAGGCCCTCTAGCGCACAGGGCAGAGCCAAGACCGTATTGCAAATCAAAGGGCAATGACGTGTCTAAGCGCATTCGACTCACAGCTCTGGATGCAAAGGCCTCTATTCAGCCTCCCCATGACTGAGTCATGTCACAATACCAATGGCCCTAACCAGAGGCCTTTGATGCCATGGTGTGTGGGCCAATTTGTGAAACCACCACCACCACCACTGCTCATTGCTGTGATGCTGCGAAGGAAGTAGCTGCAGTTCCACTGAGTAGCTGCTGGGAAATCCCTCATTAATTGCTGGAGTGTGTCTCTCCCCTAAGCAGGACTGTCGTGCTGGGCAGGCAGAATCTGCTGGTATCCTCTGCCTGTTTAGCATCTCCCAGCAACAGCCAATCCCCCCGCCCTGCTACACGCAGCTGGGCCAGGAGAGGTTAATGATGTACCCAGGTAATTTTAATGCCACTCTTGCGATTAACTTCTCCTAATTCTGCAGTTCCTCTTTGCCTTCTATTCTGATGAAGGGCGAAGGGGATAGGAGCGGGGAAAGAAGGTATTTACTGAGGGATTTCACTCAAATAATGAAATAAATGTGATCAGCTAAGGGACTCTTAATCCGCTTTGATTCCTGCATCCTGGGGGATGAAGTCAGAGGCAGCAAAGAACTCTCTGAGTCCCAATCAGCCAATGGGAGGAGCCCATCAAGGAGACAGTGTACCGAATACAGGGTTACACGCTCAAATCGCAGAGGGGAAGCATATTCTGATGGCTGGATCGGTGAAATGGGAGCCAGGACTCCCCTCCACAGGCCAGGGCTCTCCTCTGCTCTGCCAGCCGGCGCTCTGCTGCCAGTCCCCAGGTTGCTAGGGCTCTGCTCATGGCTACTGGGCCTCTGGGCACTGGGCCTCCGCTTCCCTGTCCCACCAGGCTCCTCTCTTCCCAGTTCCCTCAACACTCCTGACTCCAGCTGTGAGTGTTCCGCCCCTGGAGCACCCGCTGGGTCAGCAACGATGCTGGACCAGGAGAGTTGCTGGACTAGGGAATTCTGGATTAGAATCATAGAATCATAGAATAATAGGACTGGAAGGGACCTCAAGAGGTCATCGAGTCCAGCCCCCCGCCCTCAAGGCAGGACCAAGCTCCGTCTACACCATCCCTGACAGATGTCTATCTAACCTGTTCTTAAATATCTCCAGAGAGGGAGATTCCACCACCTCCCTTGGCAATTTATTCCAATATTTGACCACCCTGACAGTTAGGAATTTTTTCCTAATGTCCAATCTAAACCTCCCCTGCTGCACTTTAAGCCCATTACTCCTTGTCCTGTCCTCAGAAACCAAGAGGGACAAATTTTCTCCTTCCTCCTTGTGACACCCTTTTAGATATTTGAAAACCGCTATCATGTCCCCCCTTAATCTTCTTTTTTCCAAACTAAACAAGCTCAGTTCATGAAGCCTGGCTTCATAGGTCATGTTCTCTAAACCTTTAATCATTCTTGTCGCTCTTCTCTGTACCCTTTCCAATTTCTCCACATCTTTCTTGAAATGTGGCGCCCAGAACTGGACACAGTACTCCAGCTGAGGCCTAACTAGTGCAGAGTAGAGCGGCAGGTTCAACCTTTTATTGCCCTGTAGCACTAATGAGAAATATCCGCAGGCCAGGCTGGCCTCTGCCAAAGGGTGTCAAAGGGGGACTCCTCTTGGGTAACTAAAGTCAGCATGGGAGAAAACCCTCCTTCCCCATCCTTCAGCCTGGCAGTGCAATATCAGACATGGCAGCCAAGCCACCCTTTGCTCTCCTGATTTTCCCCCAAAGCGAAGACAAGGATGCCGTCCTGCGTGCACAACAGAGACACTCCCAGACATACTGACACCCACAAAGTAGCAGGTCTTTAGGACAAAGGACTCCATCTCTTGCATTCACTCTTGGGAGACCCGGCCTGCCCAGCAACACCAAGTTAGTATGGTTTGTATGTCATGGGGAAAGGGTCATTTATCTCCTTCTTATCTCCCTCTGCCATCATGTTGCCAGTAACTGGCCCCATCTCTGAGAGGGAACATGCTCTCTTAGCTAAATGTCCTGGCACACACACATCTTTTTTTCAGTCCAGTAAGCAAAGACTTAATACCTGTACTTAGGCTAAACTAAACTACTAGGCTACGTCTAGACTGGCATGATTTTTGGCCCCAGCCAAGAGCATAGAGGGGCCCACAAAATCTACTAGCCAGGACTCCCCTAGGTTCTGGTGTGCGAGGGGAATGTGGGGCGTGTCTTTCTGCTTCTCAGTTGGGGTTGGAGTTTTTCTCCTTCTCCCTTTTGTGCGGCCCCTGACTGATTTTTCTGTGGGTCTGTGGCCCCCAACCCAAACAAAGTTCCCCATCCCAGCACTAGAGCCACATCAAGGCATTCCAGGAAAGATTCTTTCAAGTTCCCATTTTGCCTCTAGGAAACAGGCATTTAACTGCTGGCCATCCCAACAGTGAACTAGACATGTGTAGCTGCTCTCCTGCTGCTGGCATTCCTGCCAGCTGGTCCTTCCATAGCGGAGGGACCAACTCCAGCTGAACACAGCTGGGGAAAGGGGCAGTGAACGGTGCCTCTCCTTAAGCGCCACCAAAATAAAGTTTGCATAACTGTGTTAATAAATCCCCACCCACAAGTCATGAAATCCGCAGAACAGCTCTATGGGATTATGGCAGAATTACACGCCAGTTCAATAGTACAGAGATGGGGGTAGGGCAGCCTGCCATCTGAAGACACACACACACACACACACACACACACACACACACACACAGCAAACCCCTCCCCCTTATGCATACATGCCACACACAAACACCATCAAGACCCCCAACTTAAATACACACCATTGGCACGTGTCCACACCACACACACAAACACCAGGCATATCCCAAGACATACATGCACAGTTGTCTGAAGCTGTTCTGTGACTGTTGAGATACAGAAGCCCGGTCAGCAGCAGCACAAGCCATTGCAGTAGGAGGTGGGATGCAGCGCTAGGGTACCAAGACCCTCACTCCTCCATCTCTTAGCTGATTCCAGGGCTCTGCAGCCATTGCCCATTTCAATCTAAACCTTTTTTTTCAGTGACAAATGTATGTCTGATGCCACCAAAATATTTCACCCTTGATGACGATTTTGCCAAACTGTTTATGTAATGAAAAAAAAAAGGTTTAAAAATTCCAAATAAATCAAAATATTTTGTTTGGGCCATTTCAAAAGGAAATGTTTTAATTTTCCAATTTGGAGGGACTTTTCATTTTGGCCTTGAATTTTATCTGGAAGAACGAAAAATTTCAGCAAATGCTCAAAGTCAGAAGGAAACCATTCGTTTCCAACACCGTGTTTTCCCGTTTTTTCAGAACTGTAGCCAATGAACCAAAAAAAGTCTGTTCTTTACTCAGCTCTAATTACATGTGAAAGGGAAATAACATTCTTGCCTCACCCCAGCCATCTCTTGGGTCTTTCCCCTTCCAGTGGAGTCAGCTTGAGCCATATCACTCAAGCATTCTGCAAGTCTGGCCTTCTCTTCCCCAGAACTCATACCGCTTTGTGCCCTGCTTTGGTTTTAGGGGGTTCCATTCCCTCTTCCTCTCCCCTTCTGCCTTGGGGAAACCGACCCAGCAAAGAGGGCACTAGGAGAGAAAAATACAGACCGGTGTAAGACTCCACAGAGCCCTACTAAGAAGAGACGTGTCTCACACTTTCTTCCCCGCAGTTCTAGTCATCAGTGGCCAAAAAAAAAAAAAGAAATAGCTTGTTCAAATAAAACAAGCTTAGGAGGTTGGGGAGGAGGGAGAAAGACAAACAACCCAGCTATGATTCCCCCATATGCCTGAGGTTATAATCCAGATTTGCTGCTTACCCAGTGCTCTTCGTTTTTGTAAATTAAAACTGCTTTTTGCAGCTGAATTTAATCAGCATTAAAAGCTTGGGGGCATGTTATCACTCACACCAAAAATAAAAATGAAATCATCCTCCTCATCTCCACAGTGCACGGGCTTCCTCAGGCCGTGCGCAGCGTCGGAGGGAGCAGCCCACGCACACAGCTCGACATGAAGCAGTTCCCTCCTCTGGGGCATTTGTTATGCGGTGTGTGTTCAGTGAAACAGACCTCGGGAAGCCGCGGAGCTGCCTGGCTGCAGTGGGGACTCGTTCGCTCTGGAGACGCGAGGGTGACGCTCCCCGTAACAGGATGCCCTGTTGTTCTAGGAGACGGGCGGCTCACTCAGAACAGGCCCCCTCCCACAGGAAAATGCTGCACCCCAAATTGTTCGGTGCCTCCTGCCCTGCAGTGGGGGCAACGATTCAACCCCCAGCCCTCATGGCTCTGGTGGGAGGGCAAGGGGAAGGGGGTTTCCAGCTGGACACTTCGTGCTTCTGCAGCTTCCCACATGCCCCACCCCAAGCTACACGCCTGCGCTGGGAAAGGACGTAAGCAGCTGCACGACAGGGTCAAGTCAAATTGCTGGTAAGGCATGAATGAACCCACACGCACAGGACTACACTGCAGTGTGGTGGATACCAGCACACACATCTTTTTAGGAATGCCTCAGCTGATTGAGAAATCTCTGTCCTTCAGTCCCAGCAGGCACCTGCCTAGCACAGGGCCCAGCCTGTAATGCCCTCCAATTCCTTCCGTATACTCAGCCTCCCCATCGCTATGGGCTGCTCTGAAGCGGGCACCAAGCCTTCTCCTTTCTCACACAGAAGCAGCACATCATCTGCCTCCACGCCGCCTCTCCAACAAGGAAAGCCCCACAGGCGCTTCATGTACCTCCCAGTTTACAGCCCTGTCCCTGCTTCTTGTGGGCTAGTGGTTCTGTTATCCAGGGAGGCCTGGGCCTTCTGTGGGAACCTCTAGGGTGTAACTGACACACACACACACACACACACACACACACACACACACACACACACACACACACACACACACACACACACACACACACACACACACACACACACACACACACACACACACACACACACACACACACCCTTTGCTTCCCAGCTCTTATCAAAAGAAACACGGCTGCTGCTCAGCACAGATGAAGAATTGCTCCGGAAACAGGAAGAGCCCAGTGCAGTCTAGCTTCCTGGCCTTGTCTTGTAGAGCAGAGTTTGTCTCTCACCAAGGACCAGGCCTCACCAACCCTCCTCCCTCCCACCTATTGAAAACATTATGCATCTGAATTTGGTGCTGGTGAAAACTGGCAACTGGACTGTTCCAGAGATCACTATACACACAGAGCACAGACAGCTACAGGGCTGGCTCCTACACCCATGGACATTAACCATGCCCTGTAGGAGTTCATTCAGCCCTGTGCCGCAGCTGAAACGCCCCCCCCCCCCCGTAGGTGCCAGTTGGGTGTGACTGATGTGATGGGGACACCTGCCCTTTGGATTCCAGACTGGGACCACCAAACTTGTTTTCCACCCACCCATGGAGCAGTAAACTGCTTGAGGACATTACAACCCAGGCTGGATTTGAACCGACGATCTATAAGACAAAGGAGCTGATTCTCCACCCCCCTGTTCTGGTAGAGATAGTGACACCTGTACACAATAGGCGTTGATGCTACCAAACCAGAAAGGTGGCTTTTAGCCCCACTTTGCACAGGCATGAATGATAATACAGGTAGTAAGGCTGTGGAGAATCAGGCCTAA
This sequence comes from Pelodiscus sinensis, assembly GCF_049634645.1. Taxonomy (NCBI): domain Eukaryota; kingdom Metazoa; phylum Chordata; order Testudines; family Trionychidae; genus Pelodiscus; species Pelodiscus sinensis. The sequence goes on along the minus strand of NC_134732.1, from coordinate 14,362,494 downwards.
AGGCTCTATATGATACTGACAGTCCTTTAAGACCCGCTGAGAGGCAGCAAAACTCATGTTCTGCCCTGACTGGAAAGCCCTGCTTTTAGAAACAACCTCGCCCGTGTCTCAGTTCTGACAGTGAGAAGGAATCAGCCACTAACAAGTAGTAAGTCCCTGTGGTGCATGAAAGATAAATGCAGAGGGGTAGATTCTCCTCTCACTTACACCAGCATAAACCCCACTGAGTTCAGTGAAGTGATTCCTGATTTACTTCAGAACAAGAGGCAAATCAGGCCCTGAATGTCTGTGACTGCAGTGCCATGCCATCCAATCCCATCACCCCTCCGCCATCCTGGCTTATCACTAGCCCAAACAGCAATCATCATAAAAGTAGGCCTGTATTATTTATACCAAAGCTTAAAGCAATAACAAATCCCCTTAGATTGTAGGCTGTAGCACTGTGGTCTCCCAGCCGCCACCCCCCACATTTCTAAACTACAATCAAAGAGAACGCTGCTTCAAAGCTGTCACTGTACGCCTGTGAATTTCATAGCTCCCTCCCCTCCCGCCCCCAGGAGCTAATCAATAACCCATTGAGGCCTGTTAGTGAGACTGCGGTGATTTATAAAGGCGATCAAAGGTACCTGCCCTGAGGGGGCTGAGGTGGAGTGGTTCTTACGGAAGAGACCTGCTCTGGTGCCCGCTAAAGTTCACGGTAGAGCCAGGGTGGGCAAAAGGGCCTCTGTGAGCCGGATCCAGCCCAACAAGCGCCTTATCCAGCCGGCAGAGGCCCTGCTGCTCCTCTACCCCCAAGCCAGTTAGGGCCCGGGGGCGGGGGGAAGTGCGTGAAGTCTTCTGCCCTGCTCCCACCCTGCAAGGAGCGTGTGGCACTTAGAAGCACCGCGTGCTCCTGGCAAGCAAGAGGAGAATTTGCATGCTCCCTCTGCCCCAAAGCCCTGATTGGCCGGGGGGCAAGGGGAAGCACGTGAAGTCTCCTCCCACCCTGCGAGGGTGCTTCTAAGTGCCTTATGTTCATTTCAGGAAAGAGGTAGAATAGGAGGAGACTTCGCTTGCTCCCTCTGCCCCCCAGGCCAATCAGGGCTTGGGGGTGGGAGGAGCACAGGAAGACTCCTCCCACCCTGCAAGGGGCGGGGCACTAAGTCAACTGCCAGCTGCTGCTCAAAGACTTCTCACGCTCCTACACCCCCAGACCAATCAGGATCTGTGGGTGAGGA